>NC_089753.1:1367200-1679700 GCF_040412425.1 Macrobrachium rosenbergii | reverse complement strand
ATGATTTTCACATTGGCCAAACATAATTCATAGATATGGCTTGACAGGGGGTCAGAGGTCTTTTGAACTGACACTGTATTCTCCTTTCTGCTAGAGATGACTTTGGGGGTTGTCAGGATTTCCTTCTGCATTTTTTCGTATGTTGCACTCTCGTTCCTTGACTGTTATATGTAATTGCTCTCAAATCAAGGCATATCATGTGTACGCTTGCATTACTGCAAGTAGATGTACATAATCCTGGTCAGCTTGGGCAGATTTCCCATATCTTAAATAAACAGATTACTTAAAATTTCAAAGCACAATGAAAATCAATGAAATTTTACTATTGTCCTAATAAATGAATGTTTCTTCAAACAAAACTTTTGTGTGAAAGTAACTTATATCAATATAAAGTTTCTCAAACAAGAAAAACTACAGAATTTTTCTATTTCTTATACAGGAAATGTTGTTCTGGGTAACTGTACAAAATAAAAAATAATCTCATAACGTATGCTTTGACAGTGGATTAATTGCTGATTGATATTTGTTCATTTCAGGTGTCCCACAATGGCATGTGCAAACCGTTCACCTATAAATCCCCAAGATTTAATAGATGCCCCTGATGTTTTGCGAGCAATTCGCCAACAGGAATCAGTCCACACATGAAACAGTTTTAGCAGATTTTAGTTTCCTACAAAATGAGGTAGTTATATAACTTCAGAACTTTTCAAATGTTAATTTCAAATTATCATTTCATAGAGTTAACCCCACTTATATAGTTATGGGGTATCTGAGAATATGAATGTCTTTGCACTTACTAACAGATTCAGCCAGGTTTTCATTGAGTAATTGTAACTTTAGTGTAATGACTGAAAATGTGTCAGAGAAGGTGCATAAAGTAACTGCCTAATGTCAAGTAAAAAAAAAAAAAACTTAAAACAAAACATGTACAGTATGTTAATATTAAGGTAAAAATAGATACTGTTTTACAGGATAATTAACTTTGGAGTCCGTGGATTAATTTTTTTATGACTATCCTTATGCAGCACTGTAAGGCAACCAGATGCTCTTTCTACAAGTTTGACCGAAAAGGAATGTATACTATGGTATTCTTTTATATAAAAACATTTTACCTTTGGAATAATCTAACTCTGTCCAGGAAATGTAAACTTTCTATGCTTACTACAGTAAAATCTAATTTATCTGGATCCTGTTTGTCCAGATATCTGGATAATCCATGGAAATTTTAGATTAACAGCAGGTTTTGTTGGAGATTTTTGAAAGTTGTGAAAAAATAGGTTTCAAAATCATGTTATTTAATTAAATGAATATCAAGCCAACACAATGCACTGAAATGTAATAAATACAATAAATGTAAAGAGTATTACGTAATAAAAAATGATTGAAAATACAAACTTGAGTAAAGTTTAGCAGCAATGTTATCTTATGTGTAAGTTGCTATTTGTCTTGTATTAGAAACATGTTACAGAATGAAATAAATGTACAAACATTAAAATGCACTGGAATTTAAATATAATACAAATGATGAAAATAATACAGTATTTTTTGAAATTAAAATAAAAAGGTTTATTAAAATGATGATTTTTGTTATAATAATAACTGTACTCATTGCCTCATAACTTTGTCAGTATGTCTGGAGTGATATATTGTATAATGAAATAAGTTCAGATAAGATTCAACCATTTCTCATTTAATGACATTTATATCAGAACATTGAATATATTCAAATAATTGAAAACAATTTACAGTAGATCCCCGCTATGTCACTGTTCAGCATTTGCAGCTTCAGTTAGTCGTGGATTTTTCCGTGGAGCATAAATCCAAATAAATTGCAGAAAATTCACTAATTTGCAGATTTTTTCGTAGAGCAATATTTGCTAATTACTATATTTTCATGTTATTTTCATGACTAAATACAGTTTTTATGATAAAAAAGGATTTACTAATTTTCAAATATTAATATTAATGTAAACAGCAAAATCTCAATAAAATGTATCTTTTTAATGCTTATTTAAATGTTTAGGTACAGTACTTAACTCTACTTGTGAATTCCCAATGTTTCCCATATGTACTGTAAAAAGAAAATGGGATGGCTTGAATACTGTATGAGAGAACATGGCTGTAAGCCATATATTTGTAAAGGCAATGTTGTAAGATGACTTTGAAATGATATTAAAGTGTTTTGGGATGGTAGCAGAGCATATCTAAAATATTCACTAATTATTTTCATCTTACTTTTGTGACTACTGTAAATGCATTTTTATGATACAAAAGATGATTTAATCATCTTCAAATAATATCAATGTAAACACAGCAAAATATCAATGAAATGTTATTTCACGTATAGAATCCATTCATACTGTATTATTATACTGATCTATTATCATAGTAATATGTATAAAAAAACAATCGTCCAGCCACTTGTAATGTTTACATTCTCAGAATCAGCTGATTGAGCCTACTACCAAAAGAATTAGGAAAATAATTTTAGTTGCTAAAAGAAATTAATATATTAATGGAATTATTTTTAATTTTGAACATAAAAGTAAAACTGGTATACAAAGGTAAACTAACATATGTTAAAGTAAAATCCCTCAAAATCACAAAACAGCTGTTTCCCAATTCATTTTACCGATTTAATCTCTCTCTCTCTCTCTCTCTCTCTCTCTCTCTCTCTCTCTCTCTCTCTCTCTCTCTCTCTCTCTCTCTCTCTCTCTCTCTCTCTCTTAAACTAAAATTCCAAAGTTCATGATGCCATTGAGTGCCTGCATACATACATATGTTACAATTTTTTTTTTTTTTTGCTTTGCATGATTTACTGTACTGTTTTTATTACAAGTTTAGCTGATTCTAAGTATGATTAACACATACAACAGTACACAAGAGAATACTTTATCACTGTTGGTTGCATTTGTAAGTAGGTATTTTTTCCAGTGCATATTTAAATATTTAGGTACAGCACTTAACTCTACTTGTGTTCCCAGTGTTTCCCCTCCCTTCTGTAAAAAGAAAATGGGACGGCTTGAATACTGTATGAGAGGAAATGGCTGTGCCTGAATATAGGGAGAACTTTATTAGTTTTCACAGGTAGCTGTAAGCCATATATTTTTAAGGGCAGTATTGTAAGATAACTTTGAAATGATAATCAAGTGTTTTAGGTTGATAGTTTAAGGTATATTTGGTGTCTGAACTATTGAATTGGAGTTATAAACATTTTAGTTTAAGGTATATTTAGTGTTTGAACTATGAAAATAGGGAGTTATAAGCATTTTAGTTTTAGGTATATTTGGTGTTTGAACTATTAAAATAGACAGTTATAAGCATTTTTAGAGAGGGTTAACAACTTAACGTGGATTTCTGTTTTTCGTGGGTGGTCGACTGTAATGTAGTTAAAATAACAGTTTACTGCATTTAAAATTAATGAAAGTTAAAAACTTAGTAAAATAAGGTAGGCCTTTTGGATCTTTTGTCATTTTACCATATATCAAAGAAATGATAACTGAATGAATATGTATGCAGAAAATTAAAACACTAGATATATAATCCAGTGCAGTAGATAAAAACTGTTGAACACATATATTGTAGTTAAAGTAACAATACAAAAGTTTATTCAAAAGATAATAGGATCTTTTGAGTGTGCATCCTTCAGCAGATTTGGCCATATGAAATTTGTTGTTGTGAGTGTTGAAAGAAGGATAAAATTATGTCATTACACCTTCATTTCTTAATAACCTTTCATTAATCATTAATCACAGTACATTTTTCGACATGGAAGCGTGGCTTGATACAGATACAGTCAACCCCTGGTTTTTTGGGGGATAGGGACCACAACCACTAGCAAATAGCTAAAATCCATGAATACTTTACATCCCCCTCTAAAAGCGTGTATAACTGCCTGTTTTAATAGTTCAAACACCAAAGACCCCCTCTAAAAATGTTTATAACAGCCAATTTTAATAGTTCAAACACCAAATGTATACCTTAGACTGTCATCCTACACCAAATATACCTTAAACTATCATCCTAAAACACTTTAATATAATTTCAAAGCCATCTTACAACATTACCCTTAAAAATATATGGCTTACAGCTAAGTGTGAAAACAAATCAAACTAATACTCAGGCACATCCATTTTCCTATAAGGTATTGAACCTGTCCCGTTTTCTTTGTACAGTACATATTGGAAACACGGAATTTACAAGTAGAGTTAAGTACTGTTCATTTAGTATGCATGGAAAAAAATACATTGTATTGATATTTTGCTGTGTTTACATTGAATATTAATATTTGTAAATTGGTAAATAATTCTATCATAAAAATTGTATTTAGTCACAAAAATAACATGAAAATATAGTAATTAGTGAATATACCTCGACAAAAAATCCATGAATCACCTAATTTTCCGCAAATAATTTGGGATAATTTCCACAGAAAAATCTGCAAAGTGAAACCACGAATAGGTGGGTGTCAACTGTATTATTTTACAATTTTGGTGATATGTTTAATATGATTATTGCTGTAAAATATGTTTAAATTGTTATGGAATGTCTTAAGAGGATAAATTTGTTATATTACACTTTTAATGCATTTAAATTTTTGCATTGACAATTACTTGTTGTGGTAATATTTGACATACATTAATGTGTGAAATTTGGTAGCCTAGGCTAGCAATTTTTTGCCAATCTACTGAATAAGCAAATCTGGACAGGTTCTCCCCCTTAATTTGTTCAGATAAGTGAAGCTTTTTACCGTAGTATGCAACTTTTCTTCATTTCTTATTGAATTGTAGCATTAATTTTCTTTACTCATGGTACTTATAGAGAAAAAATAACAAATATATATTTCTAATCATGATTAATTGTTTAATTTGAAGGTTCCTCTCATTTCTAAATCTTTAGATGAAATGTATTTAAGCAAATTAGAACACAACAAACACCTTCAGTACTGAGGACACCCAAGAAGCAAGTATCTAATCAGAGAATATCATGCAATAACTGTCAGAAACTTAAAACATCATTACTCTGGTGCTTATAAATCAGTTCTACAGACTAATAGAGGTCATGTTGAAACATAGGTTACATGTAGAGGTAATAAGTGCTGTTGCTAATGATAAACCACACTACAATATCTGTAAACAATGAAGTGATATAAGGCAGGAATGCCTTGTTCTAGATGCAGATGTTGGTTTCTATAGAAAATAAAATTATTAACCAAATGAAGTGTATAGGAGCTCCAATTAATAATTAGGTAGATTACTTCAGAGAACACCAGAATAGAGTCTGAAAGTTAAAGCAGTTGTCCTACCTACCTTATTCAGTCAAAAGTAGCAGATGTGGCAGGGTGATAAATGGATGGCAAATCTTTTCTGGAAAGGAATAGCAAGACTAACATTCATATGTACCATGGGGTTTATAGTTAAGAAGTGTAACTAGGCTGCTGAGCAAATTCATTTAGCCCTTACAGAGCTGCTCATACTATTATATGAGGTGTGGTGTGTAGATTCTTAGTAGAAGAGGTAAACAGTTATATACTCATGATTAAAACGATTAAAACAATAAATAAATGAAAGAAATATTAAATTTATTCACTGTACATAATAAATATGTGATGATGGCATATTAATAATTTTGCATTGATATGTTTAAAACTGACTGTATAACATGATAAGCTTTGTCTTACAAAGTAGAAAGACTTGTGATGATGAAATATGGCATGAGGTGTTTTTCTGTAAAGTTAGTGAAAGATAATCACGTAAACCCTCTTGTGTTGGACCACGCCGACACTTACTCAAACCTGAAGGAATCCCAGGTTGCTGGCAGTTCTTTATAAGTGTTACATGTTCTGTCCTTGTGACAGAGAAAGAACGTATGTAAAATATGTTGCCACTTACCATTTTATTTTCCTTGAGAAATACTGAAAATTTTAATGTTAAATATTTTAGGATCATGTTCCAGTGACCTCTGTATCATCTTTAGTATAACCTGTGTTGTTAAACTGATCTTTTGTTATATATGAAGAAAACCATACTTGGTTACCTGTGTGCGTGGAGTGTGTGTGAAATAGCGTGAGTGAGAGATGGGCTGGAGGAATTCATGGGTAGACTCTGCCTCAACAAGCACTTTTTTATAATAAACTCAAAATTGGACAATTGAGTATCATTGGATAGACCACCTTCTTTACACTGGTGGCAGGAAGAATTTAGAATTATTGCAGTCAAAACCCACTTAACACCTTCGAGAGACAGTAAGAAGAAACCACCAGTATGAGCATCTTCAAACGAGTCTCTTCAATGATCTCTTCAACAACTAACCAAGGTTTTGTTTGTTAGCTACACCCCATTGTGTAGATTTTCCCTTCAAGTTGAGACATCTGAGGTAGGCGTTGCGCACTGTGATGAGACATCTGCTAAGGAGTTTCCTTCCAAAGCGAAAACAGTAAATCAATGATGATGATGGATGCCCTTCAGCCGATAACCCAGATGTTGGATGACCTTCACATAACAACCCAGATGCTGGATGACCTTAACCATCAACCTAGAACTGTTGCTGATTTTGTGGCCTTCACCTTGACCAACGCAACTATGCAAGATTTCCGAAGCTACACTTATGACACTGAAGCTGCCACCGCCTTGTGTCCATCAACGCATTCTACTCCTTATATAAGATAAGCAGAAGGGTGTTATTGTTCATATTTTTCAAAATGCACGCCTCAACAGTTATTTGTCCCTGCACAAATACAAACCTTCGGTCTTTACATATGGGATTAACTTTCTAATCTGGCCATTAAACTTTTGCAAGGTGGTTATGGTAATAGCTACTGATGGTAAGGGCAGAAGCACCGCCCACCAAGTTGGTGTGTATTCAGTTCTATGCAGTTTTCTTTTGGCCGCAGGTTCATCTTGACATGCGTTTCTTTCTCTGACCTGCCGTTCAACTTTCTCTTCTGTTTGAATATATTTGTTTTTATAATATTTTGGTTATATATTTTTTTTTTTATACGTTGAGTATATTGATATAGTGAAACATTTCAACATTCTTTTATGTCTCACTAATGATTTATTCACTTATTCTTGCTATGTAGCCATATTGACTTGTTGTAGCCTGTATAAGTTTTGGAGCCTTTCTCCTTATATATCATTTTACTTACTTTTTTGTTGCCTTTTTGTGTTAAGCAAACCCAACACATATATCCTTGGTGTTTGTTTTGTGTATTTTGTTTTCCTTTTATCATGCAACTGTGGAGGGTTGAAGGGATAGTATCCAACTCTCAACTACCAACTGTTCTGTTTTTAGACATCTCTCAACGTCGTTTTTAAGAACTTCCCTCTTCAACGTTCTTTTCCCTCCTTGTTTGAAATCACAATTTTTAAAAGTAAATTGTCATTTTTCTAACTATACAAACTTGAGGTCCTTTACATTAAGAATTACTTTCAGCGAAGCTGGAAACAGCCGTTGAACTTTCGAACAAGGTGGTTAGGCAGTTAACTACCGTCCAGTAGGCTGGAGTCCCACCTGCCCAGATGTAAACATTCCAATTAGCCTTTTGGCCCAGGTGTCAGAATAAGGGGTGGCATGAGGTGGGCATGAAAATGTAATGTAAAGGACCTCAGGTTTCTATAGTTGGGAAAAATACAATTTACTTTAAAAAAACTGTGATTTGTTTCAATACGATATACAAACCATCAGTCCTTTACATTAGGAAGACTCACTGACTGGTTGGAGGGAGGAATCTGAGTGAGCCTCTACGAACTGACTGGAGTTCGCTACACCTTGTATTCCCTTCCTGGTCGACAGAGCGAGGAAGGGAAAACCTGCCTCTTACAAAGTGATCAGGTTGAGTCTTCGTCTGGCCAATGAAGAATTAGAGGAATTTATTTCTGGTGATAGAAATTAATTTCTCGTCATAATGTGGTTCGGATTCCACAATAAGCTGTAGGTAACCAATTGGTTCTTAGCCACGTAAAATAAGTCTAATCCTTCGGGCCAGCCCTAGGAGAGCTGTTAATCAGCTCAGTGGTCTGGTTAAACTAAGATATACTTAACTTTAACTTTGTAGGAAACGTGAGATCAATTGTCAGACTTCTGGGCTTTTTCGTATGAATGAGAAAGATGTCATTTCATATGAAATAGGCTAAGATGAAATATAAAAAGTCGGCAACAGTAAGGCAAATACAAGTATTGGGTTTGTCTTATTGTCATGGTCTCCTTCCTCCCCTTGCTAGAGGAAGGAGTGGGTTTGCTTCTATGATCCTGAAAGGAAATAGAATGGAAGCTCAAAGTTTATGCTTACCTGCATCGACAACCAGATCCAGTATGTAACAGCATGTCCACTCTCTTCCCACAGGAAGAGAGCCAGGGGAATAGAAGAAGGAGAGGCCAGCCACTCTTTCAATCATTCTCACATCCACAACCACACATCTTAGGCGAGATGCAACTCTGTCCTGTTAGAGGAGCCGGATAAGCTACACATCTTATTCAGCAGCCACCACAGGTCCCAAGGAAAAGGTGTCCAAGGACTTGTGGGCAATATCCCAAAGGTAGAAAATACACCATTTCACATTTTAGATGGGACAGTGTTTCCATAGTCATTGACAATTCACAAACGTTCTTGACATTATAACATATTTTTTGACAGTTATTCATATGTAAATGACAAAGAGTGATAAGTCTTTGACATTGTATCGTAATTGTTTGACAATCGTTTTGTCACACTATTAAATGACAAACAACATTTGAAAAGGACAACAAGACAAAATGTTTGACAATTTAATTTATTTAATTGACAGTTAACAAAAAGTTTATATATATAATTGAAAATCAACTTTTACATTTTAATGACTTTGCAATATCATAAATATAGCCTTTTTCACGCATATTGTATCCATAATTACAGTACTTTATTATTTAATAACAATTCGTGAGCAACATATTTAAACTTGCAATTGTAGAATTTAATCCCAGATATCTTCACGGGCAATGCATCTCCGTAGATATGCATCAGAATGGCGGTAGTTACTGGAACAAAGAGCAGCATCAATGCCAGGAATTGATGCTTTGATTGCTTGTTTGACGAGTTGCACTCTATACACTCTTAGGGTTAATCCCTGCCTGCGTGCAGCTTGCACATCACAGCGATCAATGATGTTATTAAGCAACCGTTTAACAGACGCCTTGAGAACAGAGAAGCAATTTTCGATAGGATTCAAAAAACGCGAGTGCGACGGAATCCTTTTGATAATACGCCTGTCTAGATCTTGCTCGATTCCTGCATGACAAGGTGCGTTGTCCATATACACCACTGCTGGGTTGGGACCCAACACAGCATCAAGAGAGGTCATGAAATTCCTATACACCTCTTTAGTCACAGATGTTGTGTGAAATTCATAGTAGAAGAGCCCAGCAACATTGGAGATGGCAGCAATCAAAGTGACATTATTCCCACACTGCCCTGCAACAATCCTATTGACCCTTTGTCCCCGAGGAGCTCGTCCATATGCCCTGCTTGTGTACAAGGTGTAGCCAGTTTCATCCACACAGATACGATGTTGGTGAATACCTTCTTCGTACATAAAAAGTGCGACACGTTTGCACGAGTGGCTTTGATCTGCTCTGAGTTGTGGTTAATGGGAACATTATGTACCTGCTTCAAAGTTAAAGTTCACCATCTAAAGCTCGCGATATGGTCATATGGCATACTCTAGGCTTGTCTGGAAAAGTTTCATACAAATCATCGTGGAGTTGACAAATGGAAATGGTGGGTGTAGCCTCTACCAACATCACTAAGAAGTCCTTTGCTTCATCATCAAGTAAAGATGGGCGCCCTCTCCTGTATCGTAGCCCTCTCCTTTCACCTGTCTGAACATATTTTCGAACAATTTCGTAGGCGGTCGTTCTTGGAATTTGTAGTTTTGCAGCGGTTGCTACAAAGTCCTCTCCTGCTTCATAGCGGGTAATTATGCGATCCCGGTCTTCATCAGAAACACGCTGGTACCTTCTACGTGGCATGAATAAAAAAAAAAACAGCTTAGTCACAGAAATCAGAACAGCTCTGATAAGCACTTCTCTTCAGAAGGAAGTTCCAAAAAGACTGCAGAGTGTAGAGCAAACATATACAAAGTCAACTCTTTCATGAAAAGCTTTTAACCTTACCTTGAAAACCACTTCTGAACAGTTAGAAACGTATAATTAACGACTGTGTTAATTGTCAATTTAATCCGTTTTTGTCAAACAAATATGGTAGTTTGTCGGTTTACTGTTGTAACAATGTCAAAGATTTGGTGGTTTGTCAATTTGGTATTAAACTTTGACTGAATAGTGTGACTTTGTCATTCAGTCTTCTTAAAATGTTCAATCATATATGTTTCGCGTCAATTAATTATATGATTTGTCATTTATTTATGAATTATGTCAAACAGCTGTATGATTTTGTCTCATCTAAAGTGTGAAAAGGTGTAGTGAAAGTGGTCTGTTGAGACCACACTCCCTCTTTCAGTACTTGAGGAACTGACAGGTTCTTTCAGAATGCGAGGGTCGGACCAATGCTCCGGACTTCGTGAGCCCTCGAGCGGAAGGTACCGATGTCGCCTTCTCCAGCAGCAGAGTACTCTCTCCTAATCGTCTCATGAAGCCAGAAAGAAATTGTGTTCTTGGACACCACTTTCTTGGTCGAGCCAGCGGTATCAAAGAGTTGTCAACACTCAGGTCGGAGATGGCGATTTCTATTCAGATAGTGCTGCAGCACTCTAACATGACACAGTAGCATCTCGTCTGGGCCATTACCAACAAAGTCCTCTAGGGAGGAGACCGTGAAGGACTCAAACTTAGCGTCGTGGACCGATGGGTTCTGAGTCTTCACCAGAAAGTCCGGGACAAAATTTAAAACTGAGCGTAACTGATCCCCATCCCCTTGAGTGTTTAACATCGAAAGAAAGTCCTTGAAGTTCTCTTACTTCTTTCGCTGATGCCAGGGCAAGCATAAAGATGGTCTTGAGGGCCAGACCCCTGTCTGATGACTCTCATAAAGGCTTGTATGGTACATGAGTCAGGCTCCTTAGAATGAGAGTCACGTCCTACACAGGGGACCTAAGGTCTCTGGGTGGGTAAGACCTCTCGAAGCTTCTCATCAGTAGAGAAATCTCGAAAGAAGAGGAGATATCTACTCCCTTCAGCCGCAAGACTAGGCCGAGTGCAGCTCTGTAGTCTTTTACGGCTGAAATGGAGAGAAGCTTCTCTCGGCGAAGAAAGACAAGGAAGTCCGCTACCTGCTGAACAGTATCTCTGACCGGAGAGATACCCTGTGTACGACACCAGCCACAGAAGACGGCCCACTTTTCCTGGTGTACCATTGCAGAGTACTGCCTGAGGTGTCCAGCCATCTCCATTGCTGTGTGATGCAAAAAGCCTCTCACTAGCAGGAGATGCTGGATAAGCACCAGCCATGAAGACACAGGGATTGCACTGCCTGATGGTAAGGCTCTACGTGGGGTTGACACAGCAGGTTGGGCCAGGGAGGAATCTGTCTCAGTGCCTTGGAGAGAAGAGCTAGCAGGTCAGGATACCAAACAGCCTGAGGCCATTTGGGAGCCACCAAAATCATCCTGAGATTTGGGATGAACATCACTTGGCAGATCACCCTGTGAATCAGACAAAACAGAAGAAAGGCGTAGACGTCGAGGTTGTCCCATGTGTGTTGGAATGCGTCCTCTGCAGCGGTCCCTGGGTCCTGCACGACTGAACAGAAGACCTGAAGTTTTCTGTTGTGATGGGTGGGGAACACATCTATGACTGGACGCCCCCACAGGTCAAACCACCAATCCATTATGTCTGGGTGAAGGGACCACTTTGTCCCTATCACTTGATTCTGGTGGCTGAGCTTGTCTGCCACTACATTCCTCTTGCCTGGAAAGTACCTGGTTGACAGCTCTACTGAGTGGGCCAGAGCCCACTCGTGCACCTGCATTGTCAACTGATGAAGTGGAAGGGACACCAGGCCCCTTCCTTGTTGACATACGCCACTACTGAGGTGGTGTCGCTCGTTAACACCACAGAGTGTCCCATCACTCGATCCTGAAACTCTTGGAGAGCCAGGAAGGCTGCCTTGAGTTCCAGGATGTTGATGTGAAGGTGCTGGTCGTCTTGGTGCTTCACCCCTGAAGTCAGCAGCCCTAAAAGTGTGTGCCCTATCCCTTGGTCGATGTGTCCGAGAACAGAAGCATGTCCGGAGGGGTAGTATGTAGGCATGCTCCTATTAAGAGGTTCCTGTCGTCCATCCACCAGTCTAGGTCCTCTCTCACCTCCTCCAAAAGAGGGATGAGAAAGGACTGGGCGTCTCGAGACTGGGATCAGTACTCCTTCAGTCGGCACTGCAGGGACCGAAGGTGTAGACGCCCATGAGGGACCAGCTTCTCCAAAGACAACAGGTGACCGATGACGACTTGCCATTGCCGAGCTGCCTGCTCCAGTCGACACAGGAGCTGTGCTGCCTTCCTGAACCTGCTGATACAAGAGTCTGAGGGGAAGACTCTTGTTACTACCATATCTATCAGCATGCCTAGTTACTTTATCCTCTGCTTGGGGGTGAGATCTGACTTCTCAAGATATACTATGATCCCTGTCCTGAAGCAACTGTGAACAGGAGCTTGCCAGGACCAGCCAGTCGTCGAGATACCTCAAAAGATGTATCCTGTGCAAATGGGCCCAAGCTGACACTAAGGTGAACACTCACCTGAACACCTGGGGAGCAGTTGAGAGCCCAAAACAGCGTGCCCTGAATTGGAACACTGTCTCTCCGAGGATAAAGTGAGGGTACTTGAGGGAGGGCGGATGGATGGGTATTTGAAAATATGCATCCTTCAGATCCACTGTAAGCATGAAGTTGTTCTCCCTGATGGAGGTGAGCACAGAATGAGCCGTCTCCATCGTGAGTCGAGTCTGGCGAGCGAATCGGTTCAAGGGAGAGAGATCTATGACCAGTCTCCAGCCCCTGAAGCTTTCTCCACGAGAAAGACACAGCTGTAAAAGCCTGAGGACCAATCTAACACGACTTCCACAGCATTCTTGCTCAGCATGGCTTCCACTTCTTGCGTGAGTGCGAGATCCTTCGTTGATCCAGGAACGTAGGTATGGAGACGGACCAGAGAGTTGGTGAGGGGTGGCTAAGACTCGAAGGAGAGTAGGTATCCCTCCCGAAAGACATCCACTACCCAGGTTTCGGCTCCATATCACTGCCATGTTGCCCAGTGGCTCGATAGGCAACCCCCACTGTTGGCAGCAGCTGGAGGGGAATGCCGCACCTAGCGTTTTCCTTCTTCCCCTGCCCCCTTACCGGACTGGAAAGAGGGCTGAAAGGGGCACAGCTGCCTGCCCTTCCCGGCGGAAGAAGAAGGCCGGGTGTTCCTGCAGGGAACCTTCAAAGTCTGGGACTTCTTAGGGGCCAAGGAAGTGCTAGCTTGGCCTGAAGACTGAGCCACAATGGAGTGTGAAGATCTCGAGGTCTTGACCACTGCTTGGTGGGCAAGGAGGTCACTGTCTTCAGTATGATGTTTGTCCACCACGGCATCTACCAGCTCTGGGAAAGAGAGAGGCAGAACCCAGCAACAGTCCGTTTTGGTGGGTCATTGCCAACTCGGGACCAACAGACCTGGCGAAGTGAGAAAGGACAGCATCTCTTCTCTTAAGCACCAGGTTTGTCCACAGGTTTGCCATCTGATGGGCAAGGTAAGAGATGGCTCTACCTCCAGACTGGCACACCCTCCTGAAAGGGAGTCCTCCCTAGGCACGATAGCGCCCGAGGAGGCAGCCATCTTGGATAGTGTGAAAGACCACAGATCCAGCCACGAGACTGCCTTGCGAGCCACCATAGCGGTGGCTTCCAGGGTCGCTGCCTCTTGTTGCGAGAGGGAGATTCCCTCCTCAGCAAACTGCTGCAGCTATAGACCCAAGCCTAGATGCACCAGGTCCGGGTCAACCTGCTTAGCTGGCAGTGCCCTCTCCAAGGGCATATAAAAGCGCTTCTGTCGAGGCAGAGGAGGAAGCAGCTTGTCTGACAAAGACAATGAAGACGACGACACCTTCCTAGGCCTGTTCTTTGACTTCTTCTTTGTCATCTTCTTCAGGATTGCGGTCAAGTCCCCATCCAGGAGGGAGCAGCAGAAGTCACAGGAGCAGCCAGGGTGGTCAGGGTAGCGGGAGTGACCCGGGAGGCGGAGACATCAATGGATGATACCTGGGCAACCAGGGCAGCCAGTACAGTCCGGGAGCCAGGGAAGCCAGGAGCAGTGACTGGGGCAACCAGAACAGCCTGAGCAGGTGGAGAAGGCTGGAAGGGCCAAGAGCCAGGTAAGCCAGGACAGGACTGGGGCGACCGGGATAGCCGGGGCAGGTGAAGAAGCCAGGAAAGCCCAGGAGCCAGCAACACTAGGAACAGCAGGAGCGGGAACCGTAATATGGAGCACGGATGAAGTCACCATCATGGAGGGTCCTGGCTTGGACAACAGGCCAGAAAACCAGGCTGGAGCAGCACTGCATGATGAGATGCCAGTGCGACAGTCACCTGGGTACCCAGGTGAGAAGAGACAGTCATTGGCATCTTAGCAGAAGCGGTCATCATAACGGTGCTGATAGTAGCAGTAGCCACAGCCTGGGTCACTACCAGGGTGCAAGAGAGATGAGCCAGGAGACCCTCCAGTGGTGGTATGCCAGGAAGGCCCAGGTGAAACCAGGTGAAAGTAAGATCTGGAGCCTGCCTCCCGCAAGGAGCCTCTACCACCATACCTAAAGACAAAGTCAGGTAAGGGGAAGGAAACTTCACTCTCTCCGGGGGAAAAAATTAGCCCCCGGAGCAAGGAGAGGCCCCTGAGAAGAGGTTGTCCTGATTGTCTGCTCCCCACATCGTTCCACGCCCAACGAAGCAAGCAAAGAAGGGTCAGTCACCAAGGGAGTCATCAGGGGCATGTAACCCTCAGATGACGCCTTGGAAAGCTTCCTCCGGTACTATTTCCTCCCTTCAAACCTTGCTCACTGCTCGGCCAACTAGGAACAACACTCAGAACAAGGAGAATCACAGGAACACACACACCTCTTGCAAGAAGAGCAAAGGGCGTGCAGGTTCACATCAAATTTAGATCGAAAACTATTACATTTCTTCCTGCCAACCCCAGGACACACACGCTGAGGGAAGGCAGGCTTACGAGGTTTATTTCCTTCATAAACTTTCATGATAAAGAAATGAACACACAGTGCACACAACAAAGAAAAGACCCCACCAGGAAAACAGCTCAACGAAAGTTCAGGCAGAGAGCAAAGAAACATCTGTACCACATGATGGCTGAAAGCAAGAATTGGAATGTTTACATCTGGGCAGGCAGGACTCCCATGTACCAGATGGTAGTTAACTGCCTAACCACTTTGTTCGAAAGTTCAACGGCTGTTTCCAGCTTCGCTGAAAGTAATTCCTAATGTAAAGGACCAATGATTTGTATATCATATCGGAACAATTGCTTTTTCATGAACAAACAATGTTTTTTATTTTCGACTACACAATTTCTTAGATTGTTGTAATATATTAGTCTTTCAGATGTTGTGTACATTGAGGAGATTGAGACAAGGCAGGTTTTTCATGTTTCCAGGCGAAGGTTTCATATTCAGTCTTACAAGGATACTTACCTAAACCTAGCAAGTTTTTCCCCCCTCTCCCTCAACACAAGGTTGATGTCGCAAGATCTTGGACAGTGCGTTTGGTCTCGACTTGCTCTCCAAGACCAGTGGGAGTTCCTGTCCACAGTTCCTGTCTTGTTTCTTGCCCTTCCCCTGTCTAAATGTCGTTCTTGGCTCCTGAGCAGTGGAGGATTTTTGCCATGAAGAAGTATCAGAGGAGGAAGGAGGTGTCATCTTGGGAGGGGTTTTTCTCCTCCTTCGATGGCCACCTCTCAGTCTCCTTCTGGTTCCTTCCATGCCCAATCTTCCTCCAGTTGCTTCTTCTTCCTTGCAAGATTTTACCGCTTCCCATTCTTCCATAGCTCCAAATTTGGAAGTTTCGGGAGATGGGTCAGGAAATATTCTCTCTCTGGCTGCCCTCACTCTCTCGGGGTGGGGAGGTTCCCCCTGTGAGTGAAGAGGCAGCACCATCCTGTTCTATTTCAGGATCGGAGGCTCAGAAGATGGTTGGCATCTAGGTTTCTCTAGGTCTTTGAGGAGTACCAACCTTTGTTGGTCTATTTTCCCATTTCCTGTCCTCTCGCATTCCCGTGTCATCCGCCTCGACAGTTGCCAGCCCTCCTGCTCTCCCCTTAGCTGTACAAGGATCTTCAGTTCTTTTGTTGCCACATCAGTCTGAGTTGGTGGTTGCAGTGGCTAGCCTGTTCACGTTCCCATCTCATCCGCCTTGACAGTTCCCAGTTCAGCAGCTCTCCTCACACCTCTACATAGACCTACGGTACTGGAGCTGTCGGCAGCGTATCCCTCTCAGAGCTTTGGGCCCCCTTCTGCGGTGGTGGCTTCTACCCCTGCTCCGTTGGCAGAGTATCCCTCTCAGAGCTTTGGAACCCCTTCTGAGGTGGTGGCTTCTTCTCCTGCTCCGTTGGCAGTTTATCCCTTGCAGAGCTTTGGACCCCCTACCACAGTGGTGACTTCTACTGCTCTGTCTTCTGATACTCTCATGAAAGCAGTGGTTGACATAGTCGACATCATTTTTCGAGAGAAGTTCGACCGTGTTGTGAAGAAGAAGCGTCGCAGGTCTCCAGCTCTGTCTTCTCCTTTATCGCCTTCCTCCTCCTCCTCTTCTGCGTTTTTGTCTTCTTCATCCTCTGTCCAGTCTTCCCCCGTTAGGCGTTGGAGGATTAGAGACTTCATTGTTTCTCCTAGCCTAAGAAGACCTAAAACCTTCTCTATCTCTTCTCCATTTTTGTCTGACCACAGCTGTGGTTGTCCTGCTGATGAGGGGGTGTCACATTTAGCCGGTTCTTGTCCATCAGTATTTCACTCCAAGCAGAGATCAGCGATCGGGAAATCTACGGCAGGGTCACCTTCCCTAGATCCCCTTGTTCATGTTCGTAGGAAAGATGACAAGGCTCCTGTTAAGAAATCCCATGTAGTGAAGTATTCGGAAGTTCAGCCATTTCCTTCTGGGTCCCCCAATTGTACGACGGACATGAGAGATTTGGCACTGCCGAGGACGTGTTTCCAGCCTAGGCTGTTGTCACCTTGCACTCGCACATCCGTGACATTAGTCTCATCATTCCAGAACTCCTCCCTGTTCATGCTCTCCCAGGAGGCCCTCTGAACGTCGTTCCAGCTTCCACAACTGTGTCCTGTCACATGTTCGCATCCGTGAATATACACACGTATGTGCAGTTAGTTCAAATCATTCAGCTATTCAGCCTCCCCCCTCAGCATCTTGTTGTCTCTCATGTTCTCACTTTCCTAGGAGAAATTGGGTTCGTCATTCGAGTTCACCTGACTGCTGACGTGGCAGCATGGACATACAGCCGTACATTGACACATGGCCATTGTACAGGGGGGTGTGGAAGTTGTCTAAGGATGGTGTGTCCAGGAATGGACCACTAATCACACTCACGTGAAGGTTTGGGAAGAGAAAGGGATGGCCTACGGCCATGCCACACTAAATCACCAATTCCCATCCGATCACCGCCTTGTTCAATTCTGTCGAGCAAAGAGCATTGATAGCACTTCTATGGACATCTAGAAAGGTGACAACCCATGTTCAAGTGCATCTACAGCATGTCTGTGAAATGCCTTTCGATCACTTACTTGTTTTAGCTTGATTATCTGGCAACAGCCAACAGAGGTTAGCATGCTATCTACATATGAGTTAATGAGATCATTCTGCCTGCCAACTTTTGTCCTTCATAATGTAAGTCGACGGGTGTTGGGTCTAATGCTAGGCAGGATCAGGAAATGATGCTCAGCATGGTTTCGTATCTTCATTACAACTGACTCACAGCGGAAGAGGAAGTACAGATAGCTCGTGACGTCACTTATATGGGCGGCGCTTAGGCGCTGCTAGCAGGTTCATCAGCTAACACATCTTACATCTCCCTCCCAAAATATTACGAGGAGGGTAATATTTTCAAACTTATCATTGACAACACATTGGCAACATCAAAGACAGACAATACGATAAATTAAATGATCAACACTTTTAAAGAAAAACATTAGAGACAGGTATGGTAAACCACAATCATAATGAGTAATGGCAACACTAAGTTGATGGAAAAGTAGAGAAAGTGAAGGAGAGAGAGTGAGTTCAGCATCAATGGCACTAACACATCAAGTGAAATAACCATCACATCAGCAAATACGAACTCAAGGTACATTTAAATTCAGTAAAAAAAAAAATACTTTCATTTTGTAAAATGCAGAATCAAAGCATGGTTAATTATACATAATCGTTCATCCAGGCAGGGGCCTCTCTCTTCCTTTTGGGCTGTACCTTTGGCGTTGTTGGGGAAGACTTTGGCTTGCTCATGAGCCACTTCGTCATTGGTAGGAGTGGCTCCTGTTGGCTCACTGGCGGGCAGTTCAATGACCTTGAGGTGTCGTCTGGTTCTTATCGACGAACGCCCACTGCCATCTAATCTTACTGTGTACTGCCTATGAGGTCGTTGCTCGACTATAATTCCCAGCCTGTCCCAGGCCTTAGTCATCTGGTTCTGAACGCTAACGTGTGTGCCTGGCTGTATGGGCGTGAGCCTCCTGTTGGTGCCACTGTCAATTATCTTCTCATTTCTTTTTGCTACTTGACGTTCTCTTTTTCTAATGGATTTTCTCCAGTGGCGGTCTACCATATAGTTGAGTTTTGCAGTCGGTACACCATCGTGTAGCTGTCTCCCAGTTGCCAGTTGTGCCGGAGATTTATTTATACCCCTCAAGGGCGTGTTCAGGTACTGTAGCATGGCCAATGACACCTTGTCGTTATCGAGGCTCCCAGTCCCACTGATACTTGTTGTAATTATCCTCTTTGCGGACTTAACCGCGGCCTCGGCTCTCCCATTTGACTGCGGGTAGTGAGCAGATGATAGGCGTATGTCAACTCTCCATCTCCTATAGAAGACCATCATTTCTTCACTCACTATGTTGGTGCCGCCGTCCGTAGACAATTGTTCAGGTGCTCCCCACCGAGTGAAGTAATTCCTAAGTTTTGTCATGACCTTTGCAGACGAGGTGCCATTAGGGAAGTGGGCTATTTCTAGCCAGCCTGTAAGCCTGTCACAGTATGCCATGTACGTGTGTCCTTCAAGCTGAAACAGGTCCATGACGGTCTGTTGGAACAGATACTCTGGGGCAGGGGTCATCCTCATGACTTCGACAGGCAGTGATGGTGAGTGGGCGTCGCAAGATGTACACTGTGAACGATGATGCTGGAGGTCACCCTCGATGCCCGGCCAATAGACTGAATGTCTCGCTCTTCTCAACATTGTATCTAGGCCTTGATGTCCAGCATGAAGGTTGGCGGCTACCTGATGGCAGAGCCCTTTGGGGATGACAAGGCGGATGCAGCTGTTGTTGAAACAGTATGTGACCAGGTTGCCAGATGTAGATAAACGTTCCCTGACGCTGTAGAAGGGCCTCAAACATGCAATTTCTTGGGATTTCTTCGGGTTCCAGTCCCCTGCAGTCACTCGAGCGACTAGTAGCTGATATGCTGGGTCATCCAGGGCGGCCTCTTCAACAATTTTCTCATCCATGGTGCACTGCTCCTGTAGGTTTTCTGTGATTGCTGACACCACGGCAATCATTAATTCTTCGTTGAAGCTCTCATCCTGTCTATCTGGCGTGGTCCTCAGGGCAGGAAATCGAGAGAGGAAGTCAGCAGCATGATTTCTCTTGCCTGGTAGGTATTTAACATGGAAATTATACAATAATGTTTTCTCCTTCAATCTAAACAGTCTGGGGTTGGTAATATCGCCAAGACTTCTATTGCCTAGTAACTTAACTAAAGGGCAGTGATCTGTGACAATTGTCAAGTTCGGGCAGCCCAATAAGAACAGCCGCGCCTTTTTTAAACACCAGGCATCCGCAAGGGCTTCCCCCTCCACCGCTGCATACCCAGACTCGGCGGGCGTGAGGAAACGACTGCCACAAAGCGCTGTTCTCCAACCATCTCTACAGCAGAAGGGGGTGTCGACGGAGGTACAGCTGTAATATTGCTGGAGGATGATGAAGCCCACGCCCTCTTTACTCCAGTCAGTGACTGCAACAGTCGGTCGTAGCTTGTCGTAGTAGGTGAGGCCATCCTTGGCTAACCTGCAGACGGTGTCTTGCACTTGACGAAACCTCTCCTGAAGGTGCTCATCCCAATAGACCTGTTTGCCTGAGGGCTTCTTCAGTAGGTCTCTAAAGTGGGTCATGATAGGCGCTGTTGTCAGGAAAGGGGCCAGCTGATTGACGAAACCATACCATGATCTAATGTCAGATATTGTGGGCTTTTGGGGCATCGAAAAACTTCTGATGGCGGATAGACAATCTTCTGAAGGCTTGTAGGAGTCCCAACCGACGTCAAACCCAACGAATTCCACTTCTTTCTTGCAGAACTTGAATTTTTCTGGTTTTAAGGTGATGCCTTTAGATGCACAGACTGTGAGGAAGTCATACACATGCCAAAAGGCCCCTTCCACGCTTGAATCATAGAGGAGTGTGTCGTCCACACACTTGAATTTCCTGGGTACTTCTTCAATGGCATCATCAAAACGACGTGTATATGCGTCGGAGGCAGAACAATGCCCCATTGGTGTCCTTCGGTATTGATACCTGCCCCAAGGTGTGATGAATGTAGTTAGGGGTATGCTTTCCTTGTCCAGTTCCACCTGGTGAAATCCCCAATAGGCGTCGGCCACAGTCTTGTATGAGCAGAAGGGAATGCTGGATACCATATTGAAGGGCGTGGGGGTATGGTGGGCTCCCTCCTACAACTTGCATTGAGCTTCTGATAGTCGACTGTACGTCTTGGTTGCCCGATTTCTTGGCCACGACCACCATACGTGAACACCATTCTGTGGGCTCCCCAGGGGGAGCTCGCTGTAAGACCCCTCTCTTAATGTCCTCCTCCAACTGGGCTTTCACCTCTTTTTCCCAGTGCTTGGGTACTGACGCAGGTGTGTGGCAGGCATAAGGAACTGCATCAGGTAATAGGTGGATACGGTGGGGTTCCCCTTCCATTACCGGGAGGGGCTCTCTCTCGGTGTTGAAGGTCGTGCTTGAAAAATGGGCTAATAACCAGTCTTCCAATCTGGTAATATTCTCCTCAGTAGGGGGAAACGGGATGGTCGACGGTCTTGCAGATTGATCGGTTGCTTCGACGGACGTATGGGTCGCACTTGCTGCTGTGGGGGTGGAGTCCGAGAAGGGGGCATGGTTTGGAAACGTTTCTGGCACAAGACCTAGTTTCTTGCAAGCGTCCAAGGATAGATAAAAGTCAATGGAAGACTTTACAAAATACACTTCCTGGGTTGTGTGCCTCCCCTTGTATTCTATAGTACACAAGGTCGACCCTAAACACTTCAGATGTAGGTTGGCAAAATCTCGCAACCCTCCCTTCAACCTCAACGCAGCCGGTTTCACGTTCAACGTCGCAAGAACAGTGGGTCCCGCAACACAAACCTGGGCACCAGTGTCTGGCACCGCTCGTACACCGGACCACTCAGTTGAGTTGGCCAAGCATACATTAACACGAATAGTGGGTTGTGGGGATGGCCCATTCCGCAACCTTGCCTCTGCCGCTACAACAACTGCAGTCACTGCACTCACTATGTCCTACTCCTCTGCCAGACCACTGACGTTTTTCTTGGCGCTCCGCCCTCTGCACCACTTCTTCAGGTGTCCAGTTTTACCGCAGCCATGACAAGTCGTGTTTCTCGCAGGACATGAGGAATACCCAGGGGTATGACGAATACCACAATTACCACAGGGGCGCGATTGTACTTTCACAGGGGCACTCTTGTCACATTTATTAAGGGCGGCAGCCACCTCGGGTTCTTCCTCACACACTTCGGCAGCAGCTGCTCTAGGGGAGCTGTTAGGCCATGCCCTATTACGAAGGGCGTCGTCACGGGCGGCCTCAAACGCACTGCACATGACTCTGAGGGGGTCGATATCACGAATATCATTACGACTGAAATACTTGCCTTTTTAGCACTTTATCACTTAGGCCTACCATGAGCTTACGCAATAGCATATATTCAGATAAATCATGATTACAATTAGGACAAGTGAATGCACAATCGGTAGCCTATTGCGTACACTTAATAAAAAAAATCATTAAAGGACTCACTAGGCTCTTGGGCCAAATCAAAAAACTCTAGCCACTGCACTGCTTGATTAGAAGCTTTTATCACTAATTGCTTAACTGCATTGAATGCCCCTTCAGTAGAGAGGGCACTCCACTGCGCATCGGTATATCTAGAATCAAGTGCACGTTGCAATATCGAGACACAATGTAGCCTTATGTGATGAACAGCCTCATTAGGCTTCACCTTGCATAGCTGCAACCAACACTCCATTGACCGTTTCCAAGACCTGAAGGCTGCAGGGGACACCTCAGCCTCGCACTTTTCTGGAGCTGCTGACGAAGGGATCCTTGGTTGGGGGACATTGCTACCCCGGAGTGACAACGCTGTTATCTCAGCCTGAAGGTTCTGGATGGCCTGTTGCTGGGTTTGTAACACGTGTTGAGCCTGCAGCATTGAAGCCGGCGATATCCTGACGCCGGTTCCTGAACTTCCTGTCCTTGCAATTCTGCCCCTAGGGGATGCAAACGAGGGTCGTCTTGGCGGTGGTGCCATGCTGTACTATGGATATGGCTGTAGGTCCTATTTCTTCATTCACTGCGCCATGTTGGGTCTAATGCTAGGCAGGATCAGGAAATGATACTCAGCATGGTTTCGTATCTTCATTACAGACTCACAGCGGAAGACGGAAGTACAGATAGCTCGTGATGTCATTTATATGGGCAGCGCTTAGGCGCTGCTAGCAGGTTCATCAGCTAACACATCTTACAACGGGGTCTTACTCATTGGTAGCAGTCAGCCTCCGTTTTCAGTAAACGTCCACATCACCGAACAAACAGCCAACACATTCGATCGAACAAGTGGATCATTCTTCCAGACATTTCGGACAAACATTATGACCTTCATTGGTCGTTTTCATCATAGTATCCAACATCCATTTCAATAACTCCTACAACCAAACAAATGAATTCGTTCTATCAGACCCATACGGCTGTCATTGCATGAATTGATGGTATTTCACATGTGTTTAGCCAAACACTTCAACATTTTACAGGTAGGAAGAAATCTGTTTCATCATTCACATTGAACCTTGACTCTTGTTTGTTCTTACACTAATATTAACCTTCAACTCCCTGAACAAAGGTAGTTGCAATCGTCAGCACTGATTTCTTTGGATTCCTGTTCATTTTCGATTACAGGTTGGTTTTGTTTGTAGTGAAGTTCTGTAGAACCATTCTGCCCTTCATTTCTGAAACGGGAGACAATCAATACTGATTGAGCTAGGTTTTTTCCTTGTGCAAACGGAATTATTTTCTAGCTCCGTAGATATATGGATCACACCTACTCCTTGGTTCAACAGCCTCGGTGTCCTCTTCTGCAATACTCTTCGTAGCACAAGGATGAAGCCTAATTCTTCAAGATGGAAAGAGAAGTCCTGGTCTTCGACAAGGTCTCTCCATTCCTTCACAATCTCTTAGAGAGGTGAGAGGGCTTAGCCTAAAGGTGAGACGACAACTATCCTTGGGGTGTTGTACACATTTCCCCTCCAGAGATACTTCGTGCCTCAAAGCATCAACTGAAGGGCATTCCTACCCTTCAAGAAGTTAGGTTGGGTTAGGTACTTAAATTAACTTAGCCTAGCCTAACCAGTTCTAGCCTAATCTTACCAGACATACATTTCAATATCCTAGAAATTCTTGTCTCAGGCATCAACCAGGAGGTAGTCACCTGCTATTCAAGGGGCTAGGTTGGGTACTTAACCTAACTTTGCCTAGGCAAACTAGTTCTAGCCTAGCCTTACCAAACCTGCACTTCAATATCCTGGAACTTATTGTTTCATGGCATCAAAGGGCTAGGTTGGGTACCCCAACCTAGCCTAGCATGACCTAATCTGCACCTCAATAACCTAGATCTTCTTACCTCTCCAAGCCTCGGGATCCATGGATAGGTGTTCCATAATGTTGCTAATGAATGGTACCACGGTAGTTTCTTAGTCAACAAGGGGGGTGGGGTGGCTAGTATCCTATCATCTCTTTGATTGACGGTGCGGGTGCGTGGGTTTGCAGTAGCACACTCAGTGCAGCAGTCAACCAGACACACGCCAGGATGATGGATGCATGACAGACAAGTTCGGTCACAAGGGACAGTGTTAGCGACAATTGGTCTTGACATCTTGACATTTCGAAGAATTGTTCAATCTAGGAAGACAGTCAATTAGTCCTTCAATCTTGACACTCCAAAGCTGTTACTATTCGACTGTCTACAGACTGTGGGCATAACAGCCATCGACCATGCCACATTGGAAATATTGCTTCTCGTACAATCAGCAGAGTTAGCAATGATTGGGTCAGGCCAGTACTTTGATAGGTGACCTTCTGGAACACCGGATTCTGTTGACATCTAGAAGACGTCTTTCGCATCCATGGTTAGAAACGTTGGGACTATACTAGTCAGTACTTGGATAAGTGACCTTCTAGAAACTTCAGATGCTGTTGATGCCAAGGAGACGTCTTTCGCATCCACAATTCAAGTTTTGGGCTTACAACTTTCCATCATTCTGCCTGATTCGTTGGGAGATCAACAGCATCTCCAAACTAAGTTCCGACAGCTTATTTTTGGTTCCTACTCAGTCAAGAAGTGGTGTCTGGGAGCTCCATATCTTTTGACTTGATGTAGTTACACTCCCCCTGTGAGGAGTGGGAGATGTAAGCAGTAGCTGTTGCTGCTGTAATTGCCAGTTGATCCACAACCCGAGAGGGAGAAAATGTTATGTGGATCCTAAGACAGTTTCAGGAGTCTCAAGGTCCGAATAGGCACTCCTTTGATAGCGATGACGCCACGGTAGTGCCATGGGTACACTATCCTCCTCCAGAGACTTTTCATTCTTTTTAGACTTTCAAGAGTCTCCAGATCCAAAGACAGACACTCCTCAGTGTGATAGCAATGACACCATGGTAATGCCATGGTCAACAAAAGGTCCTGATGTCCTTTCATTTACTCTATTGCAGTGCATGTACATGAGTAGACAGAACAACATTCAGTACAGTGGCCAACAGACATATCCCAAAAAAGATGGATGTAATTACAACAATTCATTTGCTGAAGTCAGGAGATAAGGACAGTTGATCTTGGCACCTTGACTTCCAGAAATTTGTTCAATATCTGAAGAAGATTGATCATAGTCCTTGTTTCGACTTACTGAAGATGGTGCTGTTCTGTTCTGTCTTCTTGCACCCTCGAATGAAGCACGACATCTTTGGTATCCATTTACAACTGGAAGCTTACACCTTTCGCCATTCTACATGTTTCGAAGGTGATCAGTGAGATGGGTCATTCCACTTCTATGGTCCTGTGGCTCCAATGACAGCATGACGTCTATGTTGCCTCTGTAAAGACTAGACCTTCACCCCAGTGCAAACGACTCGTTCGTTAGCTTCGAGTTGGCTGAGAGACAGTGTTCAAATTGTCATTTCTCTAACTAGTTAGATGATCAGACGAGTGTACTCCGCAACTTCTTGGTGGACATCAGTATGTTTCGGGCCAGATCTTTCAAGGCCAGGGGCATCAGTCCGTCCATCGCACTCAGGAAGAACCTGTCGGTTGAGTACTAGGATGGAATGTAATTGTGCAGATCACATTCATCTCCTTTTACCTTAGGACGTTGCCCATAGGTCCTTGGATCCTATGGTGGATGCTTAACAAGTCATGTAGTTCACACAGCTCTTGAGGGCAGGTTGTATCTCACCTAAGGTGTGCAGCTGCAAGGAAAAGGTGTGCGTGGGACTGGCCTCCTCCCTTTCTCCTGTCTTCCTTCCTCTTCCGGTGGGCAGAGGAACAGTGAACAAGCTGTCATGTACTGGACGGGCATGCATGCAGGTGATCTAGATGACAGAGTCCTATGTATAATGTAGCTCCATTTGGGTTAGTAGATGCAAATCCTTCCTTCTCTCTAGCATGGGGAGAGAGAGACTGACTATTAGCAAGCCAGTTGGTTTATTCTTAGCTTTATAGTTTCCAACACTGTGGGTTCATCCAAACCTTTTTGAATCAAGGTATTACATTTCTTTTATTCGAAACGCCCAGAAGTCTGAAATTGAACATCTCTCTTGTTCAATAGATCAGAGGTATGGTCTCCTTCCTTTGCTCTTTCATGACCAGGAAGAGAGTACCCAGGTGAGCCGAACTACCAGTCAGTTCAGAGATTTACTTAGAATCCTCCTTCCAAAAGTAAGTCTCCCATATGTAAAGACCAAGGGTTTGTATTTGTGTAGGAACAATTGACAAATTTTAAAATAATTTGAGTTTCTCATAACATACAAACCTGAAGTCTTTACATAAAGGGCCCACCTCTTACCACCCCTCATTCTCTTACCTGGGTGAAAAGGTAAACTGCATAGAACTGAATGCGCACTGACTTTTTTTGGTAATTTTTGACCCCCTCCCCCTTGTCATGCCTCATAACACATGTCCAGACATCCCCCCAGAAAATTATGTAACATCAGCTAGTACCCCCACCCCTGAATTAGTGTTTCCTTTTTTTTAAATGCAATAATATGTTAAAGTCTAGCCAAATACCTGGAAATTATCACCTTTAGGTTTTTCATAATACTTTTATGTTATAATATTAAAGAGTCACAGATAAATTTGAAATGAAATGCAGTGAACCCTCGTTTATCGCGGTAGATAGGTTCCAGAACTGGCCGCAATAGCTGAAAATCCGTATTTACAGTATTTATTTAACATGTATTCAGACTTTTAAAACCCTCCCTTTACATAGTACTGTTAACAAACCACCCTTTACAGTAATGTACAGATATCTACAATACGTACATACAGTACACAGGCACAAATGATAAGCAATAAAACAGTAAGAGAACATAAAAAAATAGAAAGATTGTTATGGTGCATACTGTACAATTGTACAGTATTTTACTCACCACGATAGAGTTGGAAGTTACAATAAAGCCCTCCTCGCACGTACTGTTAACAAACCACCCTTTAATGTACAGAACACTTAATGCATGTACAGTACCTAATCTAAAACAGGCACTAATATTAAAATGTTAGAATATTAAAGTATATAAAGAAATAAAGATTGTTACTGTACCCACCATGAAAGAAGTTCAAGAAAAACTTGAATGATGATGGCGATGAATTTGCTGCACAGTAGAAATGATGATGATGAAGCTGATGATGTCTTCTACTGTGCAGCCAATGATTGTATTTTACGTCTCTTCAGACTGAGGTGTCTTTTCCTGGGACACCTCTTCAACTTCTTCCTGGGACACTTCTTCAATTTCTTCCGAAGGCATAGTAGCAGGAGGAACTGGCTCTTTTTGCGAGGCTGGAAGAACATTGTGATCGGAAGTTGCTGCCGCTGCTTCTTTTTCGATCGAAGAGCATCCTGTAGGGAGTCATGTCTTCATCGATTTTGTTGCAGAACTGCAGAGAACGAACCATATCCTCGTCCCATTTTTGTGACAATTCTTTCAGCTCCTTCGCTAGGTTGCAGAGCTTGGCAAGCTGTTCTAATGTTAAGCCTGTTTCTTCGACAACTTCTTGGGTCTCTTCCTGTGGTTCATTTTCTTCCTCACTGGCTGATTTTGCCAGGTCTTCGAGGTCTGCGTCAGTTAGCGGCTGGGAATGGCAGTCCAACAACTCGTCAACGTCTTCCATCATCATGTCGCCAAACCCGTCACCTCCAATTATCGCAGCCAACTGCACAGATTTCCGTACTGCAGAGTGTTGAATCTCGGCAGGCGTAAAATCCTCGTCGTCGTAAACAATCTCGGACCACAACTTCCTCCAGCTCGCGTTAACGGTAGCAGGTTTCATTTCTTGCAGTGCCTTCTGGATGTTCTGAAGGCACGTGGCAATTGTGTACTGCCGCCAGTACGCCTTCAAATTGAATGTTTCATCCTCATCTTCTTGGCGGCATCCACACACGCAACGAGGTCCACCAAGGTATTCTTCGTGTAGAGGGCCTTGAACGCCCTGATAACCCCTGGTCCATCGGTTGAATTAAGGACGTTGTGTTGGGTGGCAGGAACTCAACCTGAATGCCCTCATGCGAAAGATCAGTCGCGTGTCCACCAGCGTTATCCAACAAGAGAAGGATCTTAAATGGCAAGCCCTTCTCTAAGAGATATTTACTGACTTGTGGGATAAAACACTGGTGGAACCAGTTGGAGATCAGCATCTTCGTAATCCATGCTTTTGGATTATGCATCCAATACACGGGAAGGAGATTCTTATTTTTATTTTTCAAAGCACGAGGGTTTTTCGACTTATAAATAAGCCCTGGCTTTAGCAAAAATCCCGCAGCATTGCCACACATCACGAGGGTAACACGATCTTTGAATGCTTTAAAGCCAGAGGCTTTGGCTTCTTCTTTGAACAGGAAAGTTCGCGATGGCATTCTCTTCCAAAACAAACCCGTCTCGTCCATATTAAAGACTTGTTCGGGCTTGTATCCACCTTCAACGATAATATTCTTGAACGTCTCATTCGCGTAAGTTTCAGCAGCGACCGTGTCAGCGGAAGCAGCCTCGCCATGCAGGGAAACGCTTTTCAGGCCGAAGCGTTTCTGAAACTTGGCGAACCATCCTTTGCTGGCGGTAAAACGTCGTGTCTGAGGCTGGGAATCAGTGGATGTCCCTGCTTGAGGTTCATCTACATCCTCTTCGTCGTCTTCATCTTCTTCTTCAGCGTGGTCGCCATCATCTTGAGGTTCCTTTGCCGCGAAATTCTCATACAACCTCAAAGCCTTGGTTCGGATGGTGTTCGTATCCAAGGCTATTTTCTTCTTCCGGCAGTCGGCAATCCAGATTGACAAAGCACCTTCCATACGGACGATCGTTTTATTACGAGCCGTAACAACTCGCTTTGCTGACTTGCTAAAGGTGATGGCAGACGTCTTCCTAATCTTCGCCTCATCCTTCTTAATGTAGCAAACGGTGGATTCGTTCACTCCAAAATGGCGGGCCACGGCCACGTAACTTCTCCCTTCCTTCAACATATTGAGAAGTGATGCTGTGGGTCAGAGACAAGGGAAGCTGCTGCGGGTCGGAGAAACGGTCAAAACACCAATCACAGGCGAGATTACAAAACTTGGGAGCTGATTTGTCATCTATCACCAATGGAACCAATCACAGCCCATCTTACATGCTAGTTTCAAATTCAAATATACTTTACACTATTTTATACTTTTTTTGTTGTAGTAGTATAGGTTTATTCGAGATGTGATTTTTGCAACAAACAATATTATTGGATGCAGTACAAAAGATTCATGGAAAAGATGCACATTCATTACATTTGTATTTTATAATTAGTATATATGTAGCCATCAGCAGCCTTACACCATTCAAATATGACAATGTCAGACTGCATCTGATTAGCGTTTCATGTTCAGTTTAATATTACTAGTACTATAATGAATTATCATATGATCACATTCTCTTTTTGTTTAATTTCATTTTGTACTGAATTATATGTCATAATGCAATGAACCAACAGTACTAGCAGATATTAATAATTATTAATGGAATTAATGAAATATTTGGGTCTTCATATATCGCGACTATTTTTGAAATTTCCGGAAAATCCGCTATATATTTTCTCTTATAATATACATACGTAATGGAAAAAATCCGCGAAGTCGTGAATCCGCGATAGTCGAACCGCCAAGTAGCGAGGGTTCACTGTGGTCCCTTATGCCATTTACTTAATTTCCCAAGTAATTTAATTGCCAACTCTGAGCAGTCTCCAGTTTTTAGTTTGTTATGCCAGCATCACACATTGGTGATTCAAGACATGAGCATCGTAATTTGCTCATTATGACGCGGTTGGCGACTGACCGGCATCAGTCGTGGGCCTCGGGCCTCAAAAAAAAAAAAAAAAAAAGAAAATCAGCTGATTACGACAACACGACGTCATATATGATGAACATTTATGACAGCAGTGCACACATTGAGATGAGATTATGAATGTGCATAGTCGTATGCGGCAGTCGCCGCTGATTCAGTCACACCCACATTTAACAGTTTTTACAGGATGGCGATGCCTGTGAAGGCATGACGATTTACGATGATTTATGCCCAACTTAGTTACATCCCGTGCCGACAGACGCAATGGCAGCATCATGTGTCATGAAAATGCCTTTTCGTAATAACCTTGAAAATGTACAAAAAGGATGTACAGTAGCATTATTTAAGAACAGATACAAGAACTTTTTTCTTTTTATTATTGAGTGAACAATAACAAAAAGGAAAGAAAGGTAGCAAAATACACTCCTGTGCATCCCCACCAAGAGAGAAGCCAAAATACACTACTGCACATCCCCACTGCGCACGCTGTGGGGTTGCCAAGTACATGGGGTACATCGTACCGGATGGCGCATGTTGACATTGCTAGTTACGTCTGATGTAATCAAATGCCGATGCTGTCTCGTCAGTCATGATGACATTATGACAAAGTTGCGTCATGCTGCATGACATGGTGATTCTTGACAGTTGTCCTGGCTTGACTGTGTAGGTGCTGTGCAGCCTTGCATATACACCATTACTTGGCGGACTTTGCCAAACTTAGCGACGCGGTTACGAATCATGCCGATTGAAGCTGATTTGGTCGTACCTAGAGCGTGACCACATCGTAATGAGCAAATTACGACGGTCGCGGTCTTGAATCGCCAGTGTGTGACGCAGGCATTATTATTATTCTTTAAGTTTATCATAATACACAAAGTAGACTATGCCTAAGTTTAGAAGAGGCTTAATTTAATTTGTGATATTTTTCCAAGTCATATTTATGCATAAAGTAGAGAATGTTGGATCTCAGAAAAGGGATGAGTTTGTGATATTATTCTGTCAAGTAATACATAGGCCTATAGTAGAAAATGTTGAAGTACAAAAGGGATTTTGACAAAGGAAAAATCTATTTCTGAGGAAGGTCCCGTGTCACCCGGTGAAATTCCATTGTAGCACAAATTTCTAGGTATAAAATGCTAGATATACCAGAGAAAAAAGAGCTTTCAGGAAAGCTGGGGTTACTACCCCCAGATCGAGCGTCTTCTCCAGGGAAGACGTCGGTATAACGAAGGGTGAGTGAAAGATCACTACCACGGAGTCTTACTCGAAAGATTTCTCCTATCAAAACCCCAGAAGAGAGCGGTGAGCCGTTACAGCCCCTACACCCAAACACCCGCCAGCTCGGCGACACCAGCGCCACCTACCTCATTCCAGGCTAGCACTAACCCTAGACTTGGCATGTGCAAGTAGGGGGGGGGGAGCAATAGTGAGTCAGGGAGGGTCACCGGGTGACACGGGACCTTCCTCAGAAATAGATTTTTCCTTTGTCAAAATCCCTTTTCTGAGTCCAGTCCCGTGTCAGCCAGTGAAATAGTGATAGAGAATCATGCCAAGGCTGCAAACTACGAGGGAACAAGGTAATCTGAAGAAAAAAAACATAAATTACAAAAATGGTTTTAATTAGGGAATCTCTTACATGTAGCAAGAACACTAAACCTAAGGCACATCAAAAGCTTAATATTACGAAAAAGTGGGGAAGTCCCCAGCATGGCGGGGAAGAGGCCCCAAAAATACTTAATACTACTAAAGCATAACGACATATGAAATTTGCATAGGTTAAATGGCATATACAATCTTAAAGCTACACACGTAAACTTAAAGCTAAACACGTAAGAGACAAAACCAAATGGGAAATAATATATACAGTACATATACACATATCTGGGGTACATGGAGCAAATAAAAACTGCCCAGTACCCCACAAGAAAATACAATCATAACATGTCAGATTACAGTTTCCACTCAACAGAGACAAGATACATCAATATGAGGAGCAAGGCAGTGAGGCATGATCAACCAGGAGGATAAGCAGAGAAGCAAATGAGGCAGGCGGGCGGGGGGGAAAGGGGAGGATAAGGATATGATTAGTTAAGGTGGGGAGATGACACTTCCCACAGCTATTGTAGAAAATTTCAGGGCTTCGAGCGATTTTAAATAGTGGCATTTAAACACTAGAGGTGATTTCCAACCCGTGTATTTAGAGAGTTCTGAGAAGTCCATATTATGAAAGTAATTAATGGAAGTAGCAACTGCTCGAATATCATGAACCTTAGGAACTGAATCTGGGTTGGCCTGTTTAATAAAATACAAAATCTGTTGTCTTATAGCATTCAGTGAAAGAGTACCACCTTTCTCCCTGATAAAAAGAGGACCCGACTTACTCTGTGGAGTTCTTAAAAGGTAAGATTTAAGTGTATACACTGGACATAAAGACTGGTCTTGTGGAAAGGGCACCACCTTCCAAGGAGACCATCTGTCTTGTGGGTCTTCATTTTTGGCTAAGAATCTAGGGTCAGGGGAAAGGAGGACCTCTCCGGACGGGAGGAAGTTCACAAAATCATCACCTCTAGTGAGAGCCGATAGCTCTGAGATTCTGGCACCTGAAGCCAAGCTAATCAGAAATAAAGTCTTCCTTAACAGATCCTGATAAGAGCATTGAAAGTTGTTCATCTCTGATGCTAACTTAAGGACGTCATTGAGAAACCACGTAACAGAATGTGGGCGTGATACGGGTCTCAGACAGCGCATGCTCTGGGGATAGATAAAAATAGGAATCTGTAAGGTCAATTTTAAAGCCGTACAGAAATACTTTCTTCAGGGCTGACTTGGCTGTGGTAATAGTGGCCGGAGCAAGGCCTTTCTCAAACAGTGACCTAAAGAAGGAAACTCCTAAATTAGTTGTCATGATTTTGGCTTCAGATGCTTTCAGGAAGGAGGCTAATTTTTTGACTGCTGAGTCATACTGTCTAAGAGTAGAATCTCTTTTATCTGATTCTAGAAACAGAGTGTTAACAGGGTCAATGTTTGCTCCTTTTTGGGCTGCGAATTTTATAAAGTCCATAAAACTAGGGCATTCTGAATTCTTGAGGAAGCTGACACAGTCTTGGTTTGTACTGTCTGGGTCAGTATGGGCTTGGGAATCCGAAGACTCCGCAATCCCAGTTCCTGAAGAAGAGGGAACCAATTGCTCTTCGGCCAATAGGGGGCTACTAGGGCTGGTTGACCTTTGAATGTCCTGAGTTTGTGTAATACTTTCAGCAGTAAATTTATTGGAGGGAACAGATAAATTTTCTCCCAATTGTTCCAATCTACTGTCATTGCGTCCGTGGCGTACGCCTGAGGGTCCAGGTTGGGGCCACATAACAGGGGAGCTTGAAGTTGCTCTCCGTCGCGAACAGATCCACTTGAGATCCGGAACCTGGCGGCAAATCCATTTGAAGGATTCCCCGTCCAGGGACCACTCCGTCTCCAACGGAGTAGCCCTGGACAGGGAATCTGCCACCACGTTCCGTACCCCCGCTAGGTGGGTGGCTGACAGGTGCCAGCCGTGCTTGTTCGCCAGGGAGAAGATAGCAACCATTACTTGGTTTACTCGACCTGATTTGGAGCCGCCCCTGTTGATGCAATGAACTACCACTGCGCTGTCCAATACCAGCCTGATATGAATCCGGTTGGGGGGGCGGATTTTCTTTAGAGTTAGAAAAACCGCCATAGCTTCCAGTGTGTTTATATGGAACTGCTGAAACATAGTGGACCACGTTCCTTGTACTTTTTGTTTTGGTGAATATCCCCCAGCCGCTTAGGGAAGCGTCGTGTGAACAACTAGTGCGGGGGGAAATTGAAGCGGAACTGACTTGGACAGGCCTCTGACTGTGGCCCAAGGCCGCAGTCTTGTTTTTAAGATTCGAGGAATAGAGGAGACCTTGTCCTTGAGCTTGACATTGGCTCGACTCCGCCACACTCTGTTTATGTCTTTTAGTTTCGCTTTTAAGAGCAGGTCCGTCACTGAGGCAAATTGAAGAGATCCAAGGACTCTTTCTTGGGATCGGCGGGATGCTGATTGATTTTTGAGAAATTTTCTGGTGAGAGATGCTATCTCTTTCCTCTTGGGAGGCGGGAGAGATAACGTGTGAGAGGACAGATCCCACTGGAGACCCAGCCACTGAAACCGGGACTCCGGAGTCAGGCGGGACTTCTCTCTGTTCAGCTGAAAACCTAACGACTCCAGGAAGTTGATGACCATGGACGTAGCCTTCTGACACTCCAGAACTGTTGGTGCCCAAATTATCCAATCGTCTAGGTACGCTGCCAGGGATATCCCTCGGGACCGGAGTTGTTGAACTACCGTGTCCGCCAGCTTGGTGAATATCCTGGGCGCAATGTTTAGACCGAAGGGCATGACCCTGAAGGAGTAGGCTTGATTCCCGAGTCTGAAACCGAGGAACTGAGAGAAGTTCCGCGCAACCGGGACGTGATAATAAGCGTCTGAAAGATCGATAGAGGTGGTGACGGCTCCACGCGGAAGTAGAGTCCGTACCTGAGCTACCGTAAGCATGCGAAATTTGTCGCATTTTATGTAGAGATTTAGACGCGACAGATCCAGGATCACTCTTTGCTGGTCGGAGTCTTTTTTGGGAACAGTGAATAACTTGCCTTGAAACTTTAGGTGCCTTACTTTCTTTATTGCTTGTTTGTTGAGCAATTCTGCCACGTAATCCTGTAGGATTGATGAGGGTGGCTGGTAAAACCTGGTCAGAGGAGGAGGGTCCTTGATCCAGCTCCATCCTAGACCCTTGGACACAATGCTGTGTGCCCAAGGGCTGAAGGTCCATTGGTCCCTGAACCAATACAGGCGACCACCTACCTGTGTTCTCTCAGTGGGAGGGAGCGGGTTTGTTCCTCTACCACGTCCAGGTTTTCCTCTTGGGGTGGTGTTGGCTTTTCTCTATGAGGGGCCCTGCCTCTTCCCCCCTTTGCGATCCTATTAAGGCCGTGAAAGTATCCACGGCCCTCATAGGTGGGGTTGTATGCTGGCGAAGCAACATATGAAGGCGCAGCAAGGGAATGAGCCGGTTGAACCAGCACATATTGTTGGGGGTGAACCTTTGAGGTGGAGGGCTGTGCCACTGCCGAGACCGGGACGGCTTGGACTACCGCCTGATGGTGGGGCCTCTTATGCCTCCTGAAACGTTTGCCTCCTCTCGCCTGGGGGCCGCCAGATTCTGGGGTCTTGCGCTTGTAGGCAGAAATGCCCCAGCGAGAGCGCAGACTCTGGTTGGCCCTTGTAGCCTCAGCCATAACATTCGTAACCTCTTCTTCTGGGAAGAGGTTAGGCCCCCAGATCGAGCTCTTTACGAGCTTGTTAGGCTCGTGACGGATGGTGGCATCGGCAAAAATGAATTTTCTGCATTCCAGTCTGGCCATGATGAATTCGAAAAGGTCAGACTGAAAGCCAGCTAGCAGGGACTTAGCCAAGACTTGAAAAAATGGCTCGTCCGCGCAGGAGACGGCAGTGGCTTCCGTAAGGCAGACGGAGTTCAGGGACCGGGCTAGCTTAGTCCAGGCATCAAACTCCGCCTTTAGCAAAGATTCCGGCAGCTTGGGGAGCTGCTCACTGAACTGTGAGGAAGCACAAAAGGGGTCCAACTTCCCAACAGTGAAAGTGGACGGAGCATCCGTCCAGAACTCGTCACCTCCCGGGAACACCAGGGAAGTGGAGTCCGTTTCCCTCAGCTGCGGTAATGGGCTACCTTCGAAGCACGCTCGGGCCGTAGCCAGAGCGACTTTGTTCAAACAGGGGGTGGGTAAGTTGTCTCCCAAGGCGAACATGGTGAAGTTGCCCTTGAAAGGTGTCAACTTTGTATTATCTGCCTGCCACTCCGTCAGAGTGCGCAGGAGAGCCGACTGAGCTTGGTCCCTAGGGACGATCACAGTCTCCCTAGGAACCTTATCTGAACGTACCCATGCTTCCTCTGTTAGCCTCACGAAGCCTGGGTAGGGGGGCAAGAGATCGGCGGGGAAGAACTCTAATTCCTCCAACCGTCTCGTGCCAAGACCTTCGACTGTCAAATTTCCATCATGTTGGATGGCCCGGAGGGCGAAACACCAAGGGTTCCCGACATCGAAAGGCGGGAGGTCCGCTGTGTCGGGGATGACGTACTGGGGTTCGGCTGCGGGTGGGCGAGCCATTCCCGCCAGTATATTGTCATGACTGGCCAACTTTTCTGTGATCTTTGTAAATTTGGTGTCGACCTCCTCCGAGAATCGTTTGAAAAGCTGGTTCGCGAAGGCCTCCGCGTCAAAGGCAGGCTGGCGAGGAGGGCTTGGTTTTGCTGCCCTCTTACTCACGCCTTTGCCGGAGGAACCAGACTTGCTCCCGGAGGCTACAGGTGCTGAGACCTTAGCCTTCGACGGGGGGAAAGGCAATGCTTTCTTGGAAGACGAGGACTTATAGCCCTTCGCCTTCCATGAAGTCTTCAACTTCAACTTGGGGATAGCTGATGGAGCTCTATCACCCAAGGAGGAAGACTTCACAAAACCTGTAAAAGAAGAAACTGAAGAAACTGGGGAGTCAAAAAGGGGGCCCGCCCCAACAACCTCACCTACCTCGCTACTTACCACCTGGTCCTGTTCAATGTTCATAGGTTCCAGGTCTAAGTCTAAAGCGGCGACGTCCTCCGAAACCTCGGCATAGAGAATATCCACTTGGGGTAGCTGGGTCGCATCCCGGATCTGCTGGATGATGGGGTGGCAAGATCTTCTGGCACTCGCGCCGCCACCCGTGTGCCGGGTAAAGCAGGTCCCTCAACTTCGCGTCGAGGACATAGGGCTTCCCGACGGAACGTTCCTACCAAACCCAGCCACCCAAGCCCGGAGGGATTCCAAGGCAGACTTCTTGGAGGACTCGTCCGCCTGTAAGAAAACCAGCAATTAGCCAAGAACGAAAGAACAGTCCGGGAACCATGTAAACAGTATTCAATATGAGGAGCGTAAAACGGAGGAAGACTGTCACTTACCGACTCATCCTGGACGGTTGCGCACAAGGCGAAGCAAACCTCACAACCATCAGGGTGCCAGACTACAAGGTCGTCGAGCCGGACCGCACAACCAGCGTGGGTCCGGCACACTACGTGACCGTAAGGTTGTTGCAGCGAAGCGGTGCACCCCGGCTCCTCACAGCGAACAGTCTGTAAGTGTAAAAAGTACATGAACCTACCACTCTAAGCAATCTAAAGCCGGCAAGGCCGGGAATTTCAACTACAACCGGAATACTCCGGCGGAGAAGAAATCCCTTATCATAAACTAGGCCAATAAGCTCTAAAATGCACAGAGTGGAAGGTAAAAAACTTCCAGACCCCGGAATACTCCGGGGAATGAAAGGTATGAGACAACAAGAACTCACCGCAAGGGTTGCCAGTAAAAACAACGGCGGAACCCCCGGGTGTAGAACCGGACTCACGTATATATAAAAATGAGGTGTGTACTCCGTTGGATAAACACACTTATCTAAATATGTATATACATAAACAATAACATTAAACAAGTGATGGTACAAAGGGCAAACTACTCCGGAGACCGGAGGGATCCGCTCCCCTTATATATATAAATATAAATCTCTTCCTCTCTTACTTCCCGCCAGAGAAACAAGGTGGGCAAGATGCTCGTATATACATAACATAAGCCGGAGCAAGTATAATAACCCAACCAAGTAACCCGACGGGGGAGAAAGAAGTGTGGGATAGAGTGTTTGAACACGTTCGAGCTACGAGTAAACGAACCACCAACACCAACACAGCGATGCTAGGGACTGTATGGGAGGGAGCGAATCCCTCTACCAAATGGAGGAGTCCCTGAACTCGGAGAAAACGCCATCTAGCGTCACCCGCACGAGTAGAGCAAGGCTGGAGAGGGAGGAGGGGGGGGGAGGGGGTGGAGTAGGGGAGAGTGGTAGGCTACGAAAAAAGAGAACAGGAGACAGGGGGAAATATATCACCCGCTCAACTGCACACATACACCACTCCAAGAATAATGAAACTTAGGAGGGTGGCCTACTACTAGGGGAGGGAAGCGACCGAGCCTCAATGCCCGACTCCTGACTAGGCGAAGCCTAATAGGGACCTAACCTAGTATAGGCTAGGAAAACGGAAGGAGTGCGGAAGGGAGGAGGAAGCAAACAGGGAGAGAAATTTTGTGCCGAGAACCAACCGGGGCCGAGAAGAGGGGGCAAGAAGGTGACTAGCCTAGAGGAGACACATCCAAAGAACTCTATTCCCCCAAAGGAAGGAAGAGAACTAAGGGGCTCACTCTGCCCACCAAAAAACGACCCTGGAGGAAACAGCAACCAAAACTCCCTCAACCTGATGGATCTCCACGCCAAGGGCAAGGGGAGGGAAGCAAAATAAGCCTACTCCACTAAATAACCATCACACATAAACATGGAAACAAAAATGTGCTCAACAGGGTGCGTAGCCTACCTCGGGAAGCGGTTAGATCTGAGGCTGCCGCCACAATGAGGAGGTAAACAATGAATAAAATAAAAAGAGAGCACCATCGCCAAGCATAAAACAATTAGCCTAATACAGACTAAGAATAACAAGGAACCCAACCTGGGGACCTGGACGGGCATCACCCTCACAAAGGCCGACAGGCCAATAATATGTAAAACTCGAAAAAGGGGGCCACCGCAGGGAACCCGCCAGGAGGAGAACCATGGGGCAAAAATAACATCTATAACGACAAGGAGACAACCCCAACAGAAAAGAACTGATGGGGTCGCCTCATGTCGACATGGCTGGCGGAGGACGCCGTGGCGTCATAATAAGATCTCAATATTTGTGAAAAGACGAGACCATAACAGCCAAAATATAGAACAAAACCCCACAATAAGATGGTACTTAACTTGGAGATGGTAAAGCTGCTCGATGACATGGCGATAGATGAAAATAAATCCAAAAAAGGCACGAGCACACAAAAGGAAAAGGTAGCAATCACGTGCTAGAAAATGGAATGAGGTAGGTGGCGCTGGTGTCGCCGAGCTGGCAGGTGTTTGGGTGTAGGGGCTGTAACGGCTCACCGCTCTCTTCTGGGGGTTTTGATAGGGAGAAATCTTTCGAGTAAGACTCCGTGGTAGTGATCTTTCACTCACCCTTCGTTATACCGACGTCTTCCCTGGAGAAGACGCTCGATCTGGGGGTAGTAACCCCAGCTTTCCTGAAAGCTCTTTTTTCTCTGGTATATCTAGCATTTTATACCTAGAAATTCGTGCTACAATGGAATTTCACCGGCTGACACGGGACTGGACTCAGAAATAAGGGTTCAGTTTGTGATATCTTTTAAACATATAATATGCAGAAAAATTAAATACCATATTCTCAATAACACTAAAATATAATAAAGGTCTATTGCAGAATCTGTACTATCTCTCTTTTGTCCCTCTTCATTTACATCTTTTCAATTTGAAGTGTTTTGTTTTGGTGATTTCCTTCTGTTGAGTTTATAGGTAATTTCGTTCAGGTATAGCGTTTTCATACAATTACCAATATTTGCAAATGTGAACAAGTAGTGTTAGGAATAGAAAAACAGGAGGTGACAGTAATGCCCGTGTCACACATTGGCGATTCAAGACCATAACAGTCTTAATTGCTGGGTTTGGCAACCGAACGGCATCAGTCGCCGTCCTTGGGCCTCAAAAAAAAAGAAAAGTCAGCTGATTACGACACCATGATGTCATATGTAATGAAAATTTAGGACAGCAGTGCACATGTTGAGATGAGATTACGAATGCGCCAGTCACCAAGGAGTAAGGCCACACCCATATTTAATGGTTTTTACAGGACGGTGACGTCCATGAAAACATGACAGTTCAAGACAATTTATGCCTGAGTTATGTCCCATGCCAACAGACACAAGGGCACTGTCATGTGTTGTGAAAATGCCTTTTCGTACTTCAGAAATTCATGTTGTAACATTCTGATAAATTGTATTTGATTGCAGTCAATTCACTGACTTATTTGTATAAAAGAAAATCTTGTTTAAAAAAATATGTGAGGTCAAATAAGACAGAACTGGGTACTGATTGATTTATTACCTGGCCATAAGGTATACATAACAGCATGCGGACGGAAACGTGGTGCCCTACCCCAGGTTTCCATGACCTGCACACTGAGTGAGAGCAATTTGTGTTAACAGTCAATCAAATAACAATAACAAGAGACATAATGTATGTACATACAGTGATAAAATATATATTAGCAAAAAGGCCAGGAAATTCTACATACAAATATATACATGAGATTCTTGCTGCGTTGATAGATGCGATACATGATCGTAATTAATGGGTAAAGAAGACGTCTTTACAAGTACTCCCCGACAATTATTATGAAATAATGATTGGAAGATCTGTTGAATGTTAATCATGGTATCTTCTTGGGAGCAGGAGCTGACCCTGAGTTCTTGGTATCTGCGGTTGTGGGGCAGTTTCGACTGCTGAGTTGTCCGGCGGTTTTACCGGGTGAATGACATCCTTAGTGCGGCCCTTGGGACGTCCTCGGCCTCGTTTTGGGATGCCGATCTCTTCATCTGAGGTCTTGTTTTGTGGAGGAATTCTGGGACATCTGCCAGTTTCCTCCCGCGTTTCGCTGTCCATTAGGAAGGCTGGCTTTAATCTGTTGATAGATATCCAGTCTTCCCGCCCATGGATGTTGACGAGGTAGGCCTTGGATGTTCTACTGACAACTCAGTAGTTATGTCGTCTGGCACACCAAAACGGCTTATCCAACTTAATAGTGGGCTTCCATGCAGGCGCTTGCTGATGCTTCTACCATTGTGGTTGCTTCCAGCCATCTTGTGGAATGGTCTATGACTGTCAGGAGGTATCTGGCGTCCTCTGATTGCGGCAGAGGTCCTACAATGTCTATGTGGATGTGCCCGAAATGCCGTCATGGTTGAGGGAACTCTCCGATGCCTGATTCCATGTGCCTTGTGATCTTAATTGTCTGGCACGGTATGCAGTTCCTCGCCCATTCTCGTACAACCTTCCTGATCCCGTCCCACATGAATTTCTCAGTCAGGCGCGTTGTTCGTCCTGATGTGTGGGACAGCCCGTGGATGATGTCGAATGCCTGCCTTCTTCGTGACGTGGGTATCAGGGTGCATGGGCGGCCTGTAATGGTGTCGCAGAGAAGTGTCAATCCAAATTCACCTATTGGCACATCTTCCCACTTCAGTGCAGTGCCGTGCGGTAAGCTGCCATTTCCAGGTGTGCGGCCTGTTCCTTCACCAGGTCTTCGTAGTCTATGCCCAGGTGGAATGAATTTATTTCAATCCTTGATAGGGCATCAGCTACCGGGTTCGTCTTGCTGGGACGTAACTGATGGTGCATTCAAATTCGGAGATAGCAGCCAGGTGCCGTTCTGTCTTGCCGACCATGCGTCTCCTGCCTTCAAGAACATGTGTACCAACAGCTTGTGGTCTGTCAGGATGGTGAATGGGATGCCGTCCAAGAGGTACTTGACGTGCCGCACGCCTTGGTAGATTGCCAGCAGTTCCCTGTCGAATGCACTGTGGAGGTCTCTGGCAGCTCTAACTCGCAGCTAAAATAACGCCAGCGGGCGGGGGGAACCGTCTACTATCTGCTCCAGCACGGCTCTGCAAGCAACGTTGCTGGCGTTGGTGTAAGTCTCAGGGGGGCATTGGGGTCTTGATATGTTAAGGTGGTGGCTTTGGCGAGGGCTGCCTTTGTCTGTGTGAACGCCGGACTTCCCAAGTCAGTGCTTTTGACTTCCCCCTCAGCACTCCGGTTAGGGGATGCATGATGCGGGTGATGTCCAGCACGAATCGTCGGTAGTAGTTGACCATGCCGAAGAACTCCTGCAGGGACTTGATCATTTTTGGTGTTGGAAAATCCTTCACTGCATCCACTCCGAAAGTACATTGGTCGAATCTAACGACCAATCCGTTCTCCTGGAGGCGTTTCAGCACAGCCCAGACGTGACCCAGGTGCTCCTCCGGGGACCTGGAGAAGATCAGGATGTCGTCCACGTACCAGACACAGAAAGGTAGGTCCCCAAGATGCTGTCCATCAGGCGTTGGAATGTGGCCCCGGTGTTCCTGAGGCCAAAGGTGGAGTAGGAGAAGGTATATGTCCCGAATGGCATGATGATGGCTGTCTTCGGAACGTCGTCGGGATGTACTGGCACCTGAAAATAGGACTTGAGCAAATCCATTTTTGTGAATATCTTGGCCCCATGCAGGGCTCCTGTTAGGTCCTGCATGTTTGGCAGGGGATAGTGGTCTGGTGTTGTCACTAGGTTCAGCTGATGATAAGATAATCCCCACAGGGCCTCCAGGAACCGTCTGGTTTCTTCACCATCTGGAGGGGGGACAAATAGAGGTGCAGTAAAAGGAATGAATGGGGTTGCAGCTATGGGTTGAAGGGATGCTGCAGAGCCTAAATAATGCCTTTTTGCAGATACCCATCCTCTCCATCTCGGCAAACGCTCATTTACCATCCTGGAGTTTCTTGGGCGGCAGAACTTGGCATGTGTTGGCGGGCCTGCGGTGGCGATGGATGCCGTGCTTGGCCCAGGTACCTGGCACCAGATGCAGTTCTGGCTTAAAGACATCTGGGAATTCATGTAGGAGGGCGCTGTATTTGTTCGATGAGATGGAGCATATGGCAGGCATTCCCGGTCCAGCGGAGAGCAGTCGGGAGTGGCAGGTTCCGGTATCCAGCAGGCATTTTCAGCCGACGTCTACCAGCAATCCATGTTGTGCAAGGAAATCGGCACCTAGTAAGGGAATTTTGACATCCATGATGATGAAGGGCCATTCATATTTATGGCCCAGGTTGGATATTCTGAGGGTCCGAGTTCCGTAGCAGTGGATGGGGCTTCCATTTGCAGCCACTAGTGCAGCTGCAGTCCTCCCCCAACGGCAGAAATACCAACTGCATAGCACCCATGTCTATCAGCATCCGTTGTCCCAATATGGCGTCGTGGATGAAGAATCCTACTGGCTGGAATTCTCTAAGGTTTGTGGCCACTGCTGCTATGGGTGGCCGCCTTCCTACTTTTTTGTGAAAGAACAGGGGGCTCTGCAATTCTTGGCTTCCTTTCCGAACCTCCGATGGAAGAAACACCAGGCTGGATTTGTCCTCATCTTCTGCTGCTGTGGCAGCGCCTCCTTCCTGTATACCGCGTTCATGTCCCCCTCTTCAGCTTCTTCTGCTACCAGGCTGCAGGTGTTGCGGCGTGCTTGGAGGCCTTGGTGGCCTCATGGAGTTTGTGTGCGAGGCTCACCAATTCGTCCATCGAGAGCACATCTGCTTCCATGATTTGTGCCCTCACCTCCTGCGGAAGACACAGCAGGAATATTTCCTGTGACAAGCTGATCTCCCTCCTCTGTCCGTCTGAGCTGAAACCTGTCAGCATCAGGAGACGTCGTAGTTCGTCCCAGGCGTTCCTGGGTGATGCGTCCCCCAGTGGCTGGTTCATCAGGTCAAGGGCTCATTGGGCTCTCTCTGGGACGGGCATGGAGTACGTGTCAATGAGTTTCTTTCGTAGGTCTTTGTTCTTGAATTTACCTGGCTGCGAGTCCAACCATGGGGTGATTCTGTTGAAGACCTCCTCCGGCAGCATTGTCACGGTGACGTCCGCTTTGGTTTCCTCGTCCGTGATTTTAGCTACACGGAAATGGACGTCTGCCCGCAGGAACCAGGATGCGGTATGTTGCCGCGAGAACGGTGGCAGTTTCATCGCCTGGGTTACTGCTGCCTTCGAAGGCAAGAGGGGGATGCAGGGGATCTGTGTGTCCTCAGAACGACTTTCTACCTCAGTGTCTGACATTTTGACTCACACCAAAACGTGAAATAAGCACCGTATTTGGTCCGTTAATGGTGTTTGGGGCTCGTCAGAAGTCAAAACTATACGCCACATAGTTCTGTTAATGACTTCTGAATACAGTCGACATGAATCGTAAATGGCAGGGCCAAACCGCTCAAGAACACCAGAACGTATCTGAAAAAGGTGGGCCATAATTAGTCCGTTAGTGGTGTGGGTGTTCTCCGAGGAAGGAGCTTTCAGAGTTCTAGACTTTGTCGCTGTACGGTTCCATTAAAGGCTCTCTGAAGGTAAAGCGGCTGTAGTGAGTCCATTAATGGGGAAGCCAAAACCTCTTGTGTTTACCGTCGCTCCTTGGGTCACCAGTTGTGAGGTCAAAGAAGACAGAACTGGGTACTGATTGATTTATTACCTGGGCATAAGGTATACATAGCAGCATTCAGACGGAAACGTGGTGCCCGACCCCAGGTCTCTGTGACCCACACGCTGAGTGAGAGCAATTTGTGTTTGTTAACAGTCAATCAAATAAGAATAACAAGAGACAATGGACATACAGTGATAAAATAACAATTTTTAAAGTAAATTGTATTTTTCCTAACTATACAAACCTGAGGTCCTTTACGCTAGGAATTACATTCAGGCGTAGGTTGGAAACGACCATTAAACTCTTGAGCAAGGTGGTTAGGTAGCAACTACCGCCAGGTAGGCGGGGATACCCCCCTGCCCGGATGTAAACATTCCAGTTTGCCTTTTGGTCCAGGTCCAGATTGAGGGGTGGCATATGGTGGGCATAAAGTGTAAAGGAGCTCGGGTTTGTATAGTTAGGAAAAATACAATTTACTTTAAAAATTGTTATTTGTTCCGACACAATATACGAACCCTCGGTCCTTTACATTAGAAAGACTCACTGGTTGGAGGGAGGAATCTGAGTGAGTCTCCTGAACTGACTGGAGTTCTGCACACCTGGATTACTCCTCCTGGTCGAAAGAGCGAGGAGGAGTACCGTGCTTCTGACGTATTGATCGGAGTGTAGGAACTGCAAGATCAAATCTCAGATACTGGACCTTTTCGCACGAGTGAGGAAACGTAACTCCTACAAAATAGGCTGGAAGGATCTAGAGTCAGAGGTAGTAAGGAAAAGCCGAGATAGGGTTCCCTTATTGCCAGTCTCTCCTTCCTCTCCTTGCTAGAGGAAGGAGCGGAATTGCTCCTATGATTCTATAAGAAAAATAGAACGGGTGCTCGATGTGTAGTCTTACCGCATCAGTGCCAGTTCCAGCAGCTATTGGTTCGAGTCCTATTCTCATCCCTAAGGAGGAGAAGTTGGAGGATGGGGAAGGAGGAGGAAGAGAGGCCAGTCACTCTCGGAATCCTTCTCACTTCCAGAACCAACACCTTAGGCGAGATGCTACTCGTCCTCTTGAAGGAGCCGGGTAAGACAACACAACTTGTTGAGCAGCCACCACAGAACCAAGGAAAAAGGGTTCCAAGGGCCTGTGGGCAAGACTGAAGGAAGAAGACAAGAGTGTGGCCTAAGAGACCACATCTTGCTTCCAGACTGACAGAAACTTCCGGAATGTGAGGGATGGACCAAGCCATCGACTTCATGAGCTCTCGGGTGAAAGGTACCGGTATCGTCGTCGTCAGCTGCCAAGTACCTCCTTTGATTGCTTCACGAAGTCAGGAGGAAGATGTGTCCTTAGACACTTCTTCCTTGGGAGAGACAGTACTAGCGAAAATGCTGACAACATCCAGGTTAGGAATGTCGAGCCTTTTGGAAAGTACCACAGCTCCCAATAGGACAAAGTAACGAAAGATCTGGATCATCGACACAAAGTCCAAGGAGGAGGGGAACAAGAAGGACTCGAACCCGACAGTCGATGCCAATGGATTCGGAGTCCTCCTACAACATCCGAGAAGGAGTCGAGGTATGATCCCCATCCCTGTTCTTCCATCTTCTACGCCAAGGCCAGGGTAAGATGAGAGATGGTCCTAAGAGGGCATATCTCTATCTGACGACTCTCGTAGGGCGTGTGCAGAGCACGGACAGGAACCCTAAACGAGAGTCGCATGCCAACCAGGAAACAGTTCCCTGGGAGAGCACAACTGAAGAAGCTTCTCGTCCGTAGCTAACTCTCGACTGAGGAGACGAAGGCTACTTCAGATAGAAGACTAGGTCACAAGGGCCTACGTTCTTCACAAATGAAAGGGAGAGAAGCAACCCTCGGTGGAGAAGACGAGGAAGTTCAGACTTGACGAGCGACTCTGACCCCAGAAGTACTTCCGACAACGACACCACCAGCGAAGACGGATCGAGTCACCGGGACAGTGTTGCAGAGGACTTCAAGGGATATCCAGCTATATTGGTTGCCGCTTGGCGAGAAAGCCTGTGCTTGCAAGGGAAGCTGGAAAGTCTCCCAGTCCTGAACACACAGGGATGTGCTGCCTCAAGAACCGCTTCTTGTGTAGCTGCTACAGGAGGTTGGGTCAAGCGGAATTCTTCTCGATGCCTCAGCAATTAGGTCGGATGAAGGCGAAGTCTTCAAGTATTTGTCTGTAACTCGGGGTGAGCAATGTTTGTGAACCCCTAGCAAAACGGACAAATACGGAGGGAAAAAACGTCGATATCGAGTTTTCACCAAAAAGACAGCACGCCTCACCGGAGCAGCCCCTGGTCTGGTATGAAGAAGCGAGAAAAAACTACCAACTTGTGTGCAGGGAGGCAACAGAAGAACGGTAGGGATTTCTCAGTCGAGCAGTCTCTGCATGAATCTTCGTGAAGAAAGAGTGAGCAGCGTGTTCCATCCCGATCACTCAAACCCGAGGCCAGGCTTGCCTACCAATACATCCCCACCAGGAATGCATCTGGTTAATTGAGCTGTTGAGTGTGCAATAGAACAATCGAGTACCTGCAAATGTCGAGATGAAACAGGAGGAAAAAACGGTTGCCTCTTGTTTGTCGACAAATACCACTACTGTGGTTTTGTTGTTCAACGAAACCAGCGAGTGCCGCAAAACCCATCCTGAATTCTTGGACGGCCAAAAGGCTGCCCTGAGCCCAGGATGGTGATGAGAAGGTACTAATCGTCCCGATCACACAAATTCAAGACAAGGTCTTACCAGTGTGCGCCTATTCCTCAATCTGTGAATCCGTAAGTAGACACAAGATATGAGGGGAATATGCAAGCATATTCGAAGGTTCCTTCAATCAAGTATTAGCCTAACTCTTTCCTCATACATCGAAGAGGAAAGAACGGAGGAAAGGAAGCAGACTTCCATTCTCCACCATGGGGAAGCTTCTGCAAGATGACAGGGTACTGAGGCAATTAGCTCTAGCCAGGCTGGCATTTCCCGAATCAGGAGCACGGGAGAGGTGGCGGGATGGAAGTTCGATGGAAAGAATTGCCGAGACCTAGGGGAAATAGATACTTCTCCTGAAGGAATCCATTCCCAAGTCTCGGCAATGTTGCTGCCAGTTCCAGAGACTCGATAAGTATCATTTCGTCCATGCATCAGCAGTTGCAATCTTCTTCTGAAGCCTAGGACTTCTTAGCTAAGGAGTTGAGGGGGGCTGGCTTGAACTCAAGGTCGAGTTGAGATGACTAAGACCCAAAGTTCTTGGCCATTGTCCAAAGGACAAGTCAGTGCCCTGATGCGAACCTTGATTACTGGGGTATCTGGCAAATCTCTGAAAGGGAAAGGCAGAACCAAGTAAAGGTTCGTTCCTAAGGGTCGAGCCAACTCGAGACTTACGAAACCGGAGATCCGAATTGGGACAAAGTCCTTCTTCGTAGCACCAGAATTGCCCAAAAAACTGCAGTCGGCAAGACCCTCCGAGGCAAGAAGAATACATATTCTGTCGAGGCAGGGGTGGAAGCTTGGTGTCTTGACCTGAATTAACTCCGTCGAAGAAAAGAATTCATCAGGTCGAGAACGCTCTTGGAAGCCAGGACCACGGCGGTCCCTGACACTCACGGCCCCTCGGGAACTGCAAGGGTTGCGAGTGATGAAGGTTATTCATTGGGGGAGCCGCGGTCCTGTCCCAGGGATCCTTGCACCGACGAATCAGCAGGAAGTTCTCCGAAAACAAGGGGGCGATCGCAACTTGAAGTGGAAGACCTTCGCTGTTTCCCATGCGTGACACTCCTGTACCTCTCCCCTTGGAGGGAGACCTTGACAGATCCCATGAAACCCTCCTCGGCTACCTGGTTATAAAATGAGAGAATCGGGGGGACCAATGCCCAAAGCACGCCAGGCAGCTGAACTCCGAAGAAAATTTCGTCGGAGCTCTCTCTGTCTGTCCTGCGCCTCTCGGAACAACCGAGAGGAGAAGAGAACAAGTGAGGAGAAAGAGTATCCCTACCTGTCCTCCCAGTAAGATAAGCAGGAGAGGCAGACCGTGAGCGATAATCAACCGAAGGAGATTACTGCCACACGGGGGAAGAAGAGCACTTGTGCCGTGGCAAAGTGCTTTCCTGGGAAGAGCAAAAAGTTCACTCAAACATAGCCGAGAACCTGAATCGGAAAAATCCAAGTAGGGCCGAGCCGAGCCGATCACGCGATCCAGCTGGTTGGTATGCGGCGGACTGGGAGGCAGGCGGGGCAAGCCGAGCCAGTCTCGTAAGCGCGACCAAGGGCCGAGCCAAGCCGATCATGCGAACACAATCATAACTGGGCAGGCCGGACTCGTCTGCTGTGAACAATTGCTATTTTCCCGAACTCTAAACTCCTTCGAGGCCGAGGCCCCTCGAGAAGGTTCAAAGGGGAATTCTGTGTCTGCCATCTTGCATGCTCGAACCCTTAAGTTTGAGACACAAGGATGAAGCCCGGCCAAGCAACCGAAGCAGCTGGTGGGCAGATCGAGACACCTGGCGTCTCGGCACCCAGACACCCGGGCGTCTCAGCACCCAGACACCTGGGCGTCTCGGCACCCAGACACCCGGGTGTTCCAGCAACCAGACACCTGGATGTCTCAGCACATTCTCTCGTCCTGTGCCTCTCGAAAGGAGAGGGCTCGTGATTCAGAGAATTGGAGCTACCAACGAGACTTCCAAAAATCAGGAGCGGCTGCTTTGTTTCCTAATAGATCAAAAGAGCCAAGCACAGAACAAGTCTTAGACGCAGACTTCCAAGACTGGCAACGAGGGCGTGGCCTCTCGAGGCCACGCTCTCACGCCCCCCGAAACGCAAGATCCCACGGGAGAATGCGAATCGGTTCCCGCATGAGGGCGGGAAGAGCCAACGAGAGAGACTTGTCTCCCGGAAGAGAGTCAGTCCCTTAGAAGTCCCGCAGGACTCCCGAAGGGAATCTCTTCCCTGCTTCTTCTGATGTTCGAACCGACAGGATCGAGACACCAGGCTGGGAACACGACCGAGCACTGGCAAACACTCGGGGAGCGCTTGCGGTGCTGGCAGGAAGAGGAGCCGAGACACCTGGGTGCCTCGGCCCTTTCTCTCGCACTGCTCCCGAACTGGGCCAAGAAAAATCTCTCCAGACCAGATCGGGATACTTGATATTCCATAGAATCTTGAGCACTCGGAGCGGCTTGCGAACTAGCACCCGAAGCAGCCCCCGTCTTAGAGGCGGAACCTCTAGGACTGGGAACGGGATCGCAAACCGAGGTCTGCGCGCCCGCGGCTTCCGAAACACAAAACCCAGGGCTATGCGAATCGGTTTCCTAACCCGAAAGTCGGGAAGAGCCAACGAGAGACCCACTGCCTCCTTGGAAGGAGGCAGTCCCTAGACGTCCAAGGGCATCAAGGGGAAGAAGCAGCCTTCCTCTCCTTCGGCCGACGGAGGTCTGTCCGATTCTCAGGACCCCCTTGGACCTCGGGAGAGGAAGGGAAGACGCAGCAGAAAACGCAATCGAAGATATGATGAAGAAGACTTCCACAGGGCGGCTTCCTTCACCTCCACTCCGACGTCTTCTACAGGATGGTGGACACGAAACATCGTAACCTCCACTGCAGTCCGGCAGGAACACAACGGACGTGGCCCAGGACACCACCACCTCCAGGAGAAGCAGCAGGCATGATCAGGACAGCCGATGAAGGAGCTACGGCAGCGGTTCGGAAGGCAGGAGCTACTGCAACGGCCAGGATCATCACCTCAAAAGGGCGACTTCCTTCATCTACACGCTGACATCTTCTACAGGATGGCGGACATCGTAACCCCTGGGGCAGCTGGCAGGAACACAACGGAAGCGGCCCCTGGCACGACCGCCAGGAGGATGGCCGATGCAAGAACTACAGCAGAGGTTCGGAGGGCAGGAGCTATTGCAATGGCCAGGAACGTCACTTCCACAAGGCGACTTCCTTCCCCTTCACGCCAACATCTTCTACAGGATGGCGGACATCGTAACCTCCAGGGCAGCTGGCAGGAACACAACGGAAAGCGGCACCGGGCACGACCACTAGGAGAAGTAGCGGACACAATTAGGACACCCGATGCAGGAGCTGCGTTAGCGGTTCGGAAGGCAGGAGCTACTGCAACAGTTGGAAATGTCACTTGAAAGTCACCAGCAGCGACAGGACCGATCAGGGCGGCTGCGGCAGGAGACCAGGAAGAGCAGCCCACAGTCTGTCGTCGAGTTGACAAGAGCATAACACAGGGAACAGCAGGAGCAGATGGACCACAGATACGCCGGAGGCATTGCAACAGCATACATGAAGACCAGCAATGACAGCGATCGATCCACATCGGCGGGAAAGAGTCAGAACGATCCTGACGTGGAAATATGTCATCTAAACAGGTATTGTGGTCGATCCCGAAGCAACACTGAATGAATGTCGGGACTGCTTCATGCAAGATATCCTTCGATATATCCAGCCAACTACTGCTGTGTCTGCGATGCTCACTGTCAACCTAAAAGAAAAGCAAAGATGATTAGCAGAGGGAGAGTCCTCCCGCTACAAGGGGAACTGCACTACACAGCGGGAGGAGGTACTCTACAAGAGGTTGCCCGATCGCTCCCCGCCCCTGGACTTCGCCCAACGAGCGGGCGAAGAGGGCGAAGGAGAGAGATCTACTAAAGGGGCGGAAGAACCTACGGGAAGAGAAAAAAGGACGGAGGGGAGGCCACCAAGGGCTCCATGGAAGCGTCGATAAGTTCCGCTTCCATGGCGGAACTTATCGACGACGGCCGCAACCTCCCACCTGGCCCATAATTCGCCAAGCGCAGGCGGCGAGCAACACTCAGCATAAGTAGGAAGAAATTACTGATGCCCCTTATACACGGAGGGCGGAAGCCCAAGAAAGGCACGAACTCTTACGTCCCGATGAATGTAGGGGAGTGAAGAATTACGTCCCAAACTATATCTCCGAAAGTACAGAGACGCCTTCAGTATTTACATAAAGGGCTGCTGGAAGAGAAGCATTACCACTTGGTTACCCTACTCCAGTTACGCCCTTGGCCGTCAAACCCAAGACACAGGCAGGGAACGACGGCTTATGCAAGGTTATCACAAATCGTGGGTTTGTATTAATAAATACCAAACACACGTATAATAAACAAAAATACTGCAAGATCCCACCGGGATGAAAAGAGCTTACAAGTCAGGCGGAGAGAACGAAAACATGTCAGCAACACATGACGGCCAAAAGCAAACTGGAATGTTTACATCCGGGCAGGCGGGTATCCCCGCCTACTTGGCGGTAGTTATTGCCCAACCACCTTGCTCAAGAGTTTAACGGCCGTTTCCAGCCTACACCTGAAAGTAATTCCTAGTGTAAAGGACCGAGGGTTTGTATATTGTGTCGGAACAAATATATATTGGCGAAAAGGCCATGAAATTCTACATAGAAATATATACATGAGATTCTTGCTGCGTTGATAAATGCCATACATGATCGTAATTAACAGGTAAAGAAGACGTCTTTACAACAATGTAAAATTCCTGAACAGAAGTTAAAATTCAGAAATATTTATAATATTACAACATACATTTTCTTTTATGTTGTATTCTGTCATATTTATCTATATCTGAAGTTCGTAGAGTATATCAAGAATACTAAAAATCTTGAATCCAAAATATATTTTAATCGAAATAGAAAATAAAGGCAGCTTGCTTTCTTTCTCTCTCAGTTCCTTGTAATAAAATTTCCATTAAGAGGGAATTTTGAGAATTAAAACCCAAATGTTCATCAATGTTATATACACATTAGTAGCACGGACAGTGGTTTATCACAGATGTAACTAATTTTTATCATGAACAAGAACTATACACTATAAAATAATAGGACTTTCCTGGAGGTAACTCTGTCTTGGATGATGCACATTTGATGTTACAAACATGGTTTTAGTACTACGTGATCATTGTCATGAATGCAATGAAATGGAAGTATGCACGAACATTTTCAGACACAGCTGTTCTTAGTTTTAACATTTGTTCTCCTAATGATGACATTTATTTTCATACTTATTCTGTCGGGGGCAGCCTGATATATGGGGTGTCGTCTTCAGAACTATTTTAAATTCAGGCTTGATCCCCAAAATCCTCGTCACCACGACTCAATGCCCCCTGCCTATCCCACAACATTCTCCTCAATCGTTCTCTTACGTTATCACTTACATTTTCATCTGCAACTTTACTCTTTCTTTCCAACTCCTCCTTACGTCCAATCTTTATTAGCTCCTTTCAAATCACCTGTCATCACCTGCCGTGCCTTCACGTACCTCTCATCATCACATTCTGCGCGTCGTAATATTCCCATAATCTCCCTACATATTCCTCGGACTCGCTTCTTCCTGACACTCAGCAATGACGTTATATATACCCTCGGATCTCCCATATTCCAAAAAACCCATCATATACACACATTTTGCCCTGACTAATTTGTTATGTCTATTCCCTCCAGGCTGTCGAGCTATCGACCATGCCACTTTCACCTCTAACTACTCAATCTCATGTGGCACTTTTACCCTCTCTGTCATAATTACAGGCACTCTCTCTTCACAATTTTTCTCAACCCGTTAAGTTGATTAAACCAGAAAACACACAGCATAAGTATCATCCAGATACTAAGTTCGCCAAGGCAACTATATCCAACCTTGAGGAGGTTGCCTCTATACTTGGCCCTTGAGAAGTGACCTTTCACTCTCAAGATAACAAAAGCCAGGTGGTACTGGGCACACCTGTGGCATCTAAGCAAGCACCTGTCCTAATGCATGCAGACTATAAAGTGAAACTCCCAGATCATAACTTTGTTGTTGCAAAGGCCCATGAGTTGATACCCTCTGTCATTGCAGCCTGCAACATAAAGGAAAATGTTCTCAATCATGTGGCAAATTGAAGTGCAAAACATCACTCCTCAACAGCTCTTAGCCATCTAGAAGACGTGAAGAGAGTCAGGGAAATTGAGGAGTTCAGGGACAATCTCACTACCAGTAACAGACTGGCAAAACCTGTTATGATTATAACATGTGATGGGGGTCCGGATGAAAATCCTTGCTATCAGAAAACTATCAGTGCTTCAATAGATTATTTCTGTAGTTTCAATCTGGACGCCTTCTTTGTTGCAACCAATGCTCCAGGCAGAAGTACCTACAACATGGTAGAGAGACGAATGGCACCATAGAGCCATGACCTTGCAGATGTAGTACTTCCACACAATCATTTTGGCACACATTTGGACTCTCGGAAATACCGTGGACAGCAACCTGGAAATAAAAAATTTTGAGCATGTCGGAAAGGTTCTTCCTGAGGTTTGGTCGTATACTGGCATTGATGGCCATCCAGTAGTGACTGAATACATCAACCATGCTGATCATCAGACTCCTCTCATTGATAAGGGTCAGCAATGGCGCCAGCAGCATGTAAAAGAGAATCAATATATGCCTCAGGTTATTAAATGTGATGACAAATCTTGCTGTTCACCACCAAGGAGCTCATAACTCTTCCTTGTTAAGGACCGCTTCCTTCCTCCACCAATGCCACTTGTGTAACCAGATGAAAGTTTTGTAGTTGATATTCCAAAACAACAGTTTGCTCTACTGTTTGTCACCGTCCAACTAGGAAATGCAGCTTTCTCCAGAGGCATACCGCATTACTATGGATGCCCATCACTCCAGGGAGAACTCCATAAAAGAACTTGTCAGAAGTGTGGACTCTATATAGCATCTGTGGTCTCGTTAACTGGCAATTCTGCATAAAGGAAGGAGGCGAGGCACTTTGCAAGATCCGCCCAGTATGCCTTGCAGCACGTCGCCAGAGAGAGCTAATGTGTGCCATCAAGTACCCTGAAACGACAGAACTTGAATGGCACAACGAGGAGCTTGTGGATACAACCGCCTTATAGGAACCCCAAGGTTAACAGTGGTGGGAGGCACACCTGTACTTCCAGTTGAAGGGAGAACCGTTATGGGAGACAGAGTCACAGAGTGACCTAGTAATTATTTATGTTTAGATTAGTTGATAGGCGACAAAGATGCCAATATTTGGTTTGTAATATTATTCTTTAAGTTATCATAATACACAAAGTAGACTAGGATTAATTTAATTTTGGATATTTTTTCTAAGTCATATTTATGCATAATGTAGAGAATGTTGGAGCTCAGGAAAGGGATGAGTTTGTGATATTCTATGTCACGTAATACACAGTAAAAAATGCTGAAGTACACTCGTCAAGAAAAGTGAGGGTACAGTTTTCAATAGATTTCATTCATCGAATTTAATTTTTTCTTACAGAAAACACATAATCTCAGTGATTTTGCTTTAGAATATGGAAAATAATACAAATTATATCACACTAAGGCTAAATCTGCAAAACAAAAAACGTTCAGGATACTTAAATTCATGCATGTAACTGGAAGTAATCAGAATTTCTCAGATGACTTCGTTCTAGAGATCTTAAAAGATAGTGGCTGGATATCTTGAGGTGTAGTACTGTTCATCCAGAACGGCAATGTTTACTTGTTTTCCGTTGCGAACAGGTTTATTGTTGCATCATCATGCAAGGTAATGATAATTTCTTTAATTTTACACATTCATCTTTGTATTTCGTTAGTCTGTTAAAAGTCAGCCGGAATTAATGGCAGTAAATATTTGTGACCTAGGTAGGCTGATCAAATCTATTTAAATCCGCAAGAGCGTTCTCTATGATGTGAGGGGCAAGCACGGGGAGCTTGGTGGGAAAACACAAGTAACTGGATGTTTCTTGGTGTTGCCATAGTTTCTCTCCTCTCTCTCTAATATATCTCTCTCTCTCTCTCTCTCTCTCTCTGTCTCTCTCTTAAAACATACTATACAAATATAGTCAATGGCTCAATCTCAAAAACGAAAAAAATAAAAATGAGTGGCTCTGCTTATAGCCTAGGCTTACACAACAGCAACTCTCTCTCTCTCTCTCTCTCTCTCTCTCTCTCTCTCTCTCTCTCTCTCTCTCTCTCCATTGCTAAAACATACTTTTACAAATATAGTATCACTCAATCTCTAAAAAGAAAGAAAAATAATGAATGAGTAGCTCTTACATGGCTTTAGGCTCTCTTTCTCTAGGCTTACACAACCTCTCTCTCTCTCTCTCTCATCATAACATTGCATTCGTTTTCCTTTATTGTTCCACACGTTTTTCGCTGACAGATTACCAAATTTAACTCTGATTTCATTATGGAAGATTGCATTTCCGATTATGCAAGCATTCCGTTCATTAATTGTCATTAATTCATTGGCATAAGGCAACTTGGTAGGTTATGTCGAAAAATGTTTATTTTGCTCATAGCTGCATCGCTGCAAATTACAACTTGAACGAATACTGTAAAGCTAACTACTGCATTTAAGTATCAATGATTTCAGAACCGTAGAATATGATTGAAAGTTATAGGAAGTCAAAAAACAAACAATAATAAGATTGAGGCTCCTCCCTTTCTAAAGTTTGCCAGATGTCACATTATTGATCAATATATGTCCGAAGATTTTAAAAACTGTATCCTCACTTTCCTTGCCGAGTGTACAAACAAGGGTTAAGTTTGATATTTTTTAAACATATAATTATGCACAAAAAATTAAATACCATATTCTCAATTTGCTAAATTTAATAAAAGTCTATTGCAGAATTGTTGTGAATTAACCTTGCTTAGGGTATTGTGCAAGTGGAAGTGGAAGCTCTGCTTGTCTCTGGTGGATTGTGGGTTGTTGTGACTGGAAAGAAGCCCACCAATTTTGGTAGCAGCAAGATATATAACCATTAAAGCCAACGGTTAGCCAATTGTATGATTAACCCTCTACATCGGGCCACCATGTAAAAACTGGCGACAAGATATAGTACCCGAAGGAACAGGAAAATGGTATGGTAGCCGTGTTTTTGGGTTTTGATGGTTTGTTCATCTTCTGGAGTGCCGAGTAACCATCACTTAGCCTATGCCGACCTGGGCAGAAGGGCATCTTGGCAACGTAATAGATGAAATGTTTGCAGTGGCTAATGTTTTTTTGATTGAAGCGTATGGAAGTGAATCATCGTTTCATAGCCTATTATGGTAGCAGTATGCATGAGCTACCCAAATGTTTTGCTTGTCCTTTGATTTGTCATGGTCTACATTAGTTATGCTGTGTTTGCTTGGGCTATGATGGTTTCGTTACATTAATGTAATTAGGGCATGTAATCATAATGTAAGGCCGTCAAATTACTCTCTCCTTTTCTTGTGTTTGTTCTTCATGCGTGCATTAATCACATCCTCTGTATGTTACTTGTTGATATTTCAAATTCTTTGTGTATCTCATTGTATGCATCATTGTATGGCCTGTCTGCCGATATATATGCCCTTTTTACATGTTCTGTACCACTTTATATCTTTTTTATGCCTGTTCAATCTGTAAACACAACCTCCATATGGATGCAGCGGGGTCTCAGGTCACCTGTTACCTTTCCATCTGCTTTCTGTATTATAAACATATCTGTCGAGAATAATAAAGAGATCAGTTCTTTCACTTGACATTTCTTTGAACCTCATTGGTGACCCTTGCAGTGATCAGGTAGCGCCAGTTTTGGCCCAGCCACCATTAACGGACTAAACACGGCAGCAGCCTGCCACCAGAAAGCTTTCGGACTAACTGGCGTGGAAGTTTAGGCCTCCCTGACAGCTCCTCCTGGTGGAAACCGATGCGGTAATGGACTAAATACGCCATGCAAAAAGGGCGTTATGGCACTTGTTTCGACCACTCGAACAATCAGTACCATTAACGGACTCAATACGGCGCATTTTCCCATGTTCTGGTGCATGAGTAGTAACAATGTCGGAAGTTGAATCTCAGTGCGAACCCGCGAGCATCGTCTGTACGCCCCTCTCTTCCCAGCAAAGCCAGATGTGGTCAAACTTCCCCCGTTTTCACGGCAGAACACGGCATCATGGTTCCTGCGTGCAGACGCGCACTTTCGCGTGGTGCGCATCTCAGACGATGCTATCAAATCTGACATCACCAAGACAGTGCTCCCAGAAGAGGTGTTCAACAGAATCTCCCCCTGGCTTGATGCACAACTGGACAAGGTCACATACGTGGTCTTGAAAAATAAACTGATGCAATCTTACTCCATGCCCGTGACCGATAGAGCACAGCACGCACTTGACCTATCATCCCAGCCCCTCAGAGAAGCATCACCCAGGGAAGCTTAGGACAAACTATGGGGTTGGTAACACTACCATGCCACGACGAAAACGGGAGGAGAAGGACAGCAGATTTAACAAAAGTTAGGTGCCAGATAAGGGATGCAGACACCCTCGACATGGACACCTTAGCCAATGACGCCCAGAAACTACATGAGGCCACCAAGGCCTCAAAAAATGCTGCCACCCTTGCAGCTGCCACCCAGGGAGCCTGCAGCCTGACGGAGGAGAATGACGACAACGACGAAGACATCAATGCTGTTTACAGGAAGAAGATATCATTTAGGGAACACAGGACATGGTCAAACCCGGCGTGGTGCTTCCTCCACAGAAAGTTCAGAACCAACACCAGAAACTGCAGACCTCCCTGTTCCTTTACAAAAAATGACAAAAGCAGCCACAATACAGCAGCTGGCCGCAAAATCCAACTCTCCCCCCACCGACCAGCATGTTTCTTCAGAGATGAAATTTCCGAATGGCACCTGCTGGTAGACACAGGAGCAATGTAGTCAGTCTTCCCACCATCCAGGGAAGGTTTAGAAAAGATACCTGACTTTACACCCGCCCTCATAGCAGTAAACGGAACTCCCATCCACACGTATGGCACAACGACCCAGACTATCTCAATTCTGGGATGCAGATACCACTGGCCTTTCGTCATCGCAGATGTAAAGTTCCCCCTGCTGGGCGCAGATTTCCTAGGACACCACGGACTTCTAGTCAATGTCACAAGACAACGCCTCCTCAACACAGGAACCTGCCACTCCCATCAGCCCTCCACCGGACTTGGAATGCTCGCCATCTGCTCCACAGCCCCCAATGGCTACATATCCCTCCTACAGGAGTTCCCGGATGTATTCAAACCAGAGCTACGCCAGTCACTTGGGGCTTCAGCAAAGCACGGCATCTTCCATCACACCACCACACCCATGCCAAGCTCCAATGACTGTCCCCCCAGAAGTTACAAGGCGCCAAGCAGGCCTTCGCAGAGATGGAACAGATGGGCGTCTGTAAAAAAGCATCAAGCCCGTGGGCTTCTCCCTTCCACATGGTAAAGAAATCCGATGGTTCATGGAGGCCCTGTGGGGACTATTGGCGTTTGAATTTACTAACAACACCAGACCACTACCCCCTCCCTAACATGCAAGACCTGACGGGCGCCCTCCACAGAGCGAAAATTTTCTCCATGATGGACCTCCTGAAGTCATACTGTAAAGTAATTTGTGAAGTCTCTGCTGAACGTGTTGTTTGTAAAGTCTCTGCTGAGTAAGTTTTCTGTAGAGACGTCCCATTTTCTTTGCCTCTACAATTAGTCACGCCTAACGTGCCAGGTCACGCAAATTCAATCATTTAAACTATGTATACTGTTTACCTGTTGTCAATTGTGTATTGTGTATTTCTTCTTTCACAGGCATCAAGATTGCATTCAATTTTAGTTCTGTCTATTTTCACATTGTAAAGTGTACTCGTTCGCTGTATTTATTGTTAATTATTATCGACCTCAGGTCACTTATGCTCCCATTGTATTCCACAACACGACGTCAGTCTGCCGCTATATAAACCTCCTGGATCATGAATAAATCAGCAGTACTCTTTTACCTGCTCGTTTTTTTTTGCACCTCTTAAAGTGGTGACCCCGGAGTGGTTCCCGGAGCCATTAGCAGACCCATACGGAGACTCAGTCTTGGCTCCAGGAACTTACTCCCGCCCTTAGCAGACTAATTGCGGCGCTGTAACCAGCGTTTGGGCGTGCTGACTCTCATCGGCAACATCACCAGCGTCATTAGCAGACTCACATGGCGCGCTTCCAAGTGCGTTTTGACACGAGTACCCCACTCCAGTTAAGAGGGCAAAGAGCGAGCATGGACGCGGACATCCCCTCCCTCGTACAGTTAACCGCTAACCTCGCGGACTCTGATGTCTACCTCCCTCTCATATCACCAGCGCCCGGCCCAGTGCCGAGGCTCTCACGCTCCTCCACACCCCTGCCTACGCCCCACTCTCTCCCCTGCCCGACAGATCAACCAAGGCCCGCCCTGTCCATAAAGCTGCCGCCGTTCATGCAGGGGAACCCATCGGCATGGCTGTACAGGGTCGAGAGCCAGTTCAGGCTGGCAGAACTCAACGATGAGGTGCTGCAGGCAGACACAGTACTCAACGCCCTGCTGGAGGAGATCTACAGGAAGCTCGTCCCATGGGTGTCCGCCGCATGCCCCCTCACCTACCACCTCCTGGAGAAGTCCCTCCTCGAGACATGCTCCCTGCCGGTCGCCGAGCAAGCCGCCCGCGCCCTCGACCTCACCGTCAGCCCGCTGCAGGATCAGAGCGTCATGGAGTCATGTGGCATGATACAGGACCTCTTCACCCTCCCAGACACCGACGGCAGCGGAAAACAACACGAAATAAGCCTGTTGAGGGAGCTCCTTCGTCAGCTCCTCCTGGAGGTCTGCATGCAAATCCCTGAGCCCTACGAAATGCCCCTCGAGATCCTGATCCGCATGGTGCAGCACCTGACAGACTCCGTGAAGGCAACGAAGCGGGTACCAGTGCCCGCACTACCAGTCAGCACCATCCAGCAGGAGGAAGGCGCAGAGCAGGAGGTCAATGTCGTCACCAGGAGGCGTCCAGCGCCCCACAACAGGTGGAATCCCCCGGGTCTTTGCCACTACCACAGGCGGTTTGGCAAGGATGCCCAAAACTGCCTGCCACCCTGTTCATTCGCCCGTTCAAAAAACGGGGGAGGCGGCGGCCAGCAGGACAGGCCACCATGGCAGCAGAAGAACCCAGGGGCCCAGAACCAGTAGGCTTCCCGGCCCACGACACCGTCTCCGGCAGGATGATGCTGGATGCGACGGGGGCGTTAGATCAATCTTCCGGCATCCAGGGGACCTCAGCGAGAACCGACCCGGCTGCCTTCCTGACGGCCGCCAACGGGTCCCCCATCCTCTCTTATGGCACCAGGCCCCTGTTGGTCTCCATCCTTGTCCGGAGGTATTCCTGGGACTTCGTCATCGCTGACATAAGGACCCCGCTCCTGGGTGCGGATTTCCTTGCCCACTTCAGGCTGGCAGTCGACGTCGGTTGGAAGCGCCTCCCCAACACCGACTCCTGTCAGTCCCTCCCGTTGGCAACAGGACCCAAGGCACCCACCATCTGCTCCGTCGCCCCCACCAGTACTCACAGCTGTTAACGGACTTCCCATACGTGTTCAGGCCCAAGCTCCGCTAAGTCCCCGGGGCCCCAGCCAAACATGGCATCTACCATCACATAAAAACAAAGGGCCCCCTGCACACGCGAGGTTCCGGAGGCTTCCCTCGCGGCGCCTTCAGAAGACCAAGAATGCACTCACCGAAATGGAGCGGATGGGAATCTGCAAGAAGGCCTCCAGCCCATGGACCTCCCCCCTCCACATGGTGCAGAAATCGGACGGCTCCTGGAGACCCTGCGGCGACTACAGGTGGCTTAACCTCGCAATGGAACCTGACCATTACCCCCTGCCGAACATGCAGGACCTCACTTCCTTTCATGGGGCCAAAATATTCACTAATTTGATCTCTTAAAAATTTTCCCATCTTCAGGTACCAGTCACACCAGAGGACTTTGTTGGCTGAAGTTCAAAGACCACTTTCCGGGTCATCACGATGAAGAGTTAGCGGCCTCATTTATTTCTATTGCGACAAATTCATTTTTGGGCCGGGTTAGGGTCCTAAGCATGTCCCATTACTAAGTAACCAATTGGTTCTCCACCTTAAGTCTAATCCTTCCAGCCCCCTGAGAATGCTGGGCAACTAACAGGCCTTTAACCCAGTGGCTCTAAAGGCCCACCAGGAAAACTTTCAGCAGCTCCTGGACGGACCAGACCCTGGGGTTCTGTGTCTGCTATGTAGATGATATCCTTATAACTCTTTTCCAGGTCGCACAGGGCATATATAAGTTAAAAACATCCGGGCAGTCCTGCAGCGCCTGCAGGAGAACGGCCTGTAGTCGTGCGGGACAAGTGCACCTTCGGCGTCCAAAAGCCGATTTCCTGGGCCACGAGGTCGGATCCCCGGATGGTACTCTAACCCGCTCACATCCAAAGTCGCAGCTGTAAAACCAGGTTCCTCATCCCCACCTCCGTCAAGGCCATCCAGGAGTTCCTCGGGATGTGTTGAACTACTACAAAAGGTTCATCCCCAGGATCATGCACACCACGGCCCCTGAGGGAAACTCTGAAAGGCCAATTCAAGTCCTCAGTTGTGGGGACCCAGCCAACAGCAGGCCTTCTCCCTGATGAAGGCTGCCCTGCGAGGAAAACTGCCTTGGCCCACCAGGATCCCAGCCCCCCTCCAGCTGATGCCTAAAGTAACGCCAGTGCGCCGCCTGTTGTAGTGCTGTCCTGGAGCAGGTCATCGACGGCGGCCCCCCCAGCCCATCACCTTCTTCAGCGGAAAAGTTCCACCTCCCAAAAGAGGCCGCTGACAGCACCTTCAACAGGAAACTCTGTGCAGTGTACCATGCAATCTGGCACTTCAAGTTCCTCCTGGAGGCATGCCCTTCACAATCTACACGGACCACCAACCACTGGTACACACGCCAAGCAGGGGACGCATGGTCTTCCAGGCAGCAGCGGCACCTCTCAGCCATCGCTAAGTTCACCTGCACTCCGCCAAACCTCCCAGCAGGAAGAACCCTGTGGCGGACGCCCTCCAGAGTCGAGCAAAAACGCGGTGCAGCTCGGGATCAACTCACGAAGACCTCGCCAGAGAGCAGACTGCCGACCCAGGGACCCCAGCCTACCGCACCGCCATCACGTCCATGAAGTGGAGGGACATGCCCCTCGCCCCTGGGGCCCAAGTCTCCTCTGCTACGTCAGTACCAGCCAGTCCCACCCCCTGGTGCCAGCCTCCCGCCGCTGCCAGGTATTCGACGTCATCCACGGCCTCTCACACCCCTCCGGCAGGACTTGTTTGTAAAGTCTCTGCTGAGCAAGTTTTCTGTGGAAACGTCCCATTTTCTTTGCCTCTACAGTTAGTCATGCCTAAAGTGCCAGGTCATTGCAAATTCAATCATTTTAAACTATGTATATATTTGTTTACCTGTTGTCAATTGTGTATCGTATATTTCTCTTTCACCTGGCATGATTGTATTATACTCTTCAGTTCTGTCTATTTTCCCAAAGTGTACTTCGTTTTGCTGTATTAATTGTTAATTATTATCAACCTCAGGTTACTTATGCTCCCATTGTATTCCGCGACACGACGTCAGTCTGCCGCTATAAAACCCCTGGATCATGAATACATCAGCAGTACTCTTTTACCTGCTTTTTTTTTGCACCTCTTAAAATACTTCCAAGTCCCTGTGCATCCTGACGACATCCCAAAGACCGCCATCATCATACTCTTTGGTAGCTACACATTTTCCTATTCCACCTTTGGTCTCAGGAACACAGGTGCCACATTCCAGCGCCTAATGGACACCATCTTGGGGGGGTCTACCTTTCTGCATCTGCTGCGTCGACGACATTCTCATCTTTTCCAGGTCCCCAGAGGAACATCTTCGCCATGTCCATGCCATCCTGAAACGTCTGCTGGACAGCAGACTAGGCATCAGGTTCAACAAGTGCATTTTTGGGAAGGAAAAAGTAGACCTCCACAGCCACGAGATTTCACCAGCAGGAGTGCGCCCCACGGCCTCTAAAGTAAAAGCTATAGAGAACTTCCCGAAACCACAGACCATCAAGGCCCTTCAGGAGTTTCTCGGGATGATAAACTACTACTGACGTTTCATCCCAGATGTCACCCTCACTATGTACCCCGACATCAATCCTGAAGGGCAAACCAAAAACACTAACCTGGGAGGCTCCACAGCAGCAGGCATTCATACAAACGAAAAGAGCCCTCTCCAGTGCCACTACCTTAACTCACCACAACCCCACTGCTGCCCTCAGGTTGACAACAGACGCCAGCAACATCGCCTCGGGCACAGTACTCGAGCACCTAGTGGACAGCACCCCCCAGCCCTTGGCCTTCTTCAGCCACAAGTTTTTGTCAGCAGAGACCTGCTACAGCACCTTCGACAGAGAGCTGCTGGCTATCTACCTGCTGGAGGGGACCAATTTCACAATTCTAACAGATAACAAACCCTTGGTGCACGCATTTGCAAAGCCGGGAGATGCGTGGTCTGCAAGGCAACAGCGACACCTGACCGCCATCTCTGAATTCAGGTACACCATTAACTATGTCCCAGGCAGGAAAAACCCAGTAGTCGACACCCTGTCAAGGGTAGAAATCAATTCCTTTCACCTCGGCATTGACTACAAAGACCTGGCAAGAGAACAAGCAGCAGACCCAGAGACAGCAGACTTACAGGACGGCTCTTAAGTGGGAAGACATGCCCTTAGCAAGCTCGAACACAGCTCTCCTCTGTGACACCAGCACAGGCCACCCACGCCCCCTAGTGCCCGTCTCAAGGAGGAAGCAGGTGTTCGACATAGTCCACAGTCTCTCCCATCCATCAGGGCGCACAACAGCACGCCTCATGACTAACAAGTTCATCCGGCACGGCATCAGCAAGGACGTTCGACAGTAGGCAAGGAGCTGCATCCCGTGCCAGGTGAGCAAAATGTCCCGGCACACAGAGTCCAGGGTTGGTGACTTCCCCCAGCCTCATCGGCGTTTCGGCCACATCCACATCGACATCGTCGGGCCTCTTCCGCAGCCGGGAGGAGCCAGATACCTCCTGACGATCATAGACTGCTCCACCCGCTGGCCCGAGGCAATCCCCATCGAGGAGGCATCAACAGTGTCATGCGCAGAGGTCCTCCTCTCCAGTTGGATCAGCCGTTTCAGAGTGCCAGACAGCATCACTACAGACAGGGGTCCAGCCTTCCTGTCAGAGCTCTGGGTCTCCTTGGCATTCCTGATGGGTACAACTCTACACAGCACAATGGCCTACAACCCTGCAGCGAACGGCATGGTCGAGAGGGTGCACTGCTCTCTTAAGGCAGCTCTCAAGGCACGTTGCACCAATGAGAGGTGGAAGGAACAGCTGCCCTGGGTCCTGCTGGGTCTCTGCACCGCACTGAAGGCAAATGGCGATGCCTCCCCTGCTGAGAAAGTCTACGGGGCAACACTGGCCATTCCCGGAGAATTCTTCCCGCCGACACTCCCCTCCCGAGGTTGAGGGAACTCGCACAGAAGTTCATGCCCTGCCATAAGACCTTCACCAACAGAACCACCACCTACAGCCCACCTGCCTTGCACTCCTGTGGCTGCGTCTTCGTCAGGGTGGACACCCGTTGGTCGCCCTTAACCAGGCCCTACAGGGGGTCCCACTGAGTCATCAGACGGGCCACCAAGGCATACCTCCTTGACATCCACGGGCGGGAAGACTGGATCACCATTGACAGGTTGAAGCCGGCATTCCTGTTGGACAGCGAAGTACGCAAGGAAGAAGGCAGGCGCCCCAGAGTTCCCCCTGAGTACCTCCCTGTAGTGTCTGTAAAAAAACCCATTTTCTTTAATGCACTATGTACCTTAACTCTTGGGGCATTCTCCCTTAACTTTAGGAACATTCTATGTTTTGAATGTATTGCGCCGAGAAGAGCGCCATGTGTTTGGTTGTTGATACGATGTCGGAACAGTAACGGAAATAAAGTTATGTTGCTGGTAAGATGCTTCTGTTATTACGCCATCCTCTACACCTATAGGCTATTACAAATGGCGACGAGGATAACCTGTGAAGAGACGTCTGCAACGAAGTTATGAGGTGTCAAGAGCCTGTACAAGTTTGCATAGAGCCAAGGCTAGACTACGGTAGCCTTAGTTAGCCTACCCTACTGGATACATGAGTAACTTTAGCCTAAGTTAGATTACCGGTAACGATGGCTACCCCACTACAGTTAACGCCCTTACCAGCATTTTCCCCTGAGGAGTCAGCAAATGTTTCACAGAAGTGGGTAGACTGGAAGGAGTCTTTTTCATACTATATACAAGGTAGTGGTATAACAGAAGATGCCCAGAAAAAAGCTATATTGCTTCACCAAGCAGGTATGGAAGTACAGCACATTTTTAGAACATTAACTGTTGCTGGTGATATTTTTGATGATGCAGTTGCAGCTTTGGATAACCATTTTATGCCTAAGAAGAATGTTGCATATGAGAGGCATGTTTTCAGGCAAGTTTGCCAAGGTCCATCCGAAAGTATGGATACTTACTTAACTAGGTTACGAAATTTGATTAAGTCGTGTGAGTACCCTGCAGCTGCAAGTAAATTTTAATTTAAGGGATCAGATCATAGAAGTGTTTTCTAAGAAATAAGAGTAAGGTTTTTAAGGAAAGAAACCTAACTTTAGATAATATTGTGGAGATGGCAAGAGCTCACGAAAATGGCTGAGAGCCAGGCTAGACAAATCAAAGAGGATTCTGTTAGGCCTAGGCAGATAATTTTAAAGTGAATAAGTTACGTTATCAAGCCTATGGTAATGGTACATTTCAAGGAAAAGTCAGGAAGCACAGGAAATTTTGTGCATTCTAATAGGCTGAGAAATGGTAAGCCTAACTTTAGTGTAAATCAAAATTGTTGGCGATGTGGTCTGCAAGGTCATTGGCATAATGACTGTGTTGTTGCCAGGGATAAGGCATGCCGAAGGTGTGGTAAGATTGGACATTTGGCCGTGTTTGCCGGTCCAACCTCAGTAGTGTTTCTCATACAAATTATGAGTCAGATCATAAGCCTAAAGCGTCAGTGTCACAACCTGGAACGAAAAGTCCAGGGAAGAAGTGGTAGTTCTGGAAATTATTCCAGAGGCCCCAGAGAAGTCATTCTGGGCCAAACCAGCATGTCAATGTTAAAAAAAGATTCTCAGAGTGAAACTTTTATGATGATGATGATGATGATGATCACTATGAGGATCATTATTTGTTTAATGTCAGAGGCATTTGTGAAACATCTACTTTATTTAATTTTAATGTTAGTAATGTGCCAATTAAATTTATGATTGATTCAGGTGCTACTTGTAATGTTATTTCTGCAAGTGATTTTGAGATGTTGAGTAAGTTTGTATGTTTAAAAAACTGTAATAAGTATCTGTATCCTTATGGTGCCACAACTCCATTAAAGGTAAGAGGAGAATTCAGCAGTAAGATTGAATCTCCATCTGGGAGAGTTTGTGTGGAGGCAGATTTTATTGTGGTAGAGAAAAATTATGTCATTGATGTTAATTTACTTGGAAAAATACTGCCATAGCACTAAATATGTTAACTGTTGGTGAGGATGTAAATGCAATAAATACTAGTACTGCATGTGATAAGTATTCCCGTTTGAAAGTTAAATATGAAACTTGCTTTTCAGGTCTGGGTAAGGGCATGACTACTTCCTTCCTACTTGTGCTGAGTGCTGTTTTCGCCGCCTGCACCAAAGAGAGTTGCGGGTGTCGTAGGTAAGTTCCGCTTCAATGGCGCCTTTAGTGGCCTCCCCTCCTTCCCTCTCTCTTCCTGTGGGTTCCGTATCTCTCCTTCGGTAGAGATCCTGTCCCGTGTTCTACACACGCCCTTACGAGAGTCGTCGGATAGAGATGTGCCTTCTTAAGACCATCTCTCATCTAGCTCCAGCCTTGGCATAGAAGATGGAAGAACAGGTGAAGGGGATCAATACCTCGACTTCTTCTTAGAGTCGTAAGTGGACTCCGAATCTCATCGGCATCTTTTGTTGGGTTCGAGTCTTCCTTGTTCCCCTCTTTGGACTTTGTATCGATGATCCAGATCAGTCGTTACTTTGTCCTATTAGGGAGCTGCGGTACTTTCCGAAAAGGCTCGACATTCCTAACCTGGATGTCGTTGACATTTTCGCTAGTACTACCTCTCCCAAGGAAGAAGTTGTGGCGGAATTCTAACCCACAAACAAAACAACACACAACACTCACCCTAATCTTCGGTTGCTGGAGATGGACCAAAGGTCCACGGTCGCCAATCACAGCACACAAAAACCACAAAAAACTTAAAACCGACCCTCCACCAACAACGAACGAAAAAAGAAGAAACACATGAACCATTTACAAAAAACCAAAAAACAGACGAACTCCCCGTCCACTTTCAAGGTTTGACCTCAACTGCCCAAGACTTCCCCAAAACCGAAAAACTCCCGACAGACCGACAGACAGACAGACAGCGCCGTAAAAACGAACTCCAACAACCGAACCACTCACAGCGACAATTACACTCTCTCTCTCTCTCTCTCTCTCTCTCTCTCTCTCTCTCTCTCTCTCTCTCTCTCTCACAAAACGTTGGGAAATGCTAAATAAAAACAAATTTCTTCATCCCTCTATATTTCTCCCCCCTTTTTAGCATTTCCCAACCAACACCTTTCACACCTCTTTCAAATCGCCTTACGCAACACGTTAACACCCACGGATGCTCACTAGCAGGTCCTCTAGATCGCGTTCGCGGGCACGCAATCATTCTCTCAGAATCATTCTCTCTTCTAGCAACATTCAAACTCACATCATCTCCTCCATTCTCTCTCAGATTCACGCTATCTTCTTCACTATTACCACTCTCAATTTCATCCACAATCTCATCTATACCCTCTAACTCGTTCCCAAATACCTCCCCCAATTCTTCAACTAACCCATCCCTTTCGCTCATTGACCTTTCCAATTCTTGCAACGATTCATTCATGCTTTCAATCACTCGTATATTACTGCTACGCTCTCTTACTCTTACACTTTCGCTCACCTCCAACCGTTCACTAACCCCTACACGTTCAGTCAACTCAGTTATATCAAACCCGCATATGCTATACGTTCTATTCATACCATCCCATTCATCCGTATTACACGCTTTATCATTCATTTCCACTTTGGCACTCACACCCCTATCACACAACTTACGACCATTCAGTTTACTTACGTTCTTCCCTTTCTTACGTTTCCTACCATACTCTATCAAAACAAATTGCTGATCCTCCATACACAAGCTCTCATGCATACTTGGTTCACCCACATTCGATTTCAACCATTTATACACCCCATTCTCTCTCACATATTCCGGTACATCCTTCCATCTACGCAATTGGTTATGATGTGCTCTTATTTCTCTCACACTACCATCTACACATGCTTCCCCTACAACATAACTAAGCCCACTGGGACCAACTTCCAACACCTCATACGGACCCTCAAATTTTCCACGCACTTTATTTACATTCAACCGCCCTTTCTCGATTACTTCTTTCAACACTTTCTCGCCCACCTTGTAACTTTCAAACCTTTCATGCGCCTTCTTCCATACCTCCCTATCATTCTCAGATAGACCCAATCTCGGTCTCACTATCTTTTCAAAATTTAACACATATTTACACGGAGACATACCAATACCCTTATGCACGGTGGCGTTGTATACCCACAACGCTCGCCCAACGTTTATCCCAATCATTATCACATTCACTCATCATACACGTAATATCTCTGTCAACGTTCTCACCGTTCGTTCCGCCAATCCATTCGCACTGGGCATATACGGCGTAGAGTACACATGTTCTATGCCCCAATCACGCAACATTTGTTCAAACTCCCATCCAACAAATTTAGGCCCATTGTCACTCAACATTCGCGTCGGCTTGCACACACACATTGGCAACATCACTTGACCCACCATTCTCGTTACAGTCTCACTCTTTTTGTTCCGAATCGCTACCGCATATGCAAACTTACTCAAATGATCTACCATTACAACCATTCCCACATGTTCTCTAGCAGTCACAGGCAACGACACACAATCAATCACAACCATCTCAAACAACTCTTTCATCTGCAATCGCAACACAGGTGGATTCGCATGCACACTTTGATACTTACCCTTCTGACAGTCCGCACACGTGTAATCGCTACATCCACACAAATTTTACTCAATCCAGGCACATACAATCTCTCTCTCATACATTCCCATAATTTATTTTTCCCCAGATGCCCAAAACCTATTATGCACCAATAAACACATACCCACGGCTGCGTCTTCCGAAAATACTGGCACATACACTTCCCCATCCCATATTCCTTCCTGATGCAAAAAATAAACTATACCTTTACATACAACAAATCTCTTAGCACTTCGCTTATACACTTCTAACTCAGACGGCCAACTTCCTACTCTTACACCCCCTAACACACACTCTCTTAACATATTTATTTTCATGCACTGATTTTGCATCTGCTTAATTTCCTCTTCACTCAACAAATCATTTTCACTCCTTGCAATATCTACCATACCTACAAAACTAGTTTTAGACACATCCCCTCCTTTTAACCTCCGTTATTTCCCTGCCGCCCTTTCCTAAAATTCCCTCCCGACATCCACACTTATATCATGCATTCTCATAAAATCAATTCCTAATAAAAACCATGTTGGCATATCATTCTCATCCATGACTACAAAATTATGTATTATTTCAAATCCCCCTAACTGAATTTTTAATTGTACCTCCTCCCATACTAACACACTCACTTGTCCCAAACCATGTATCCTTACACTCGTTGATTTTCTTTTTATATCCCAATCGCACCTTTCCAATTCACTAACTACTGTACTACTCACTAACGACACTTGTGCTCCCGTGTCTACCAAACTACAATATTTATTCTGATCCACCACTACATTCGTTACTAATTTACCTTTCGCTTCATGCATACACGCTCTCACGGCTACATTCACCTGCTTAGCTTCCTCACAACCATCCTCATCGCATTCATCTTCAACGATATCCTCAACCCTACCCCTTATTCCCTCATTTTTCCCACAATCACCTTTCTTAACCAGCCAGCTACAAGTATCCTTTCCACAGTGAACATTTAAAATCACATTCGTACCACTTTCATTCACCCTTCCTTTATACTCTACCGGCCTATTCCATCCAAAGAACAATCGTACTGTAATTTTAAACATTTCCGCCACTACCAACAACACTTTCACTAACTTTTCCTCCTCATCTAATTCCCTTCCTTCCTCACGCACTCCTCCTTCCGGCATCTCATTCATCACCTTTTCACGCAACTCGTTCATGCTCGCAGGTACTCCATCAATCAACCCATTTATTTCCAAACTACTCAACCCCCCAAACAGACATTCCCACACTCGATTCTCCCTACATACTGTTGCTTTACCACAAATCCTACAGGTACTTGGTCCGGGTCCCAGTCGCTCCTAACCCTATCATCTCGTTCAGTCCACATACGCGACATAGCATCTGCAACAATATTCTGTCTACCTTGTACATACTCTACCTTAAAACTAAACTCATTCAAATCCTCTATCGTTCTCGCAATTCTAGCATTCACACTCTCCTTTTTAACCATATATACTAGCAGTCGATGGTCCGTCCGTATCACAAAATCTACCCCATACAAAAATACTTTCAACGCTTTCACACAAAACCTTATTGCAGCCAATTCCTTTTCAATCACCGAATATTTCAACTCTGCCTTTGCAAACGCCTTGCTCACATACGAAATTACTCTCAATTGTTCTCCCCATTCGCCTTCTGCATTTGTACCAAGCATCCTCCCATACTATATTTACTTGCATCCGTATACAGTTCTAGTTTATTCGCATTCTCACTATAGTCCGGGAAAGCCAACGTCACGTCTCTTACAGCCTCCTCTTTCAATCTCTCGAACGCTCGATCATTCGCTCATCCCATTTCAATCTTACACAATTTCTCTTCCCGTCCATTCAGTAAGTGGTTTCCCGATCCCTGAACAATCTTTTATAAACTTCCTTCCAAACTCAATTAAACCTAAAAATCCTTTCAACTCACGCACGGTCCGGGGACGTGGGAAATCCTTTACCTTATTCACGAACTTATCACTCTTCCTTACACCTCTTCCACTAACAATATGCCCTAGAATTCCACCTCCCCAGCCAACCAAGCACACTTTTCAAGTTTTACTTTTATTCCTACTTCTTCCAACCTTTCTAACACTCGTTCAAGCAGTTCCATATTCTCTTCTACAGTCTCACTCGCAATCAAAATGTCATCTATAAAAACAGTTACCTTCTTGTGATCAAACCCAGCCAGAACCACATTCATTGCCCTTTGGAAGGCAGCAGGCGCATTAGCCAGTCCGAAACTCAATCTTCGGAACTGGTAGTGGCAGGAACCACTAGAAAAGGCCGTAATATGCTGCTCCCCTCCTCCAGAGGCATCTGGTAATAGCCCCTTACCAGATCTAATTTTTGTAAACACTTTCATTCCATTCATCTTGTATACACAATCAGACACCACATTCATCGGGAATCGCTCTTTCACAGTTACTTCATTCACCTTCCGATAATCCACACACATTCGCAAACTTCCATCTGGCTTACGTACCGGTACAATGGGGCTATTCCAGGCGCTCGTACTCCTTTCAATCACTCCCACCCTCTCAAGCTCCTCACACTGCTCCTCTATCTCACGATTGATAGACGGAGAAAAAGTGTCGGGGACGCTGATATATGGGGTGTCGTCTCTTCAGAACTATTTTAAATTCGGGAAGCTTGATCCCCAAAATCCTCGTCTCCACGACTCAATGCCCCCCGCCTATCCCACAACATTCTCCTCAATCGTTCTCTTACGTTATCACTTACATTTTCATCTACCTTTACTCTTTCCTTCAACTCCTCATACGTCCAATCATTAACTCCTTTCAAATCACCTGTCATCACCTGCCGTACCTTCACGTACCTCTCATCATCCACATTCACCAACGTACGTAATATTCCCACACAATCTCCCTCACATATTCCTCGGACTTGCTTCTTCCTGACACTCGGCAATGACGTTATATATACCCTCGGATCTCCCATGTTCAAAACCCCATCATATACACACACATTTGCCCTGACTAATTTATTTATGTCTATTCCCTCAACCACATACTCACACCTATCATTGTTGGCTATCCCGAGGCTATCCGGCCATGCCACTTTCACACTCACAACTTCTCCAATATCATGTGGCACTTTTACCCTCTCTGTCGCAATTACAGGCACTCTCTTCCACAATTTTTGCTCAACCCTACCATCCTTCCCCAAATACAAATCCCCAAGCACATCCCCTTTCATACGTAATTCAATTACATTCATACTAGGACGGACCACCATCCCGCATTTTTCAAAAACTCACATCCCAATAAAATATCATATTTATCATTCGTACTCTCAATCACACAAAAATCACTTTCATCCATCACTACACCCCCAATTTCTAACCGTTCACACACTCTTCCAACCACTGCTACCCCTAAATTTCCAATCCCTCTTACTTCCCCCTGACAGTTCCTAATCTCACACCTATTCCTCAATTTCTCACATCCATTCTTAAATATGACATTCATACTACACCCGGTATCTACTAAGGCAATCAATCTTACTCCCTTACAACACACTTGCACACTCATGCACTCGTCAGTCTTTCCAGCAAAACCTCCCTCATGCAACAACCCCTCACGTACATGCATCACACGCACCGCTTGCATCCTGGAGGATCCACCATTTGAACCCCCTTCACACTCAGTTTCCCGAATTCGCTGTCACAGTCACCCTCTTTCGTCTACATACACTTGATACATGCCCTTCCATTCCACATTCGTCACACTTCGCTCTCGGTTCTGAACACATTCTCGCATAATGCCCATTCTTACCACAGTTGCCACATATTACATTCACTCGGGTACCCCTACAACCATTAGCAATATGACCCACCTGTCCGCACCTGTAGCATTTAACCCCCCTATCTTTCGTACACTCCCTTACCAAATGTCCCGGTTGCCCACACCCGAAACACGCTCCTAAAGCCCACCTACACTCATTCTTTGTATGTCCTTCCTTTCCACATCTAAAACACTTCACTCGACTTCCACTCATCGACCTTCCCCTTTGTACACTACTATCCCTAACCCGTCCAACCCGTTGTTCCCTTACAAACCCACCATTCATCCTCACTGGCACCTCCACATTACTTGCTCTTACACTCCTATCTATTACACTATCGGCCATTCTCATTGGGCCCCTCAACACTGCATCCCTAAAGCTTCCAAACTCTGGTACTCTCTCATCTACCCCAGCCCTTACACTTACACTTCTGCTCTCTTTTATAACCCTGTCAAGCTCATAATCTTCTACAATTTCCAAAATTTCTCCCCAAGTCAACCTTTCATTCGTCCATCTTTTCTTCTCCTTCCGCTTCAAGTTCACAAATTCTCTAACTCCATCTGGCACTGTCCCTAACAACTTCCGTACTAACTCCTTACATTCATCTATCCCATCATCCCCAAACTTCTTCCTTGCCAACGTCTCCAGCCTACACAAGCATATAGTGACAAGGTTTCCCCAGCTTTCATTCTTGCCTCATCAAATTAATTCTTCCTCTTATACTTAACACTCGCTTTCATACGCCTCGCTTGCTCAACTAGTCTAGCTTTCACCTTGTCATACTCAACATTCCCACACTCATAATAACCCTATACATATCAAGTAAAAACCCAGTCAAATATTCTCCTAATTCTCGTGCCCACACTCTCTTACTTTCCCCATACTTATCCTGACAAAACCTTTCATACTCCCTAAAGAAATCATGCACATCCCTACTTCCATACTCATTATACCTTTCACACCGGGGTACCTCCCTCACATACATAGCCTTTCTCACTTCTTTCTCACTTTCACTCTCACTTTCGCTATTTTCACTCTGTCCTTTCATACCCTCTTCCGAATACAAAGAGTCCACTTCCGCACTTACATTCATCTTACTCATTACACTCTTCTTTCCCCTCTTTTTATCCACTCACCTCCATCCACCTCACTATCACTACTGCCTTCACCCTCTCCCTTCTTTCCTGCCTTTCCCACTTCCTTACCCTTCTTACCAATTTCCTTTCCCTTTCTCTTCTTCCCTTTTTCTTCCCCTGACTTATCCTTACTTTCCCTCTTTTCCTTCCCTTGCTTTTCATTCCCCTTTTCCTTACCCTGCCTTTCATTCTCTCGTTTCTTACTTCCTATTTCCACATCACTTTCATCACTCACGCTTCCATTCACTTCTTCCTCCTTTTCTTTCTCTCTTGCCCCTTCACACGTTCCAGAGAACCTGCCTCCAACAGCCCCTTCTCCAAAAACACCCTTGAACATACCTTTCACCATTTCTTCCACACTTTCATCATTCCCTCCAACTTTTTTATCCACCCTCTCTTCTGACTCTTTCATCTCCCCTTTCATTTCTTCTTTTGCACTTCTTAGCATTCCCCCATCTCCTCCAACTGACTCCTCAATCTCTCATTCTCACCCCTCAACCACGTATTCTCCTCCTCTCAACCTCACTAGTTCCTCTTCCATCCTTCTCTTCAGTCACACACACCAGCCACCAATCTCAATTGCAGCTGCAATACCAGCTGACCCACGTTGGGCGCCAAATATTATGTGGCGGAATTCTAACCCACAAACAAAACAACACACAACACTCACCTGATCTTCGGTTGCTGGAGATGGACCAAAGGTCCACGGTCGCCAATCACTGCACACAAAACCACAAAAACTTAAAACCGACCCTCCACCAACAACGAACGAAAAAAAGAAGAGACACATGAACCATTAATACAAAAAAAAACAGACGAACTCCCCGTCCACTTTCAAGGTTTGACCTCAACTGCCCAAGACTTCCCCAAAACCGAAAAACTCCCGACAGACCGACAGACAGACAGACAGCGCCGTAAAAACGAACTCCAACAACCGAACCACTCACAACGACAATTACACTCTCTCTCTCTCTCTCTCTCTCTCTCTCTCTCTCTCTCTCTCTCTCTCTCTCTCTCTCTCACACACAAAACGCTGGGAAATGCTAAATAAAAACAAATTTCTTCATCCCTCTATAAAGTGTCTAAGGACACATCTTTCTCCTGACTTCGTGAAGCGATCGAGGGAGGCACTCGGCAGCTGGCGACGACGATACTGGTGCTTTCCACCCGAGAGCTCACGAAGTCAGTGGCTTGGTCCATCCCTCACATTCCGGAAGTTTCTGTCGGTCAGGAAGCAAGATGTGGTCTCATAGACCACACTCTTGTCTTCCTGTGGTCTTGCCCACAGGCACTTGGAACCCTTTTTCCTTGGCCCTGTGGTGGCTGCTCAACAGGTTGTGTTTTCTTACCCGGCTCCTTCAAGAGGACTAGCAGCATCTCGCCTAAGGTGTGTTGGTCCTGGAAGTGAGAAGGATACCGAGAGTTACTGGCCTCTCCTCCTCCTCCTTCCCCGTCCTCCTACTTCTCCTTCGGGATGAGAATAGGACTCGAACCAATACTTGCTGGATCTGGCGTCTGATGCGGTAAGAGTCTACTCATCGAGCACCCATTCTATTTTTCTTCTAGAATCATAGAAGTAATCCCGCTCCTTCCTCTAGCAAGGGGAGGAAGAAGAGACTGGCAATAAGGGAAACCCTATCTCTGGTTTTCCTTACTGTCTCCGACTGTAGATTCTTCCCAGCCTGTTTCATATGAGTTACTTTTCCTCACTCATGCGAAAAGGTCCAGTATCTGACATTTGATCTTGCAGTTTCTACACTCCGATCAGAAGTAGCCCAGGTGTGCAGAACTCCAGTCAGTTGAAGAGACTCACTCAGATTCCTCCCTCCAACCAGTGAGTCTTCCAAACGTAAAGGACTGATGGCTTGTATGTCATGTCGGAACAAATCACAATTTTTGAAGGTAAATTGTATTTTTCCAAACTATACAAACCTGAGGTCCTTTACGTTACATATTATGCCCACCTCATGCCACCCCTCAATCTGAACCTGGACTGAAAGGCAAACTGGAATGTTTACATCCGGGCAGGCGGGTATTCCCGCCTACCTGGCGGTAGTTACTGCTTAACCACCTTGTTCAAGAGTATAACAGCCGTGTCCAGCTTCACTGTAAGTAATTCCTAATGTAAAGGACCTCAGGTTTGTATAGTTAGGAAAAATACAATTTACTTTCAAAAATTGTGATGTTAGCATATTTCTGGTGAAGGTGTCAGACCTGCTAAAAAAGTTCAAGCTACATAAGATGCTCCATCTCCCACTTCTGTTGCAGAGGTTAAGTCATTTTTGATATGGTTACGTATTACTTTAAGTTTATCCAGAATTTCTCTAGTAAGTGCGTTCCCTTGTATGGCCTGTTGAAAAAGAAGGCAAATTTCAAATGGAGTAAAATTGAACAAACTGCTTTTGAAACTGTGAAAAAGATTTGGCTGAAAGTCCGTTATGTAATTATAATGGAGAAAGTTCATTGATTGTGGAAGTTGTTGCTTCACCCATTGGAGTTGATGGTGTTTTGTTACAGAAAGTTGAAGGGAAAGAGTTCCTGTATATTTTGTGAGTAAAAAACTTACATCAGCTGGACGGACTATATTCAGATAGATCGAGAAGGCCTTGCATTAGTTTTTGTTTTAAATAGATTTAGATATTTCTTACTTGGTAGGAAGTTTGAAGCTAGGACTGACCACAAACCATTACTTGGCTTATTTGGTAAAGGGCGTCAAATTCCACACCTAGCCAATGCACGTATTCAGCGTTGGGCTTTATTGTTATCTCAGTATGATTTTTACCTTGTCTATAAGATAGGCAGAGAGAATGTTGTGGCAGATGCATTCAGTACGTTGCCTGTTAAGGATGATACTGAGTTTCATACCCCTGTTGAATATATTAAGCTGGTAGAGGCAGCAGATTTTGATATTTCTTTAGAGGTTATACAGAAATGTACTAGAAGAGATGAAGTTTTAAATCAAATCATTCAGTGTGTTAAGTTTGGTTGTCTAAAGGGGATTCAAGATTGTGAGTGGGGCTCTATGAAAACTGATCTTAGTTTATATGATGATGTCGTACTGTATAGAAACAGAATTGTGATACCCACCCTATTGAGGTGTAAAGTGTTGGATCACTTACATAGTGGTCATAATGATATAAATGTCATGATAGCAGAAGCTAGGAATTGGGTTTGGTGGCATAAGATTGATCAAGATATTGCAGAGGTTACAATTGTGAGTTGTCATATTTGTTATACTAATTACCAACCAAATCAAGCTCCTGTTCTTTCTTGGCCGTCACCTTGTAAAGCGTGGTCTAGATTACACATAGACTATGCTGGACCTGTGGATAATAAGTATTTTCTTTTGTTTACAGATGCATTTTCTAAGTTTATGGATGTCCATGTTACTTCCTCAATTGCATCAAATGTTACTATTGAGTTTCTTAGGAAAACCTTTTCTAATTTTGGTATTCCAGACAAATTGTATGAGATAACGCACCATATTTTGTTTCTGAAGAGATTAAAGCTTTTTAGAAGAAAAATGGTGTGTGTCTGACAACTTCTGCACCATTTAATCCTTCATCAAATGGATTAGCTGAGCGAGCTGTGAGGACTTTTAAAGAAGGCTTGAAGAAGTTTAAGAGTGGATCTTTAAACATTAGGCTTTGTAGATTCTTGTACAATTATAGAAAAAGTTCACATTCTTGCGCTGGAAAGTCACCTGCTGAGCTGTTGTTTGGTCGTTCCTTTAAAACAACCATTGAATCAATTAAGGTCCATTCTAAAAGAAATAGAGATTTTGAAGCTTTGTCAAAGAAATTGTTCTCTCAGGAAACTCCAAAGTATATTGTTGGAGATGCAGTGTTCGCAAAAATTTTTGGAAAAGGAGAGCCCTGGGTTGAAGGAAAAATTTCAGAAGTTTTAGGGGTAAGAAATTATCTTGTGTGAGTTCATAATTTTGTAAATATGTTCTGGAAGAGACACCATGACCAATTAATACTTAGATTTACTAGTAACCTTGTTAATCCAACTAAGGATTCTTTCTCACATGATGTTTCTTCTAGTAGTGTAGATGAATCTTGTAACAATAATCTACCTGCAGTCTCTGAATGTTTTGTAGAATCTTCTTCTGATGATGTACCATGTACTGTACTGTTCAAAAGAATGAGAGGGATGAATCATGTGTACCCCACACCCCAGTTTTAAGGAGATCAAGCAGACTTGTTAAACCCACTGATAGATTGAATTTGTGAAGATTTATTTTTTGTTCATGATGGGTTTTTCTTGATGCTTAATGTTTAGTTTTATGTCTTATCTTGGGGGAAGGAACTGTTGTGTATTAACCTTGCGTGAGATATTGCGCATGTTGAAGCTCTGCTTGTCTCTGGTGGATTGTTAGTTGTTGTGATTGGGGAGAAGCCCGCCAGTTTTTTGCACCGGCAACATGTAGCAAGATATAACCATTAAAGCCAACGGTTAGCCAGCTGTATTATTAGCCCTCTACCTCGGGCCACCACGTAATAATAGGGAAGATGCATGAACTGCATTAAGGCTTTACTCCATAAAGAGGAATTGATAACTTGTACAATCACTCAAAAATGTTTTGCAACATACTTCAAAACTTTTCGGACAACAGCTTATAATAGCGACATCTGGCGCTATCTGGCAACTCAGTTGTAAGCGCATGAAACAACTGAACACTAGTGGTAGGTCCGAGAAATTACCTGCAGTTTCCCTTAAACAGGGCTTTTTCTGATACTGCTTACTGTTGCCATACTTTACTTAATTAAAGGATGTTACTATAATACTTCAGAGGTCATTGCTGTTCTTATGTTTTAATATTTTCATCTCCAACTGCCATCACTATCGTTATTTTATCTCCTTCATATGTGTGAACTTTGTAGACGTAGGCCTACGACTGTTATAAGTTGAACTATTAGTCTTATTAACATCAGCAAATACGACTTTTATAAAGATTTGCTTGATCATTATTATTAATCAAATTTTTGAATGACTAATCCTATGTATATTGTGAACTAGTGAAACTTAATATAAAATATACTGAACTAGACTACAGATTTCACGTCTATTTTTGTAATGGCTATAGCATATAATCGCACACACACACACACACACACACACACACACATATATATATATATATATATATATATATATATATATATATATATATATATATATATATATATATATATATATATATATATATATAAAGATAAAATCAAATGAAGGAAACGTTTCCTTCTTTGGATTTTATCTTTATTTATATATTCATCACGTTCCATATTTTCATGATTCAGTTATACATACATATATATATATATATATATATATATATATATATATATATATATATATATATATATATATAAATGCCATTATCATGTGTAATTTCTCATTTCTTTCATTGCTACTTAGGCCTATCATTTTGATGCCTCTTATGAAGTTAACTGAACATATAACACATATTTTTGTATTTCTTATTATCTAAGTTTCTAAAGAATTAAAATTGGCAAGAAGTTCAACATTAATTTAGTTAATGCTAATGCCAGCAGTGAAGAAGACTACCATGCTCATCAGTGGAGAATGTCTCCTCCTCATTGCAAAAGATGACTCTTACAGAAACCATTGGCCACGGGATTATATTATAACGCAAACCCTAGCCTCTATTCTTTGTTTCGCTGATATGAAGTGTTTCTTGGCAGGAGTATGATGAAATAATATCATGGTCTCATTTAGCCTGTTACGGATGGTTTGAGCAGCAACTTGAAGGGAAAGCGTAATGTTCTCTCTCTATAGCAACACCGGTTTCAGGGGAGTTAGGCGGAGCTCCTTCAGTGATCACCCGATGATGATCCTTAACAGTAGTGCAATAATGGGGTCGTCCTCCACTTTTTACCATGAATTTATCATATTTCCTCGTCCTCTCTGTTGTTGTATCCCTCTATACATGGTTGTTTTATTTACGCTAAGCTGCCGAGCAATATATACAAGAGAGACATTAGTCTTATGCAAGCTAATGATTGTGGTGCGGCTGAGTCTGTTGCCCATCTTATCGGTGCAAGTGACGAGACAGTTTAGTTTAACTTTCCTGCCTGAATGTGGAGTCACACGATAACATACGACATTATGAGATTTTTTTCTTTTTTGTTTTTGACAACAATAATGGTTGGATTCTTTCTTTATTTATCTATATATAATTTCATTGATGATTACTCAATATTATTTTATTAGTCAATAAGCTTTTATCTGGATTCGAAATATAGTTTCTTCTTTGACTCTTTTGCCCAATCATCTGAAGTGAAATTTTTCAAAATGTTTCGTCATTTTTCGAGATATGAATTTTTCACTCACCATTCTTTTTTATATTGTTAACCGTATGAATAATAACCAAAGTCGAATAAGAAAGTTACATTTCCTTGTAAATATCAAAAGAACAAATTACTGTTAGGTGAACAAAAACTTCTGGAACATGTTGCAAAACATTTTTGAGTGACTACGTCCTGGAATAGCCTATTGCATACAAGAAACATACAGAAGAAAAGACCTGTTATTTGTGGTATTAATAGGTTTACAAAAAGCTTCTGATTCAGTTGCTAAACAGGAAAAAGCTCATAGAGGTCATGATGAAATATAAATGCAGATGTTATTAGCGAAGATATATGCAAATGACACAAGTCTGTGTTGTGATTGTTATTTTGTAGCTTGGCAGCATTGTATTGCAGTCCTGTCCTGTGGATACGGCAACATTGCCAATAGAAGTGGGTACAATGGCCAGCGTCGCGTGTGATATACCTTTTAATAAGGGCCGTGTTTAATTGATTTTCGTCGATAAAATCTTACCAAATCATCGGATATGGATCATATTTTGGAAATAGCTATTTAAAGCCACAGTCTAATTGACAAAAATGTGCAGTGATGTCTAATGTTGATAAGGCACTTTTCAGAATAAATCAAAGAAATTTATAGGGGAACTCGGTTAAATACAGCAGGCTCGTAGATAGAAACTAGTAAAACGTCATTACTGAAGGCCGTCCCACTCATTGATACTGTAGTATGAAGTACTTTACTAGGCACCCCGCCCATATACTTTATGAATGAAGACTAAGATGTTGGTAGTATTAGTATATGGAATTCTTATACAGTATTATCGCTTGGTAAGATTTTATCGAAGAAAATCGACTGGACACGGCCCTGAAATGCACAGTAAGTGTAACATGGTGTAAGGCAGGGTTGTAATGGGTCAACCATATTCTTCCTGTTAATAACTAACTTGATGATGAGAAAAACTGGAAAGTACAACCGAAGGATTCAGAAATGAAATTATAGGGATCGTGACACTATTATATGCCGACGATGGATTAATCCTGGGATACTCCCTTGAAGAAATAAAAGCCATAAAAACTCTTAAGGAAACAGCAAGCGAATGTGGCCTAGATATAAATAACGACAAAAGCAACATACTATAGCAGAGTCCACCGCGCCTTGCAGCTAAGCCCCGCCCACTGCACGCCAGTGATTGGCCAGCTCTCGAAGGGGGAATGACGTCACACTAGTTAGCAGTCCAAATGATTACCAGAACGGATTTGACTCCGTTCGGTCATGTTGAGCTTCGTGCATGAATCATGGCACCGCAGATTTGAGTTCCCGGAGTTGTGAAGTGCGCAACTGATATCTCCGATAATAAAAGATATATCAAATTATGTATCGTTATGAAGATCTTGGATAATTTTGTCTGTGCATTTTCTTTTATCATGCACAGCCTAAACACACAAGCATCTTGCTTTTTTTTCTTCTTTTAAATTGGTGTTGGTCTACGTAAGCGATCCCTCATATACCACATTAATTGAAATAAAGCATAGACTTATGCAGCCAGTTTCGATATTAGGGTATTCATTCTTCATAAACCTGCATGTCAAATGTTAATGTTATTGCGAGATTAGACCTACACGTCAATTCCGTATATTTTGAGGCAATGACAGGACATACGCCTACACGTCAATGACAGAGCATAGCCTACACATCAAAATCTTATATTTTGAGAAAATGACAGGGCATGGGTCTACACGTCAATTTCTTATATTTTGAGGTAATGACAGAGCATAGGCCTATACATCAAATTTTTATATTTTGAGAAAATGACAGGGCATGGGTCTACACGTCAATTCCTTATATTTTGAGGCAATGACAGGGCATAGGCCTATACATCAAATTCTCATATTTTTAGAAAATGACAGGGCATGGGTCTACACGTCAATTTCTTATTGCAAATAGGTTTCTACCCGTATCTGTTGGAAATACAGTAGCTTTTAATTAATATAGTAGTTTTAACTTCACGATATATAATGTATATGCATAAAGTGGAATGTATACATCTAAGCAAGTGCAAAAATATACATGCGTGGATGGCCTTGGCAATTGTAACGCCACTTATACTGCAGTGAATAAAAGTAAAACTTGTGGGCACGTAGCCGATGGCACAGAGACCAATCATAGGACTGTAAGGTGTCAAAGAAACGAGCAGGTAAAAGTTACTGCTACTTTATTACAGATCCAGGCAGTTTATATAGCGGCCGACTGACGCCGGCCCGCGAGAGACAATGGAATTGACTGTGACCTGAGGTCGAAACAATAAACAATAATATGCAGTGAACGAGTACAAATTACAACACAAAAACATACAGAACTACAATATGGATACAGTCTTGATGCCTGTGAATGAAGAAACATGTGGTACACAATGTGTGACATTTGTATAAATACGCATAAAGTAAAAATGGTTAAAAATTTGACCTGGCACGTTTTAGGCGTGACTAATTGAGTTTGAAGAAAATGGGAAGTCACCAAATGCTCAGCGGAGACTTAATTAATGGCGCCGCCGAAAACACTACGCCGGCGCCAATGTTGTGACTTTACAAATGTCTCCCCACAAGACGAGGACGCGCCTGACTAATCCCTGTATCTGCTGGGACGCTGAAGGGTGCCGCGGCTTCTTGAAGATAACGGAGGGGTCTCCCGTTGAGGCTGCTGGTTAACGGTCCCTTCCTGGGACGGCCGCGCTTGCGGGGGTGAGGGTGTAAAGTCACCACATCGGCGCCAGGATAGTGTTTCGGCGGCGCCATTAATTAAGTCTCCGCTGAGCTTGTTTTCTTTGGTGACTTCCCATTTTCTTCAAGCTCAATTAGTCACGCCTAAAACGTGCCAGGTGATTTTAATCATTTTTACTTTATCGTATTTATACAAATGTCACACATTGTGTATCACATGTTTCTTCATTAACAGGCATCAAGACTGTATCCATATTGTGTCTCTGTATGTTTTGTATTGTAATTTGTACTCGTTCACTGAAGGTTATTGTTTATTGTTTCGACCTCAGGTCACAGTCAATTCCATTGTCTCGCCGCCCGGCGTCAGTCGGCCGCAATATAAGCTGCCTGGATCTGTAATAAACCAGCAGTAACCTTTACCTGCTCGTTTCTTTGACACCTTACAGTGGTGACCCTTAGGTATCCCGGAGCCATTAGCGGACTCACACGGCGACTTAGTCTTGGCTCCAGGATTTCTCCAAAACGCTCTTAGCGGCCTAAACACGGCGCTGTAACCAGCGTTTGAGCGTGCTGACTCGTCGGCGTACCCCACCAGCGTCACTAGCGGAACCACACAGCGCGCGAAAGTGCATACTGACGCGAGTACCCCACTCCAGTAAGGGGTCAAAGGAGCGAGCATGGACGCGGATATCCTCCTTCAGGCAGTTAAACGTGGACCCCGCGGACTCGGAGGTTTACCTACCTCCCATCACACCCGCGCCTGCCCCGCATCGAGGCCCTCCCGCAACTCCACACCAGCGCCCCGAACACGACGGCGGCGGGCAACACAATCCTGATGGGGCCGCCCTCACCGTAAAGCTGCCGCCGTTTACGCAGGGGAACCCATCGATGTGGCTGCGCAGGGGGTGGAGAGCCACTTCAGAATCGCGGACCTGACGGACTGAAATCCTACAGGCCGACACAGTGCTCAACGCCCTTCCGGAGGACGTGTACAGAAAACTCATCTCGCGAAAGTACCGAAACACACACCCTCACATACAGCACCAGACAAAAAGTTCCTCCTCGGCTTGCTCCTGCCCATCGCCGAGCGGACCGCCCGTGCTATCGACCTTGCCATAAACCCACGCCACGACCTCAATTCAAGACGGCAGGGCATGGTCGTAGATCTCCTGTCACTACCAGACTTGGGTGGTACAAACAAGCGGCAGGAGATAAGCTTTGTCGGGAAATCTTCCTTCGCCAACTCCTCCCGGAGGTACGCAACCAGATCGCTCACCCCTACACCATGCCTGTCGAGGACCTCTTAGAGGCGGCGCAACACCTCACAGACTCCGTCAAGGCTTCACAGCGGCTAAAACCGGCCACACAGCCGGTCAGCTCCGTCCAGCCTGAAGAGGGCGTAGAGCAGCCCGTCAACGCCATCGCCAACAGACGTCCACCGAACCACAGCAGATGGAGGTCCCGGGCTTCTGTCGCTACCACAAGTGGTTCGGAAAGGACGCCCGAAACTGCCTGCCGCCCTGCTCGTTCGCCCGTTCAAAAGGCGGGGTGGCGGCGCCAGCAGGACAGGCCGCCATGGCAGCCGAAGAACCCAGGGCCTCAAAAACAGTAGGTTTTTACGTCCCGCGACACCGTCTCCGGCAGGATGATGCTGGTCGACACAGGGGCCTTTAAATCGGTCTTCCCAGCATCCAGAGGACCGCAACCAGACACCAGACCCGGCCGCTTTCTGACGGCCGCCAACGGAACCCCCATCCTCTCCCTTTCGGCACCAGGCTCCTGTCGATCTCCATCCTTGGCCAGAGTTACTCCTGGGACTTCATCGTCTGGACGTAGGGAACCCCACTCCTGGGGCCGATTTTCTGGCGCACTTTGGCCTGCTAGTCGACGTGGGGCGCAAGCGCTTCCTCGATACCGACTCCTGCCGGTCTCTCCCATTAACGGGCGGGACCCAGACCCACCATCAGCGCCGTCGCCCCCACCAGTATGCACACCTACTGTCGGAGTTCCCTGAGTGATATTTAAGCCTGAGCCGCCAAGTCCCGGGGCCCCAGCCAAGCACGGCATATACCACCATATAGTGACTAAAGGGCCCCGACACATGCGGTTCCGAGGCTTCCCCTCAGCGCCTTCAGGAGGCGAAAAAAGCATTGCGGAGATGGAACAGATGGGCATCTGCAGGAAAGCCTCCAGTCCATGGGCCTCCCCCTCCACATGGTGCAGAAACCGGACGGCTCCTGGAGACCCTGAGGCGACTACAGGCGGCTCAACATTGCAACAGAGCCCGACCACTACCCTCTACCCAACATGCAAGACCTCACGGCCTCCTTTCACGGGGCCAAAATATTCACTAAATTGGACCTTCTTAAATCTTTTTCCAGGTACCTGTTGCGCCAGAGGACATACCAAAGACAGCCATCATCACGGGGCCCGGGTCCTATGTGTTCGCCTTCTCCACCTTCGGGCTGAGGAACGCCGGGGCCACCTTCCAGCGGCTCATGGACAGCATCCTGGGGACCTAAAATTCTGCGTCTGCTACATCGACGACATTCTCATATTTTCCAGGTCTCACAGCGAACACCAGAGACACATCAAAGCAGTCCTCCAGCGCCTCCAAGAGAACGGCCTCGTCGTCCGTTTCGACAAGTGTACCTTCGGCGTCCAGAAAGCAGAATTCCTGGGTCACGAGGTGTCTCCGACAGGCGTCCGCCCTCTTACATCGAAAGTGGCAGCCGTAGCCAGGTTCCCGACACCCACCTCCATCAAGGCCGTCCAGGAGTTCCTCTGGGGATGGTAAACTTTTACAAAGGTTCATCCCCGGGATCGACCAGCACCATCGGCCCCTGACGGAAGTCCTAAAAGGCCAACCGAAGTCCCTGTCTTGGGGACCCAGCCAGCAGCAGGCCTTTTCCTGACGAAGGCCGCCCTCACCAAGGCAACCGCCTTGGCACACCAGGATCCCAAGGCCCCCTCCAGCTGACGACAGACGCCAGTAACGTCGCCTGTGGTGCTGTTCTGGAGCAAATCATCAACGGCGCCCCAGCCCATCGCCTTCTTCAGCAAGAAGTTCAGTCCCGCAGAGACCCGCTACAGCACCTTCGACAGGGAACTCTGCGCGATGTAGCCGCGCAGTTCAGCACTTCAAGTTCCTCCTGGAGGGACGCCCTTCACAATCTTCACAGACCACCAGCCACTGGTTCACGCCTTCACGAAGCAGGGGACGCATGGTCTTTCAGACAGCAGCGCCACCTCTCAGCCATAGCCGAATTTACCTGTTCCATCAGGTACCTCCCTGGCAAGAAAAATCCGTAGCAGACGCCCTCTCCAGAGTCGAGTTGAACGCAGGTGCAGCTTGGTGTAGATTACCAGGACCTTGCCAGAGAACAGGCCGCTGACCCAGAAACCCCAGCATACCGCACCACCATCACATCCCTCAAGTGGCGGACGTGACCCTCGCCCCGAGATGAGGCCCCAGCCTGCTCTGTGACATCAGCACAGGCCAGCCCCGCCCTTTGGTTCCAGCCTCACGCCGCGCCAGGTATTCGACATCATTCACGGCCTCTCACACCCCTCCGGCAGGACCACGGCCAAACTGCTTTCAAAAAGTTTGTCTGGCACGGGGTGCAAAAAGGACGCCACGGCCTGGGCAAAACAGTGCCTGCAGTGCCAGACCAGTAAGGTGGGTCGTCACACGCAGTCGGGGGTAGGCGAGTTCCCACAGCCAGGGCGCCGCTGGCCACATCCACATCGACGTCGTCGGGCCCCTTCCCCATCAGGCGGATCCAGATACCGGCCTCACGGTGGTAGACCGTTCACCGAGGTGGCCCGGCCACACCCATGCAAGAAGCCACCGCCAGCCCTAGGAGCGTGCTGAGGCCCTGTTCTCCAGTTGGGTGGTAAAAACTAAGGTATACCCGGACCACATCACAACCGACAGGGCCCGCTTTCCTCCGAGTTGTGGTCTGCCCTGGCTCAACTGCTGGGAACCACGCACCACACCACCACAGCGTGCAACCCAGAGGCCAACGGGCTGGTCGAACGGTTCCACAGGTCCAGAAGTCATCCTCATGGCCCGCTGATGCGAGGACTGGAAACATCAGCTGCCGTGGGTCCTCCTGGGTTGAGGACCGCCCCCAGAGTAAAAATGGCACCCCATCCGCAGCTGAACAAACCTGGGGAACCCTCGTGGTGCGGGAGAGCTCGTGACGGATGAACGCCACTCCCCATCACTGCAGAGGCTGCGACGTGGCTGGCAAGTTAATGGCAGGCGCTCAACATCGACAAAGCAACCACCTTCATGATTGCCACAGCTGTCATCCACCACCCACGTCTTCGTCAGAGTCGATGCCGTCCGTCCACCACTAACAAAAGGCCTACAGGGGACCCTTCCGCGTGCTGGAACAAAACAGCAAGAAGCGTTCCAGCTGGCACTCCCAGGCACTTAACGACTGGGTTTCCATAAATGATAGTTAAAGCCCGCCTTCCTGTCGGAGAGTCCCGACAGCGACGCAGCAAGGTTCCGAAACCGCACTCCAGCACGCTACCCTCACCCCAGATCCAGGCCGCCCCAGGAAGGGACCGCCCAACCAGCAGCCTCACAGGCGGGAGGCCCCTCCGTTATCTTCAAGGACTGGCACCCTTCAGCGCCCCAGCAGATACAGGGGATTAATCAGACGCGTCCCGAACTGGGAGTATTTGTAAAGTCACCACATCAGGCGCCAGGATAGTGTTTGATGCCGGCGCCATGAAGAAAGTCTCCGCAAGCTTGTTTTCTTTGGTGACTTCCCATTTTCTAAAGCTCAATTAGTCACGCCTAAAACGTGCCAGGTCACATTTTAATCATTTTTACTTTATTGATTTAACAAATGAAGTCACATTGTGTATCACATGTTTCTTCATTCACATGGCATCAAGACTGTATCCATATTGTAGACTCTGTATGTTTTGTATTGTAATTTGTACTCGTTCACTGCATATTATTGTTTATTGGGACCTCAGGTCACAGTCAATTCCATTGTCTGGGACGCCGAAGCGTCAGTCGCCGCTCCTTGAAGATAACTGCCTGGATCTGTAATAAAGTAGCAGTAACTTTTACCTGCTCGTTTCTTTGACACCTTACAAGGGCGTGCTGGTGTGCGGTTAGGCGGAAGCAGTGCTGCGTCGCACCCGGGACTCTCCGACAGGAAGGCGGGCTTTAAGCGGTCTGTTGAAACCCAGTCGTTCTTGCCTGGGAGTGCCAGCTGGAAGGCCTTGCTGTTTCCGTTCCAGCACGCGGAAGGGTCCCCTGTAGGGCTTAGTTAGTGGTGGACGGACGGCGTCGACTCTGACAAAGACGTGGGTGGTGGATGACAGCTGTGGCGGCATGAAGGTGGTTGCTTTTGTCGATGTATGGCGCCTGCAGGCGAACTTGCCGCCACGTCGCGGAGCCTCTGCAGTGATGGGGAGTGGCGTTCATCCGTCACGCCAGTTCTCCCGGCACCACGAGGGGTTCCCCAGGTTTGTTTGGCTGCAGATGGGGTGCCGTCGGCTCTGGGGCGGTTCTCAACCCGAGGAGGACCCACGGCAGCTGATGTTTCCAGTCCTCGGCGGTGCAGCGGGCAATGAGGATGACACGGGAGCTGTGGAACCGTTCAACCAGCCCGTTGGCCGCTGGGTTGTACGCTGTGGTGGTGTGGTGCGTGGTTCCCAGCAGTTGAGCCAGGGCAGACCACAACTCGGAGAGAAAAGCGGGGCCCCTGTCGGTTGTGATGTGGTCCGGGACGCCGGGCGGCTAACCCAACTGGAGAACAGGGCCTCGGCGCTACGTGCTGGCGGTGGCTTCTTGCATGGGTGTGGCCGGGCCACCTCGTCGAACGGTCTACCACCGTGAGGAGGTATCTGGATCCGCCTGATGGGGAAGGGGCCCGGACGACGTCGATGTGGATGTGGCCGGCGGCGCCCTGGCTGTGGGAACTCGCCTACCACCGACTGCGTGTGACGACCCACTTTACTGGTCTGGCACTGCAGGCACTGTTTTGCCCAGGCTGTGGCGTCCTTTTGCACCCCGTGCCAGATGACTTTTTTGAAAGAAGTTTGGCCGTGGTCCTGCCGGAGGGGTGTGAGAGGCCGTGAATGATGTCGAATACCTGGCGGGCGTGAGGCTGGAACCAAAGGGCGGGGCTGGCCTGTGCTGATGTCACAGAGCAGGCTGGGGCCTTCGGGGCGAGGGTCACATCCGCCACTTGAGGGATGTGATGGTGGTGCGGTATGCTGGGGTTTCTGGGTCAGCGGCCTGTTCTCTGGCAAGGTCCTGGTAATCTACACCAAGCTGCACTGCGTTCAACTCGACTCTGGAGAGGGCGTCTGCTACGGGATTTTTCTTGCCGGGAGGTACCTGACGGAACAGGTAAATTAGGCTATGGCTGAGAGGTGGCGCTGCTGTCTGGAAGACCATCGTCCCCCTGCTTCGTGAAGGCATGAACCAGTGGCTGATGGTCTGTGAAGATTGTGAAGGGCGTCCCCCCAGGAGGAACTTGAAGTGCCGAACTGGCGCGGTACATCGCGCAGAGTTCCCTGTCGAAGGTGCTGTAGCGGGTCTCTGCGGGATTGAACTTCTTGCTGAAGAAGGCAATGGGCTGGGGCGCCATTGATGATTTGCTCCAGAACAGCACCGCAGGCAGCGTTACTGGCGTCTGTCGTCAGCTGGAGGGGACCTTGGGATCCTGGTGTGCCAAGGCGGTTGCCTTGGTGAGGGCGGCCTTCGTCAGGAAAAGGCCTGCTGCTGGCTGGGTCCCCAAGACAGGGACTTGGTTGGCCTTTTAGGACTTCCGTCAGGGGGCCGTGGTGTCGCGATGATCCGGGGATGAACCGCCTGTAGAAGTTTACCATCCCAAGGAACTCCTGGACGGCCTTGATGGAGGTGGGTGTCGGGAACCTGGCTACGGCTGCTACTTTCGATGTAAGAGGGTGGACGCCTGTCGGAGACACCTCGTGACCCAGGAATTCTGCTTTCTGGACGCCGAAGGTACACTTATCAAAGCGGATGACGAGGCCGTTCTCTTGGAGGCGCTGGAGGACTGCCCTGATGTGTCTCTGGTGTTCGCTGTGAGACCTGGAAAATATGAGAATGTCGTCGACGTAGCAGACGCAGAATTTTAGGTCCCCAGGATGCTGTCCATGAGCCGCTGGAAGGTGGCCCCGGCGTTCCTCAGCCGAAGGTGGAGAAAGGCGAACACATAGGACCCGAAGGGCGTGATGATGGCTGTCTTTGGTATGTCCTCTGGCGCAACAGGTACCTGGAAATAAGATTTAAGTGAATCCAATTTAGTGAATATTTTGGCCCCGTGAAAGGAGGCCGTGAGGTCTTGCATGTTGGGTAGAGGGTAGTGGTTGGGCTCTGTTGCAATGTTGAGCCGCCTGTAGTCGCCAATGCAGGGTCTCCAGGAAGCCGTCCAGTTTCTGCACCATGTGGAGGGGAGGCCCATGGACTGGAGGCTTTACCTGCAGATGCCCATCCGTTCCATCTCCTGAAATGCTTTTCCGCCTCCTGAAGGCGCTGAGGGGAAGCCTGCGGAACCGCATGTCGGGGCCCTTTAGTCACTATATGGTGGTATATGCCGTGCTTGGCTGGGGCCCGGGGACTTGGTGAAGCTCGGGCTTAAACACCTCAGGAATTCCGACAGAAGGTGTGCATACTGGTGGGGCGACAGCGCTGATGGTGGGTCTGGGTCCCGCTGTTAACGGAGAGACCGGCAGGAGTCGGTATTGAGGAGGCGCTTGCGCCTCACGTCGACTAGCAGGCGAAGTGCGCCAGAAAATCGGCCCCCAGGAGTGGGGTTCCTCGTCGCGACGATGAAGTCCCAGGAGTAACTCTGGCCAAGGATGGAGATCGACAGGAGCCTGGTGCAGGAGAGGATGGGGTTCCGTTGGCGGCCGTCAGGAAAGTGGCCGGGTCTGGTGTCTGGTTGCGGTCCTCTCTGGATGCTGGGAAGACCGATTTAAAAGGCTCCTGTGTCGACCAGCATCATCCTGCCGGAGACGGTGTCGCGGGCGTAAAAACCTACTGTTTTGAGGCCCTGGGTTCTTCGGCTGCCATGGCGGCCTGTCCTGCTATACGCCGCCACCCCGTTTTTGAACGGGTTGAACGAGCAGGGCGGCAGGCAGTTTCGGGTATCCTTTCCGAACCACTTGTGGTAGCGACAGAAGCCCGGGGACTGGTTCGGTGGACGTCTGTTGGCGATGGCGTTGACGGGCTGCTCTACGTCCTCTTCAGGCTGGACGGAGCTGACCGGCTGTGTGGCCGGTTTTAGCCGCTGTGAAGCCTTGACGGAGTCTGTGAGATGTTGTGCCGCTCTCTGAGGTCCTCGACAGGCATGGTGTAGGGGTGAGCGATCTGGTTGCGTACTTCCGGGAGGAGTTGGCGAAGAAGGTAGATTTCCCGTGTGAAGCTTATCTCCTGCCGCTTGTTTGTGCCACCCAAGTCTGGTAGTGACAGGAGATCCACGACCATGCTCCAAGCGTCTCTTGGATTGAGGTCGAGGCGTGGTTTATGGCAAGGTCGATAGCACGGGCGGTCCGCTCGGCGATGGGCAGGAGCAAGCTTCGAGGAGGAACTTTTTGTGGTGCTGTATGTGAGGGGTGTGTGTTTGGTACTCGCGAGATGAGTTTTCTGTACACGTCCTCCGGAAGGGCGTTGAGCACTGTGTCGGCCTGTAGGATTTCATCCGTGAGGTCGCGATTCTGAAGTGGCTTTCCACCCTGCGCAGCCTTCATCGATGGGTTCCCCTGCATATAAACGGCAGCAGTTTTACGGTGAGGGCGGCCCGCGATTGTGTTGCCCAGCCGTCGTGTGTTCGGGCGCTGGTGTGGCCAAGACTGGGGGGCCGTGTCGGTCCGTTAATGGCTCTGGGATACTCGGGGTGTGATGTAAGGTGTCAAGGAAACGAGCAGGTAAAAGTTACTGCTCCGCTTTATTACATGATCCAGGCAGTTTATAAAGCGCCATGCTCGCTGTTTGTCCCGTTGCTAAGTAACCAATTGGTTCTTAGCCACGTAAAATAAGTCTAATCCTTGGGCCAGCCCTAGGAGAGCTGTCAATCAGCTCAGTAGTCTGGTAAAACTAAGGTATACTTAACGCTTATATAGCGCCCGTTTGGCGCGCCCTAAGAGACAATGGAATTGACTGTGACCTGAGGTCGAAACAATAAACAATAATATGCAGTGAAGTCCCGCTTAATGGCCCGGATAGTATAAATTACAACACAAAACATACAGAACTACAATATGGATAAGTCTTGATGCCTGTGAATGAAGAAACATGTGGTTACAATGCTGACATTTTATAAACAGATAAAGTAAAAATGGTTAAAATGCGTGACCTGGCACGTTTTAGGCGTGACTAATTGAGTTTGAAGAAAATGGGAAGTCAATAAACAAAACATGCTGAGCGGAGATTTTAATTAATGGCGCCGCCAAAACATACAGAGCGCCAATGTGGTGACTTTACAGGATTGTCTCAGCCTTGAATCTGTCAAACTGCTCTCGATGGAATAATTGAAAATATCATTTACAAAAGGGACAACAAATTATATTACTGTGATGAGTAAAATAGCATTTCTCTGAGAAGGAAGGTTATAGGCGTGACTAATGTATAATGAAGTAAAACGAAATCAAAGAAAAAATAAATGATAGCTGAACATGTTAAGTAAAGATATCCAAGCCAGTCTGAGTAGCCCATGAATCACTTGATTCTGGGGCCATTCTTGTTTGACAAAAAGATACATAAGTCAGTATATTCTCACTCTCTCTCCGTTGTTAGGAGAAAATTCTAGCGTACACTATATCCATAAAGATCTCGATTACTTTTAATTAAAACAATGACCAAATTTCTATTAACAAGAGTAGGCAGATAATTCTTTACACCGGTATTTTATGAATAGGTCTATGTTTATTCTGCAATGTTAGGTTACCATATGAAAAATTCTCGAAGACACTACAAGCACCATAACAGCAGCAACAAAAACAAGAATAACCACAATAAAACAGCTGAATATAAGATAGGCCTATAATCCAAACGTCATAAGCTGCGTAAACCGACAAAAAGATCTAGGACATTATACATGTAGGTCTACGTCATTTTTTGTGATCCTGTTATTTCGAAAGGAGATAATGTCCTTAAGAAAATTCTCAGCAAATTATATCCAATATGACTCGTATGGCCTATCATACTGTAACTTGAAGTTAAACATAGACATTTTCTGGTTTTGTAGAGTGCAGTCATTTCGTGTCATCCCTCCGAATGTGTAAAGTTACGATTGCAATGAAATCGATTTTGACTATTAAAATGTAGTAAAATTTCCTAAAATCAATATGAAATATCAGTCTGCACAGCTCTGAGAAAGTCTTTGTGTTTAAGTTTAGAATGGTGAACACGCTTGACAATATCAGACGGTAATTATCACTGTCCAGTGATTCAAGTACACCGATTCGAACGCAGATATTCCCTGGGTCACCTCCTCACTCAGGTGAACCTCTTTTACGAAACACAACACTGTTTAACATCGCGGAACACTCCTGACTTCGTTCATATTTTTTTTTTTTTAACCACCTTTATTGAGATGCGTATTACGATTTTATTTCAGGTGGTAATATAACGTTTCCTTATGATAATCTGCAGAACGTAATTTAGTTCGGTACAACAACCATTGCAATATTAATGAACATGAAAAGAGCCACAGATTAACCAACTTTTCGAAACTATTGCCAACCAATTAGCTTTAAGAGATGGTCATGACGTAAGCAGTGGGCGGGGCTTAACTGCCAAGAGCGCTGGACTTTGCTATAATATCCAATGACTGGTATAGTACTGATGTAGAAAATGTGCTACACAAAGCATGAATAAAAATAGTTAAGCGGATAAGATACCTGGGTGTGACAACCAAACACACGAAAGACTGCTTCAGATGACAAAATAATAAGAAGGGGCCAAATTAAAGCAAAACAGATGGCAAACATGGCTAATGCAGTCATTAGTGAAAACTGTAGCAGGGTGAAGATGGAGAAGCTGTATGGGAAAGGATTGGCGATGCCATCCTTCACGGAAGTCATGAAACTGCAAGAAAGTTATAATTGAACTACAAAAAATAGATAACCAAGTTGTACAGGAAAATTCTAAAGGCACCAATGTATACAGCAAGTTGTGCTTTAAGATTTAAAATAGGGGCCTCTTCCTGCCTCTCAGTGGGTATGAAGAATAATCTATTCTACTTGAAGCATTCACTTGAAAGTGGTGGACATAGGCTCCAATATGAGATAACCATAGACCAATATGAAAATAAGAAAATCCCTTGGATTCTGCAAATAAAAGTATCTGAAAGAGTTGAACATAAACTTAAGTAAAATTGAATCAATTAAGGGTAATAAAGAAATGATAAATGACTGGGACAAAAAAAAAAGCATGGCTAAGAGAAATGAACGACAAAACAGCCTTAAAAATCTATAGAAAATATAATGAAAACAAAGAAGAAACCTGAAAAAACGATGCTGATCTGTATGGCTAGATTAGGCACGCTAGAATTAAATGACAGGAATATGTTAAAAGGGGAAGATACAAAGTGTTTCTGCTGTGAAGAAATAACTGAAAACTAAGAGCATTTATTACTTGACTGCCCAGCATACATTGACATTAGAAATATAGATTCGTGCAGCAGCCATATCAAGAAAATAAAGCGCAATTGATAGCTGCCATCCTTCTATTTGTAGGTCTATCGAAAGAGTAAATTGTAAATAGGAAGGATATTATAAAAGATGTATGACATTTCAAAGACAATAAAATTTAAAAACACAGAGGAGGAATAGAAAAAGCAAAGGAGGCGTTTCATAGGTAATTCCTGCCTAATAATACTACTACTACTGCTCCGCACGTTGAACTGCCTGTGGCTGTACCACAGTTCCCTCTAACGTAATGGGTTGTTCGCTCGTCGAATTACGGCAAGTAATTTCATAATCTTTGTTGTCATTTGATACGGAGGATTTATGAAATGGAATGGTTCTCTGTCTTTTAAAATTAACAGGAACATAGTATAAGATAACCAACTAAGGTAAGTTATTAAGGGTAGTGCAGAATAGGGAGACTTGTAGGCTTATTAGCCTACTACAAAGGTCCAGACCGTATCTTAGCACAGCCTACGCCATGTGCCCGATGTTAGGGGCCCATGGGGGCAAAGCCCCATCCCCCCCGGCCAGGTCAGGGCCCGATACCCGGAAGTCAGGTTAGGAAGGTAAGTTCTTGTTAGGTCAGGACATCACACTGTCGGAAGTATGCCAGCATTTCGTAATTGCGTAATTCTTTACAAAAGGTCCGCATCAATATTTGGGGTTTGTTTGATGTGTTGTGTTGTGCCCTTAAGGGGGGGTCGCAGGGGGGGCGAAGCCCCTCCCGCTAGGCCTAGGTAGGGGCACGGTGCCCTAGGTTAGGTTAGGTGGTTGTGTTAAGTTACTGTACATGTTAAGGGGTTTTGTATTATTTTAATAAGGTCAAACACCAAATATTGATGCGGACCTTTTGTAAAGAATTACCCGTAATTGTTCCAACACGATATACAAACTGCAGTAACCCAGTCCATTACATTAGGAATTACTTTGAGGCGTAGGCTGGAAACGGCCGTTAAAGTCTTGAGCAAGGTGGTTAGGCAGTAACTACCGCCAGGTAGGCGGGAATACCCAGGCAGGAATACCCGCCTGCCCGGATGTAAACATTCCAGTTTGTTTTTGGCCATCATGCCTTGCTGACAGGTTTTTCGTTCTCTCTCTCCGCCTGACTGTCGTCAAGCTCTTAGTATCCCAGTGGGATCTTAATGTATTTTTGTTTATATATATGTGTGTTTCATATTTATTAATACAAACCCACGATTTTTGATAACCTTGCATAAGCTGTCGTTCCCTGCCTGTGTCTTGGGTTTGACAGCCAAGGCGTAATTGGAGAAGCATAACAGAGTGATAATGCTTCTCTTCCAGCAGCCCTTTACGTAAATACTGAAGGCGCCCCTGTGCATTTGGAGATATAGTTTGGGACGTAATGTCTTCACTCCCCTATATTCATCGGGACGTAAGAGTCCGTTCCCTTCTTGGGGTTCTGCCCTCCGTGTATAAGGGCCATCACTAATTTCTTCCTACTTTTGCTGAGTAATGCTCGCCGCCTGCACTTGGAGAACTGTGGGCCGGGTGGGAGGTTGCTGGCGCCGTCTGTAAGTTCCGCTTCCACGGCGCCCTTGGTGGCCTCCCCTCCGTCCTTTTTTCTCTTCCTGTAGGTTCTTCCTTCTCCCCTTTAGTAGATCTCTCTCCTTCGCCCTCTTCGGGCTCGTAAGACCATCCCCAGTGGGGTCGTCGGGTGAAGACCAGGAGCGGGAGCGAGGGTGAAGACCAGGGGCGGGAGCGCATCGGGTGAAGACCAGGGGCGGGAGCGATCGGGTGAAGACCAGGGCGGGAGCGCGGGTGAAGACCAGGGGGGTGAAGACCAGGGCGGGAGCGATCGGGTGAAGACCAGGGGTGGGGAGCGATTGGGTGAAGACCAGGGGCGGGGAGCGATCGGGTGAAGACCAGGGGCGGGGAGCGATCGGGTGAAGACCAGGGGCGGGGAGCGATTGGGTGAAGACCAGGCTGGAAACGGCCGTTGAACTTCAAACAAGGTGGTTAGGCTGTTAACTACTGTCCGGGAGGCGGGAATACCGCCTGCCCGGATGTAAACATTCCAATTTGCTTTCGGCCGTCGTAGTGCACGGATGTTGTTCTTCGCCGCTCTCTGCCTGACAGCTTTCTTTTCTGCTTAATTGGTGGGAAATTTACTCTATTTTGCTTTGTTATGGAGAAACCATCCAAACCTTCCTATCCCCAGCGTGTGTGTCCTGGGGTAGGGGGTAAAAAGTGTAACTCTTTTAGTCTAACTCACGACTGTCAGGTCTGTAGAGTCGGCATGCGGACCCACACGTCCTCTGTACATCTTGCAGGGGCATGTGCCTTCACTGGCATTTCTGGCGACCCTTGTAGACTGGTTTCTCCCTGAGTGTTGTTCTTGGTCCTCCTGCTGAACAGTTGGCTGGGACATCCTCTTGGGAAAGTTGGAGGCTTCCTGTACTCTCCAGCTTCAGGGAGGAACCGTTACCGTTTCCAGTAAGCCTACCTGGCCACTGGAGGAGTCGTCCAGGGCAACGAAACATGGCCGCCACCATGTCCTAGGACTGCTCAGTGGTGTTGCCCATGTGTTGGGCTCGTTTCTCCCTCCCGGCCAACTTTCTGCTGTTGACTCGCTGCCCCTCTGACCCTGGGTGAGGACTCCCCCTCCCCTTCCTCTCTTCGTTTCTTCGTTTGTGGAAGAGCGAAGAAGAAGAAGTTGAAGAGGACATCCTCTCTGCAGTCCTCTTCCCATTCCGGATCTTTTTCCTCAGATGGTGAAGAAGAAGAAGTGGAAGCTTCCTGTCATCTGGGAGAAACCCGACTCTCTTCTTCAGGTCTCCGGGCTGGATGAAGAAGAAGGCTTGATTCCAAGCTCAACCTGGCTACACCTGGGCCTGACCTGGATCAGGAACGTCACTGGAGGATTGGCCACTGCCCCCGCTCCAGTTCTGCGACTAAGAAACTTCCGGCAAGGCCAGCGACAGCCACTACGACCCCGGTCAAGGAGACCATGTCTGTTGGGTTTGCTCAGCCAGGGCCGGTATCAGTTGCAGGGCATGCAGGTGCCTCGACACTTCCTGCTGGCACTCCCAGGTGGCTCCATTCCACGGGCCAGTACTGGCCCGCCTGCCTTGGTGACGTCAGAATACCCGTATGTGACTCGCTGCCCCAGTTGGACCCTGGCTTGTCCACGACTTCTGTTCCTTGCCTGGCGTTCCAGCCCGGCCCTCCTCCCAGTTCCAGTCCCCATCCCTGGCTCGGGACCCTGGCGCAGCCTGCTGACGCTCCGGTTCACCCTCCTGCACCGCTGGTTGGGCGGCCCAGACTGGTTCTAGTTGGAGGATCTTCCTCGCCTGTCCCCTCCCCTCCAATCTGGAAGAACTCGGGGTCTCCTCAGAGTTAACTGCAGGATGCACCTGGCTCGGTCCTTGGGACACCCGAGTTCAGAAAGGTCCTCGGTGGTATGCTGAGGTTCTCCCTCCTGCGGGAGAGGACTTTGGGAGGACCGCAACCTGGAAGGTTGGGGGTCCTCTCAGGATGCTGACTTTCAGAGGTTATCAGCTGATTCGTCAGCACAATGACCTCGGGAAGGGACCACGGCCTCGTTTGTGGATCGTCCGTCGCGCCTCGAATCCTTTTGGGGACCCAAGAAGGAACCCAAGGCTTTGGTGGGGCTACAGTGGTCCACGCTTGCCGAGGGGGTACTCGATCAGGTGAACAGTCTTGTGTCTGGGCAAGACAGTTCGCTTCGATCGAGCCGCTCGGACAAGCTTCTTCCCCCTTCTCTGCCTCGTCAGAAGCGTTTCTACGCACCAGCGGAAGGGGTGTTGCTGACCAAACAGGTTGACCCGGACATGACTCGTTTGGATCCGGGTCTGTCGTTGCAGCAACTGACTGCAGAGAACATATCCCTCTCTCAGCAAGAAGCTGCAACCCTGGAAGCCACCGCCATGGCGGCCTTCCAAGCAGTCTCCTGGCTTGATCTGTGGTCATTCACAGTATCGAAGGTAGCTGCTTCCTCAGGCGCTATCGTACCTGGGGAGGACTCCGCCTTTGGGAGACTGTGCCAGTCTGGGGGTAGGGCTATTTCCTACCTCGCCCACCAGACTGCAAACCTGTGGGCAAACCTTGTGCTAAAGCGGAGGGACGCCGTTCTCTCTGGCTTTGCCAGGTCTGTAGGTCCCGAGTCAGCTATCGCCCTGCGGAATGGACCGTTGCTGGGTTCCTCCTCTCTCTTCCCTAGAGAGTTGGTGGACGCCGCAGTGGACAAGCGCCGTGCCGATGACAGCAACCGGCTTGTTCACCAGGCAGTGACCAAGACCTCCGGGTCTTCTCATCCCACTGCAGCCAGGTCTTCGGGCCAGGCTGGCACTTCCTCGGCCCCTAAGAAGTCCCAGTCTTCGAAGGGGTCCCGAGGAAACACCCAGCCTTCTTCTTCCTCGAGAAGTGGGGGTCACTCCCGCCCTTTTCAGCCTTCGTTCCAAGCCAGTAAAGGGGGTAAGGGTAAGAAGAAGAAGGGGAAACGCTAGGGGCGGCGTTCCCCCCCAAAAGCTGCCGAAGGTGGGGGTGTGCCTGTCGAGCCATTGGGCAACGTGGCAGCGACACGGAGCCGAGACCTGGATAGTGGATGTCCTTCGGGAGGGATATCTACTACCCTTCGAGTCTCAGCCTCCCCTCACCTACACTCCGGTCCATCTCCAAACATATCTTCCAGGTTCGTTGAAGGACATCGCACTACAGCAAGAAGTGCAGGCCATGCTGAGCAAGAGTGCTGTAGAAGTCGTGTTGGACCAGTCTCCAGGCTTTTACAGCTGGATCTTTCTCGTAGAGAAGGCCTCAGGGGGATGGAGACCGGTCATAGACCTCTCTCCCTTGAACCGTTTCGTTCGCCAGACTAGGTTCATGATGGAAACAGCACAAACTGTGCTGGCCTCCATCAGGGAGAACGACTTCATGCTTACGGTGGACTTGAGGGATGCGTATTTCCAGATACCCATCCATCCGTCCTCGCAAGTACCTCTGCTTTGTCCTCGGGAGTCGGTCTTCCAATTCAGGGCACTTTGCTTCGGCTCGACCGCTCCCCAGGTGTTCACGAGTATTCTCTCTCGTGTTAGCTTGGGCCCCCTCGCACGGGATACGTCTACTGAGGTATCTTGACGACTGGCTAGTCCTGGTGAGCTCTCGCCGCAGTTGCTACAGGACAGGGATCGTCTCCTCGAGTTTTGCCGGGATCTAGGGATCATGGTAAATCTGGAGAAGTCAGATCTCACCCCCAAGCAGAGGACAAAGTACCTGGGCATGCTGATAGATATGGTGGCAGCGAAAGTCTTTCCCTCAGACTCTCGTATCAGCAAGTTCAGGCAGGCAGCACAGTTGTTCCTGTCACGGCAGGAGCAACCAGCACGGCAATGGCAAGTCGTCATCGGTCACCTGTTGTCGTTGGAGAAACTAGTACCTCACGGGCGTCTTCACCTGCGGTCTCTCCAGTTGAGACTAAAGGAGTATTGGTCCCAGTCCCAAGACCCCTGGTCCTTCCTCATCCCTCTTTCTGAGGAGGTGAGAAAGGACCTTCACTGGTGGTTAGACGACAGGAACCTCTTAATAGGAGTATCCCTGCATACTTCCCCTCTGGACATGCTTCTGTTCTCGGACGCATCGACCGAGGGATGGGGCGCACACCTGGAAGAGTTGCTGACTTTGGGAGTGTGGCACCGAGATGACAAGCACCTTCACATCAACATCCTGGAACTCAAGGCGGCCTTCCTGGCCCTCCAGGAGTTCCAGGATCGAGTGATGGGACACTCCGTGGTACTGATGAGCGACAATACCACAGTAGTGGCATATGTCAACAAGCAGGGGGGGATTGGTGTCCCACCAGCTTCATCACTTGACAATGCAGGTGGGCCGTGGCTCACTCGGTAGAGCTGTCAACCAGGTACATTCCAGGCAAGAGGAATGTCTCGGCAGACAAGCTCAGCCGCCAGAGCCAGGTGGTAGGGACCGAATGGTTCCTCCATCAGGAAGTAGCGGAAAGGCTGTTTGACGTGTGGGGGCGTCCAGCCATCGTTCTGTTCCCCATCCGGCACAACAGAAAGCTCCTGGTCTTCTGTTCTGTCGTGCCGGACCCATGGGCCGCTGCGGAGGACGCGTTCCAACACCCGTGGGTCAATCTCAACGCTTACGCCTTTCCCCCTTTCTGCCTGATTCGCCGAGTGATGATCACCCCGAATCTCAGAATGACTTTGGTGGCACCCAAATGGCCCCAGGCCGTTTGGTACCCGGACCTGCTAGCTCTCCTCTCCGAGGCACCGAGAGAGGTCCCCCCCTGGCCTAACCTTCTGCTTCAACCTCACGCAGAGCGGTTCCACCTGGCAGTGCATTCCCTGTGTCTTCACGGCTGGAGGTTATCCACCATCTCTTGCGAGCGAGAGGCTTTTCACGCCGTGCAGCAACAGAGATGGCAGGATAACTCAGAAGTTACGCCCATTCAGAAGTCGGAACTTCTTTATGCTTCTCTTTCTGCCCATCTGTTCCCACCGTCCTGATAACGAAGAAGTTCAGGGCGCCTACATCCAGTACCGGCCTCCACCCCCCCGAAGATTTCGGCACCAGAAACAGTCGATTGTAAAAACCTAGGAATGGAGCTCTTGAACCGGCTCTATGGCTTCCTTCTCCAGCATCTGTTCTACTGCTTGTAGAAGGGCCTGGTTCCTGACAGGATCCTTGTACCTGGCTGATAACTCCTTGGAGTTGTTGTTAAGGAGGTCTCTCCCTGAAGGGGATGAGATATTCTTTCTTTAGAATAGAGAGGGACCAGTCGTCCGCCTCTCTCTGTGCCCAGACTCCGCAAATCTCAGCAGTCTGGCACCCACTGTTGTCTGGAGTACTTGCATCTCATTTGGTCTTCTTTGTTGGATGGGAGGAAGACCTTCCTCTTCTCTCTGGTCTTCGACGCGGGAAAGTGGCTCTTGAAGAAGGGCCCTCGAAAGGGCTCCTGAAAGGGTACCTTCTCCTTCTTGACAAAAGGAACAGCAGGTCTCATCCTCTTGGAAGACTGAGCAAGAAGATCCTGGGTCGCCTTCTCCGATATATGGAGCAAGAAATCTCCTTAACAGTCTCTTTGGGAAAAAGATGGGACGACAGCTGGAGCAAACAACAGAGAGGACCTCTGGAGAGGAGACACAGATTTAGTGAGGAAGGAGCTGAAAACCGATCTTTTCTTAAGTATTCGGATCCAAACAAGGCAGCGAGCTGGAAGATCCGTCCCTCACTGCTTTGTCTAAACAAGACAAAACGCTGACACAAGTCATCCATGCTGAGAATTCGGGGTCCTGCGTCCTCCCTGGCCAACGCCCCAAGAGACCAATCCATAAAATTAAAAACCTCCATAACTCAAAAAAGGCCCTTGAGGAGATGGTCCAGCTTACACATTCCTTCTTCCTCGCTGGCCTTCGCCGGGCAAGGAGAGAAAGCCTTCTGGAAGAGTCCACCAGAGAAGAAAAATCAAGCATCTGCCGATGAGGGGAGACCCAACCCCATCGGTTCCTTGGTCTTGTACCAAATACCAGACTTTCCCGAAAGTCTAGAAGGAGGAAAAGAGAAAACAGTCTTGCCTGCTTCCTTCTTCGACTGCATCTACTTCCCAAACCCCTTAAAAGCCTTCTTCATAGAAATCTCGAGGGCGCATCTTCACACAAAAAGAGGAGGGTTTTGATGACTTGGTACTCGCCCATAAGGACCCAGGAGAAGGAGGGCAGCATGACTAAGAGAGTCTCCAAACTCCTGAACCAGTTAAGCAGCCAGTCTCTTGTAGTCTGAGATACCAGCGTCTTAGGGGGATTCATCCTCTGAAACTTCCTCCAATGGAGCAGCCGGAGAAGAAGGCTTGAAGGAAGAGGAGCGCCTATCAGGAGAAGAAAGCTTGGATGGAGAAGCGTTCCTGTCCATCGACGCGCCTGCCAGGGTAGGGCGCCTGCTGCCAGACTGGCGCCTGACAGGGAGGAGGGCTCTTGTCCACCGAAGAGCGCCTGCTAGGAGAGGCGCCTATTACCAGAAGAGCACCGCCTGGCAGGAGAAAGTTGCAAAACCATTCCAGCCAGCAAATCAAGTTCGATTACTCCAGCTGTTTTGGCTTGATGAACACAATATTGGCTCTGATTTGTGAGGCAGCCAACCTACAAGCTGGTATGCCATACGTAAGTTATAAGTGCGTTAGAAAATATAGATTGTTTGTCTAATTGTGCCTTAAAAGTTAGGTCTGATCGATTATTAGCCAAGCGAGAGCGATATTGTCCAGACGTGGCTTTGTGTGTTTCCAATCTCTTAGAAACCGGCAGTTAAGGTAAAGTTCAGTCTTCTCTTTTTTTTTCTGTGTGGACTGTGAACTTGTGAATTTACCATATCCAAGACACTTATGAATTTGTGGGGAGAATTGGACATAATCATTTATGTCACTTTAATATTCTATTTTATTGTGTTTTTGTTTCACATTTATTAACCATGCATTTTAGACTTTCATTATTATGTTTTGCACTTGTATATTTGTGGGAGATTACGATTTATTTAATTCTTCGACAGATGTCTGTGGAATTGCTGTGGTTATAGAGAAGGACACTGCAATCTTTGCAATGTGGTTATTTCTCATGTGGTTGACTTTAAGACTAGATGTATAATGTCTAAGATGGAGTGTGTGGGAGTTTTGGGTGTAAAGGTTTTCAGTCATAGTAAGACTTTTTAGTCAGAGTAAGATTAAATCTTGAGTGAGACTATTTTGACTTGATAATTCATTTATTATGCATTTTAATCTTTTCTTTGTTAATTCATTACTTGTTTGGTTTTAATTGGTGGCAGCGGTGTGCGAAAATTTTATTGGTGGCAGCAATTAAAAATTTATTGATGGCAGAGGTGTTGATTTAATTGGTGGCAGCAGTTAAAAATTTATTGATGGCAGAGGTGTTGATTTAATTGGTGGCAGCGGTTTTGGGTTTGCTTGATAATAAATCTATTTATGTAGGAAAGATTGTGTTTCCTTAGAGTATCCATTTTGAAGATGGTGTTGGAGAGAGAGAGAGAGAGAATCTGTGGGTTGAGTGAGAGAGAGAGAGAGAGGAGAGGGAAAGGGTTGCAAGTTGCCCCGTCTTCTGGATTTAGGCCGCGAAACACGTTAAGTAGCATTTCGAAAGGAATGTTTGAATCTGTAGGTGTAACATATATATGTATGTATGTATGTGTGTGTGTGCGATTATATTCTGTGTATTACAAAAATAGACATGAAATCTGTTAGTCTAGTTCAGTATATTTTATATTAAGTTTCACTAGTTCACAATATACATAGGATTAGTCATTCAAAAATTTAATTAATAATAATGTGAAGCAAATCTTTACAAAAGTCGTATTTGTTGATGTTAATAAGACTAATAGTTCAACTTGTAACAGTCGTAGGCCTATGTCTACAAAGTTCACACATATGAAGGAGATAAAACAACGACAGTGATGGCAGTTGGAGATGAAAATATTAAAACATAAGAACAGCGATGACCTCTGAAGTATTATAGTAACATCCTTTAATTAACCCTTAAACGCCGAGCCTCTATTTACAAAAGTGTCTCGTATGCCGGCGGCGTTCGGGAGTTAGCGCCGAAGCAGAAAAAAGTTTTTTCAAAAAATCACAGCACGCTTAGTTTTTTAAGAGTTCATTTTCGGCTCCTTTTTTTGTCATTGCCTGAAGTTTAGTATGCAACCATCAGAAATGAAAAAAAATATAATTATCATATATAAATATTGAAATATATGACAGCGCGAAAAAAAAATTTCATATATAATTGTATACAAATCGCACTGTGAGCAAAACAGTTAAAGCTAACGAGTTATTGTTTTTCCTTTGTATTGTACACTAAATTGCGATGATTTTGGTGTATAACAAATTGTAAAACGATCAAAGCAACACTGAGAAAATATTGTCACAATATGATGAATGAATTAAATGAGCAACGGACGTAAAAAAGTTTTTCAAAAATTCACCATAAATTGAAATATTGTGCTAGAGACTTTTGTTTGTTGAAAAATGAAGGTCATTGATTGAATATTACTAGACTGTAAGTGTTTTAGCTTACAATTGCAGTTTTTGACCATTTCGGTTGAGTTAAAGTTGACCGAAGGTAGAATTTTTTCTATTTATCGTGATTTATATGAAAATATTTCAAAACTGATTAAAGCTACAACCATGAGTTATTTTCTGTTGTATTCTACATGAAATTGCGCACATTTTCATATATGAAAGTTTATGTAACGACTAATATAAAACGGTGCAGACATTATGACAACGTGACGAAAGAATTTCTGGCCTGGACGTAAGGAAAAAGGTTTTTTCAAAAATTCACCATAAATGGAAATATTGTGCTAGAGACTTCCAATTTGTTGCAAAATGAAGGTAAATGATTGAATATTACTAGAATGTAAGAGTTTTAGCTTACAATTTTTTTTTTACCACCGGGGGTTGAGTCAAAGTTGACCGAAGGTTGAAATTTTGGCAGTTATCGTGATTTATATGAAAAATATTTCCAAACTGATAAAAGCTACAACCATGGGTTGTTTTTTGTTGTATTTTACATGAAATTGTGCACATCTTCATAAATAAAACTTTATGTAACGGCTAACATAAAACGGTGCAAAAATTACAACAAAATGACGAAAGAATTTCTGAAATTTTTGGCTGAGTTGCCGCGCGCGGATGTAAGGAAAAAGTTTTTTTCAAAAATTCACCATAAATCAAAATATTGTGCTAGAGACTTCCAATTTGTTGCAAAATGAAGGTAAATGATTGAATAGTACTAGAATGTAAGAGTTTTAGCATACAATTGCGTTTTTCAACCATTTCGGTTGAGTCCAAGTTGACCGAAGGTTCAAATTTTTTGTAGTCTACGTATGGTACGTCCACTCGGCACCCAACAGACAATTTTAGTTGACGTACGATACGTCCAGTCGGCGTTTAAGGGTTAAGTAAAATATGACAACAGTAAGCGGTATCAGAAAAAGCCCTGTTTAAGGGAAACGCGCTTACAACTGAGATGCCAAATAGCGCCAGATGTCACTGTTATAGGCTTTTGTCCGAAAAGTTTTGAAGTATGTTGCAAAACTTTTTTGAGTGATTGTACATTTTTCTGTGTAGAGTAAGTATTAGATTCTCTACAAATTTCCTTTAATATATCATTACAAAGGGAAAGTTAACAAATTTCAATTGGGTTTTTGCCACGTAGTTAAGCTTTCATTGATTTCAATTTTTCATTTGTCCCATCACTAGTTGGAGATATGAATGCTGACAAATAAGGGCCATTTCTTTTCCAAGACAAATCAGAGTTTCTCTTTCTTTTGCACTCTGGCTTAGTTTCTTCCTCCTTATGTATCAATCAACGAAGTAACCATAGAAAGCGGAAAAATGGTTTCCACTTGCCCATGGTCTTGTTTTTAGGACCATAATTTTTGAGCTTACTATATCTAAACCAAACCACTTAAAAACATATAACAAACTTTATAGGGAAGGTAGAATATTCTTTTACAATCTGTGTTAGTATGGAATAGATAGGACTTCAACTTACCCCAAAAAAATTTTTGAATGAAAATTTGGAAAATTGAGGTCTGCCCTTCCACTCAGGTTTTTCATATATTGAAAACAGTGACAACATAAAATGTCTAAAAGGCACTTCAATCTTCCTGACTAATTAAATGTATCTCATAAAAGCTCCATTGATTACAAGATATTATTGGTAATTCCTATGGTCCTAAAGGATCATGGGCACTAATGGGTTAATTAGGTGCAATTTTCGTAGGTTTAATCATTACTCATTACTGTTTACTGAACTTTTGTCATCTGTCATGACAAATCTTAGTGTTTTTTCTAGCCTCCAGATTCAGGCTAATATTTTTGAGCCATACCCACTATGACTTGATCTTATGATCTATAGTTGGTTTGGATGTGCTTGTTCAGTCGACGAACTTTTTCGTCTATGTGCTTAGACAGAACTTTGTGTAATATTGAGTTATTATTTGTTTTTTCAGATCTTACAGTGTTTTTGTGTTTCCTTCTTTATCATGGAAGATATGGGAAATCACGAATTACGCTGTTGTATGGGTAAAGAAGTTATGTGGGAAGTTTGTCTCCGGTGTTGGTAGACCCCCATACGCCTTCATATAAATAAATTTACCCTCCTCGTTCCTCCCCTCTGAAAATGATCTCTCCCTCTCCTTCTACAACTAATCATGGTCTTATACGTGGGCTGGTTCAACAATTGGGGGAGCTTGGGTAGGTTCAGACCAAGCCAGTCCAGGTGACAGGAAGCTAGTGGTTTTCAGTAAAACGAGTCCACAGTCAGCCAAGTCATGTGAAGCTCAGGAAATCTCCAATATATATGAAGGTGTATGTTGACGTGATGCATTAGGAAAAATACAAATTTTATTTTGTTCATGACACTTACCTGACAGATATATATATAGCTGTATTCTCCGAAAGGGACCGACAGAAATTCAAAACTTACGGCACACACTCTGAGATGGGCCAGGTGGTTAGTACCCATTCCGCCATTGCTGGGAGGCGGGTATCAGGAACCATTCCCATTTTCTATTCAGATTTTCTCTGTCGCCGTGTATTGTTTGCACCTGTTGTCAATACCTCCGCTGTTGGATTTCGTAAACTTTTTCCACTAAGTATTCTGATTGTCATTTGGTATTTGGACTTTGGCTTTGTGGATAGGCATACGCTTCTTTGGACTGTTTTGATTTTGGTTTTGGCTTTTCCTTGGAGATGTCTGGATCTAGTTCTGCTAGTTTCAGGGTGTGTGTTGTTCAGGAGTGTAAGGTGAGGCTACCGAAAGCTTCGGTAGACCCTCACACAGTATGCATGAGATGTAGAGGGCATGTCTGTATGTTGGATGATCGCTGCAAGGAGTGTGAATCGTTGCCTGATTCTGATTGGAAGGCGTACGATTCTTACGTTCGCAAGCTAGAGCGTGATCGTGTAAGGAGGTCTTCCTCCAGGAGTGTGTCGGTAGGTGGGAGTCAGGGTATTAATTTATCTCCTGTTAACCCTACTAATGCTTCTCCTTTCCCTGTAGAGTCGCCTTCTAACCCTGATGATTGATTCTCTGCGGAAGGTAATGCCCTTGGCGGAGATTTTGAACTCCATTCGTACCTTGGAGTCTAAGGTGTTGGCGATCGAAAGTGCAGTGAAGTGTAGTGATCCCCAGTGTTGTGGAGGGGGCGTCAGATCGGCCCTATAATGCCTCTAGGTCTAGACCTCTGCCGAACTCCCAGGACTTAGGGAATGGGCATGTCAAAGCCGCAAGAGGGTTACGGGACCCCACCGATCTGGCGCCCCTTCGGCAGGCCTTGTTGGCGTCTTCCCAGGCTGCCAAGGATCGCGTGCTCGCGCACGGATCCTTAAGGATTTTTTTCGTCCTCCGAGGCGTCCTCTCCACTTAAGGGGTCACGTTCTCGGTTGGACTCTCGTCCTTTCAAGAGGAGCCGCGTTGAAGAGGACGCTTCTTCTCCTCTTTCTGGGGTGCCTTAGAATCTTCTCCCGACTGGCTGGCGAGATTTGCCGCCGCAGAAGAGGACCAGGATTTCTTCGGAGGAGGACGTTGCTGAACGCCCCAGCCGCACTCAAGAAGAGAGCCCCTGTCGCTCTTGGTAGAAGGAGGAGGACGTCTCCTTCCCCTCTCTTTCTCATAAGAGCAGCCCTTCTCCTGAGAGGGCTTCCTCTCCAAGCGTCTTATCCAAGATATGCAGCGGCAGTTAGCTTCCCTTCTCGCTGCTAAGGAGAAGCAACCTCGTGGGCCTCGCAAGGATTTGTCGCTGCCAGTTAAAAGATCTAAGAGGTCTCCCTCTCCTTCTCTTCGTTTGTCTCTCTCCCCTGCGGCTTCTCGTAGTCACCCTCATCGTTCTGCGGATCATCAGCTCTCCTTGCCCCGTCGTGACTCGCTGGTTGATCAGGACGCCCTCTTGCAGCCGGCTTGCTGCTAGTAAGAGTTCGCGCCAAGACGCTCTTCTTGCCTCTCCTCCTGCTTCTCGCTCGTTTTGGCGTTCGGCAGGACGCCCACCAGGACGCTCTCGCTTTTTCCCGATCCCTGCATGATGCTCTCCAGGACTCTCGCCAGAAGCTCGGTGGCTCGCGCTCGTCGGGACACTCGTCAGGACGCCGGCAGCTTGTAAGACAGGGACGCTCTTCAGGACGCCGGCTGCTTTCAAGCAGGACGCCGTCAGACGCTCATCAGGACGCTCCTCAGACGCTCCTCAGGACGCTCATCAGGACGCCGGCAGGACGCTCCTGTACGAGTTGTTCCTGAATTTTCTGCTGCTTCTTCCCACGAGAAGAGGTCTCTGGACATTGGACCCAAAGGTCTTTGTTTCTCTCAGCCCCGAAGACTCTCCTGTCGCTCCTGTCGAAGAGGTGGATTTGTCTCAGGAGTCGGACTCTGCTGAACAAGAGCCCCTCTTTCGTCTTTCTCCGACTACAGGATTTTGGCTAGTATGCTTAAGGAGCTTTTTCCTGATAAATTTCAGCCTTCTGCTCCTCTTTCCCCTCCTTCGCAGTTAGCTTCTTGAAGGTGAGGAAATCGCCGGCTTCCTACAAATGAAGACTTTGTTGGCTACAAGAAAAGCTCTCAAGAGGGTCAATGCATGGATGGAAGATAGGAAGTCTCAAGGGAAATCTTCCTTGCTCTCCCCGTCTAGATTGTGCGGGAAAGCGGAATGTGGTATGAGACAGGAGAGGAAATTGGCTCTAGAGTTCCTTCTTCCTCTCAAGGTGATTTTGAGAGCCTCGTGGATGCGTCAAGGAGGTCTCTTCTTTCTTCAGCTAAGGTGTCTTGGACTCTTTCTGAAACGGACCACCATCTGAAAGGCCTCTTCAAGTCGATGGAGGTTTTTTAATTTTCTGGACTGGTGCTTGGGGGCCTTGGACTTAAGGACTCGAACAGTCCGGACTCTATTTCTCTGGGGAGCTGTCCAGTGTACTGTGGGTGCATGGACAAGGCCGTCAGGGATGGCGCTGATGAACTGGCTTCTCATTTTGGTACAACCCTCCTAAAGAAGAGGGCTTTGTACTGCAATTTCGCTGCCAAGTCAGTTTCTCCTGTTTCAGAGGGCTGAGTTACTTTTTGCCCCTCTTTCTAGCCATCTCTTCCCCAGCCGCTTGTCAAGGATCTCGCCTCCAGCCTTAAGGAGAAGGCTACTCAGGATCTCCTTGCTCCAATCTTCCAGGACGTCCTAGTGTCCCTCTCACTTCGCAGTTAAAGGACTTCCCCGAAGAGACAGAAGCCCTTTCGTGGGAGATCTTCCTCCTCTAGACCTTTTCGCGAGGAAGAGGTCTCTCCAGAGGCGCAGAGCCCTTCTTCCCAAAGGGGCAAGAAGTGATTTTTCTCACCTCCAGACACCAGTAGGAGCCAGGCTTCTCCTGTTTTTGGAAGCCTGGAAAGTAAGAGGGCGGATTCCTGGTCCTCAATGTGATCAAAAAAAGGTTACAGGATCCTGTTCCTCGAAAACCCCCCCCTGTCCTCTTCTCCCAGAGATCTGTCGCCTTCTTACCGACCGGAAAAGCAACAGATCCTTTTAGATCTGCTGGAAGATATGATTCAGAAGAGAGCAATAGAGCGAGTCCTGGATCTGGAGTCTCCAGGTTTTTACAACCGTCTCTTCCTGGTTCCAAAACAGTCAGGGGGGTGGAGACCAGTCCTGGACGTCAGCAGACTGAACAACTTTGTCGTCAAGGAGAAGTTCAAAATGGAGACGCCTCAGTCGGTTATCAATGCACTGCGACCAGGCGATTGGATGGTCTCTCTCGACCTTCAGGACGCGAGATGATTTTCATGTCCCCATTCATCCTCAATGAGAAAGTTTTTGAGGTTTGTCCTGAAGGGAAGAGTGTACCAATTCAGAGCTCTCTGTTTCGGTCTGAGTAACAGCACTATGGTTTTCACAGTCCTGATGAGGAACGTTGCCCGGTGGCTTCATCTTGCGCAGTAAGGATATCGCTCTATCTGGACGACTGGCTCATCCGAGCTCACATCGGAACAAAGGTGTCTGGAGGACTTGCATTCGACTTTGGAACTGACGAAGTCCCTGGGACTTCTTGTGAATTTAGAGAAGTCTCATCTGATCCCCTCTCAGTCCATTCTTTATCTGGGGATTCGGATGGATTCAGCAGGTTTTCGAGCCTTTCCATCCCAGGACCGTCAGCAGCACTGCTTAGTAAAAGTTTCAGCCTTCCTGGGGAAAGAAACATGCTCGGTGAGGGAATGGATGAGTCTGCTGGGGACCATTTCATCACTGGAGAAGTTTGTTTCCTGGGAGGTTGCATCTCAGACCCCTACAGTTCTTTCTTGCAGACAACTGGAAGAACAAGGAGGACTTAGACGAGTCTCTCAGGATCTCTCTCTGTCAAGGACCATCTTGTGGTGGTGGCTCGATCCTGTCAAGTTGGCAGAAGGGGTCTCTCTCTATCTTCAGAGCCCGACCTAGTGTTGTTTTCCGGGAGCGTCCATGTCGGGATGGGGAGCAACACTAGGGGGAGGAAGTGTCAGGCACCTGGAAAGGGGAACAGGTGTCCCTGGCACATAAATCTCAAAGAACTGAAAGCGATTTTCCTGGCTCTTCAGTTCTTCCAGGATCAGAGTTGCAGGTCGGGTGATTCAAGTCAACTCCGACAACACCACAGCCCTGGCGTATACCTCAAGAAACAGGGAGGTACTCATTCCCGGTCCCTGTTCTTGATCGCCAAGGAGATCCTGCTTTGGGCACATTCTCACCAGGTGACGATTCTCACTCGTTTTGTTGCAGGGGTCGAGAATGTTCTCGTTAGGACCTTCTCAGTCGACAACATCAGCTGCTGCCAACAGAATGGACTCTGAACGAGAAGTGTGTCAGGATCTTTGGAAACTTTGGGACGTCCCCTAGTGGACGTTTTGAAGATTCAAGGACCACAATGCTGCCCCTTTACTGCTCTCCTGTTCTCGACCCATTGGCAGCCCTAGCAATGAGACGCCCTTGTTCCTCTGGGACTGGAAGGGGATCCAGATCTTTCGCCTTTCCCCCATTCAAGATTCTGGGGAAGTCGTCCAGAAAGTTTGTAGCCTCAGAAGGGACGAGAATGACTTTAATCGCTCCTTTTGGCCTTCAGCAGAATGGTTCCCAGAGGTCATGTCTCTCTGGTAGACTATCCAAGAACGCTTCCTTTGAGAACAGATCTTCTCAAACAACCCCACTTTCGAGAGGTACCACAAAAACCTTCCCGCTCTGAGTCTAACTGCATACAGACTATCGAGAAGTTGCTCAGAGCAGGAGGTTTTTCTAGACCAGTGGCAAGGGCTATCGCTAACGCCAGGAGAGCCTCTTCCAGCGCAGTGTACCAGTCCAAGTGGATCATTTTCAGGAGGTGGTGTAAACCTGTGGGAATTTCTCACCACACCTCTCTTTCCCAGATAGCAGACTTCCTTTATATCTGAGAAAGGATTTGAAACTGGCAGTCCCTACCATCAAAGGCTATAGGAGTATGCTGTCAACGGTCTTCAGGCATAGAGGCCTGAACTTATCGGACAATAAAGACCTTCATGATCTTCTTAGGTCTTTTGAGACGTCTAAGGTAGCCTCCCTAAGTTACCTTCTTCCTGGAATTTAGATATAGTTCTAAAATTCCTGATGTCAAGAGGTTTGAACCTTTAAATTCTGCTTCCTTCAGAGATGTAACAAAGAAAGCTATTTTCCTAACTGCTCTGGGACGGCGAAGAGAGTTAGTGAACTTCACGCGTTCAGCAAGATTATAGGTTTTCAGAGGCCCTGATGCTGTCTGTTCTCTGAGCCCTATTTTTCTTGCTAAGAATGAGAACCCGTCTTCCCTTGGCCCAGGTCCAGGAAAATTAAGGGCTTGACGGACATCACTGGACAAGAACCAGAGAGAACCCTATGTCCTGTCAGGGCTCTAAAATTTTATTTGCAGAGGACCCAGAATTGTAGAGGTCCTTCTAGCAATCTCTGGTGCTCCGTTAAGAGGCCTGAGTTTTACCTCTCTATAAAAATGCCCTGGGTTCTTCCTATGCCCACCATCATAGACGCCTCATTCCAGTGTGCTAGACGAAGACTTGAGAACTTTGAAGGTTAAGGCTCACGAAGTGAGAGCCATTGCTACCTCAGTGGCCTTCCAAAAAAACCAGTCTCTCAATGACATTCTGGGTGCCACTTTTTGGCAGCCACGCCGGTCTTTGCTTCTCATTATCTCACAGAAGTGAAGACGTCCTATGAGAATTGCTGTGCGCTTTAAAATACGTTTCCGCAAATACGATCTTGGGAAAATTGAGGACTCTCATCCTCTCCTTTAGTTTTGTTTTGGTGTGTTTTTAATAGTTTTTTGTGTTGTTTTTATGGTCGTTGGGTCTCCACTAAGTGGTGGTCGCCCCAGTCCTTAGTTTATGTTAATCTTTTAACCTAAAGGCTTGGTCAGGTGGTTGTTAGTTTGTCGTTTACCCTCATAGTAAGGTCATATGGTCTAGTCACATTGTGGTCTCGCCCCGTTGACAGATCATCTAGATTCCACCAGCTCTATAGGTCTCTACCTATGCTGGAGTTTTCTAGTAAAGCAGAAGCAGGCTTGGGTGACAGTAATCACGAAGTCAGCAATGCTAACAGGTAACAGAACCAAGGCGTCAATATTGCCTACATAGTTTTGTTTCCTAAATCCTATTCTGTCTCTTCCCACTCCAATGGTGGGATTCAGCTATATATATATCTGTCAAGTAAGTGTCATGAACAAAATGATATTTTATGATAAAATAAAGTTTGTTCATACTTAGACCTGGCAGATATATATAATCATAGTACCCCCCCTCCCCCCTCAGGAGACAGTAGTTCTAGTCTCTAGAAAATCTGAATAGAAAATGGGAATGGTTCTGATACCGCCTCCCAGCGGCGGGAATGGGTACTAACCACCTGGCTCATCCAGGTGACAGGCCGTAGTGGTTTTTGAATTTCTGTCGGTCCCAAGTCATGTGGAGAATACAGCTATATATATATCTGCCAGGTAAGTATGAACAAACTTTATTTTATCATAAAATATCATTTTCTTATATGTAACTTACCAAGTAATTACATAGTTATACTTTCCACTTGCATGGCAGTTAAAAAATAACAATTTTTAAAGTAAATTGTATTTTTCCTAACTATACAAACCCGAGGTCCTTTACATTACTTTCAGGCGTAGGCTGGAAACGGCTGTTGAACTTCAAACAAGGTGGTTAGGCAGTTAACTACTGTCCGGGAGGCGGGAGTACCACCTGCCCGGATGTAAACATTCCAATTTGCCTTTCAGCCCAGGTATCAGATTGAGGGGTGGCATGAGGTGGGCATAAAGTGTAAAGGACCTCGGGTTTGTATAGTTAGGAAAAATACAATTTACTTTAAAAATTGTTATTTGTTCCGACACAATATACAAACCATCGGTCCTTTACATTAGGAGACTCACTGATTGGAGGGAGGAATCTGATAAAGTCTCTCTGAACTGACTGGAGTTCACCACCTTGTCTTCCCTTCCTGGTCGTGAGAGCGAGGAAGGAAAAAACTGCCTCTGACAAAAGATCGGGTTGTAAGAAATGCAGGATTAGTTGTCAGACTTCTGGGTCCCTTTGCATGAAAGAGGAAACGTCAGTTCATGCAAAGTAGGCTAGGAAGAATTTAACGTCGGATGACAATAAGGCAAATGCAAGCATTGGGTTTGTCTCATAGTCATGGTCTCCTTCCCCCCCTTGCAAGAGGAAGGAGTGGGGTTGCTTCTATTAACCTGAACGGAAATAGAACGGGAGCTCCCGTTATGTGCTTACCTGCCTCGATCGCCAGATCCAGCTTGTAACGGCATGTCCTCTCCCTGCCCATGGGAAGAGAGCCAGGATTGGGGAGAAAGAAGAGAGGCCAGTCACTCCACATTCAATCTCCCAATCACAACCGTACAACATAGGCGAGATGCAACCTGTCCTGTTAGGGGAGCTGGATAAGCTACACAACTTGTTGAGCAGCCACCACAGGACCCAAGGAAAAATGTCCAAGGACTTGTGTGCAACATGCCGGAGGTAGAAGGAGGTGAAGGTAGTCTGCTGGGACCACACACCCATCTTCAGCACCTGTGACACCGACATATTCTTCCGGAATGCGAGGGACGGACCAATGCTACGGACCTCGTGAGCTCTCGTACGAAGCGTACCGGTGTCGTCTTCTCCTGCAGCAGAGTACGCTCTCCTTATCGTCTCACGAAGCCAGAAAGAGATGGTGTTCTTGGACACTTCTTTCTTGGTTGAGCCAGTGCTAACGAAGAGTCGTCGACACTCAGGCTGGAGGCGCTGAGTTCTCTTCATATAGCGCCGCAGCACTCTAACAGGACACAGTAGCATCTCATCTGGTTCATTACCTACAAAGTCCTCTAGGGAGGGGATCGTGAAGGACTCAACCGTGCGTCAGGGACCGGCGGGTTCTGAGTCTTCGCTCTGAAACCGGGACGAAATCGAGCTTAACTGATCCCCATCCTCGAGTGTTTCACAGCAAAGGAAAGTCCGTGAAGCTCGCCAACTCTCTTCGCCGATGCCAGGGCTAGCAAGAAGACAGTCTTGAGGGTCAGATCCCTGTCTGATGACTCTCATAAAGGCTCGTACGGTGCACGAGTCAGGCTCCTTAGGACGAGAGTCACATCCCACACAGGGGGCCTGAGGGGTCTGGGTGGGCAAGACCGTTTGAAGCTTCTCATGAGTAGAGAAATGTCGAAGGAGGAGGAGATGTCTACTCCTTTCAGCCGTAAGACTAGGCCGAGTGCGGCGCGGTAGCCTTTCACAGCTGAAACGGAGAGAAGCTTCTCTCGGCGAAGGAAGACGAGGAAGTCCGCGACCTGCTGAACAGTAGCTCCAACCGGAGAGATACCCCTTCGACGACACCAGCCACAGAAGACGGGCCACTTTCCCTGGTATACCGCTGCGGAGGATCTTCTGAGGTATCCTGCCATCTCTGTTGCTGCGTGCAATTAAAAAGCCTCGCTCGCAAGAGATGGTGGATAACCTCCAGCCGTGAAGACACAGGGAATGCACTGCCAGGTGGAACCGCTCTGCGTGAGGTTGACGCAGAAAGTTGGGCCAGGGGGGAATCTCTCTCGGCGCCTCGGAGAGGAGAGCTAGCAGGTCCGGGTACCAAACGGCCTGGGGCCATTTGGGTGCCACCAAAGTCATTCTGAGGTTCGGGGTGATTATCACTCGGCGAATCAGACAGAACTGGGGAAAGGGGTATGTGTCGAGATTGTCCCACGGGTGTTGGAACGCGTCCTCCGCAGCGGCCCATGGGTCCAGCACAACAGAAGACCTGGAGCTTTCTGTTGTGCCGGGTGGGGAACAGATCGATGGCTGGATGCCCCCACAGGTCAAACAGCCTTTCCGCTACTTCCTGATGGAGGGACCATTCGGTCCCTACCACCTGGCTCTGGCGGCTGAGCTTGTCTGCCACGACATTCCTCTTGCCTGGAATGTACCTGGCTGACAGCTCTACCGAGTGAGCCACGGCCCACTCGTGCACCTGCATCGCCAAGTGATGAAGCTGGTGGGACACCAGTCCCCCCTGCTTGTTGACGTATGCCACTACCATGGTATTGTCGCTCATCAGTACCACGGAGTGTCCCATCACTCGATCCCTGAACTCTTGGAGGGCCAGGAAGGGTGCCTTGAGTTCTAGGATGTTGATGTGAAGGTGCTCGTCGTCTCGGTGCCACACTCCCAAAGTCAGCAACTCCTCCAGGTGTGCGCCCCATCCCTTGGTCGATGCGTCCGAAAACAGAAGCATGTCCAGAGGGGGAGTATGCAGGGATACTCCTATCGAGAGGTTCCTGTCGTCTAACCACCAGCGAAGGTCCTTCCTCACCTCCTCGGAAAGAGGGATGAGGAAGGACTGGGGGTCTTGGGACTGAGACCAATACTCCTTCAGTCTCCACTGGAGAGACCGCAGGTGAAGACGCCCGTGAGGTACTAGCTTCTCCAAAGATGACAGGTGACCGATGACGACTTGCCATTGCCGAGCTGGCTGCTCCTGCCATGACAGGAACAGCTGTGCTGCCTGCCTGAACTTGCTGATACGAGAGTTTGAGGGAAAGACTTTCGCTGCCACTGTATCTATCAGCATGCCCAGGTACTTTATCCTCTGCTTGGGGGTGAGATCTGACTTCTCCAGATTTACCACGATCCCTAGATCTCGCCAAAACTCGAGGAGCCGATCCCTGTCCTGTAGCAACTGCGGGCGAGAGCTCGTCAGGGCTAGCCAGTCGTCGAGATACCTCAGAAGATGTATCCCTTGCAAGTGGGCCCAAGCTGACACGAGGGACAATACTCTTGTGAACACCTGGGGAGCGGTCGAGAGCCCGAAGCAAAGTGCCCTGAATTGGAAGACCGACTCCCCGAGGACAAAGCGGAGGTACTTGCGAGAGGACGGATGGATGGGTATTTAGAAATACGCATCCTTCAGGTCCACCGTAAGCATGAAGTCGTTCTCGCTGATGGAGGCCAGCACAGTTTGCACTGTTTCCATTGTGAACCGAGTCTGGCGAACGAAACGGTTCAAGGGAGAGAGGTCTATGACCGGTCTCCATCCCCCTGAAGCTTTCTCTACGAGAAAGACACGGCTGTAAAAGCCTGGAGACTGGTCCGACAGGACTTCTACTGCACCCTTGCTCAGCATGGCTTGCACTTCTTGCTGTAGTGCAGTGTCCTTCGACAAACCTGGAAGATATGTTTGGAGATGGACCGGAGAGTAGGTGAGGGGAGGCCGAGACTCGAAGGGTAGTAGATATCCCTCCCGAAGGACATCCACTATCCAGGTCTCGGCTCCATGTTGCTGCCAAGTTGCCCAATGGCTCGACAGGCACCCCCCCACCTTCGGCAACTTTTGGGGGGAACACCGCCCCTAGCGTTTCCCCGTCTTCTTCTTACCCTTGCCCCCTTTACCAGCTTGGAAAGTGGGCTGAAAAGGGTGGGAGGGACCCCCTTCTCGAGGAAGAAGAAGGCTGGGTGTTTCCTGGGACCCCCTTCAAGACTGGGACTTCTTAGGGGCCAAGGAAGTGCCAGCCTGGCCTGAAGACCTGGCCGCAGTGGGATGTGAAGACCCGGAGGTCTTGGTCACTGCCTGGTGGACAAGCCAGTTGCTGTCATCGGCATGGTGCTTGTCCACCGCGGCGTCCACCAGCTCTCTGGGGAAGAGAGAGGAGGAACCCAGCAACGGTCCATTCCGCAGGGCGATAGCTAACTCGGGACCTGCAGACCTGGCAAAGCGAGAGAGAACAGCATCCCTTCGCTTTAGCACAAGGTTCGCCCACAGGTTTGCAGTCTGGTGAGCGAGGTAGGAGATGCCCTACCCCCAGACTGGCACAGTTTCCCAAAGGCGGAGTCCTCCCCAGGTACAATAGCACCTGAGGAAGCAGCTACCTTCGATACTGTGAAGGACCACAGATCGAGCCAGGAGACTGCTTGGAAGGCCGCCATGGCGGTGGCTTCCAGGGGTGCAGCTTCTTGCTGAGAGAGGGAGATACTCTCTGCAGTCAATTGCTGCAATGACAGGCCCGGATTTTGTTAGTCAGGTCGGGTCAACCTGCTTAGTCAGCAATGCCCCTTCCACTGGTGTGTAGAAGTGCTTCTGTCGAGGCAGAGGAGGAGGAAGAAGCTTGTCCGAGCGGCTCGAACGAAGCGAACTGTCTTGCCCAGACACGACCATTCACCTGGTTGAGTACCCCCTCAGCAAGCGTGGACCACAGCAGCCCCACCAAAGCCTTGGGTTCCTTCTTGGGTCCCCAGAAGGATTCGAGGCGCGATGGACTATCCACAGACGAGGCCGTGGTCCCTTCCCCGAGGTCATTGTGCTGAATTAATCAGCGCGATAACCTCCACAAAGGTCCTCTGTATTTCGGGGTGTCCGCATCCTGGGGCAGAGGACCCCCGAGTCCTTCCAGAGTGCGGTCCTCCCGAACTACTCTCCTTGCAGGAGGGAGAACCTCGGCAAACCCCCGTGGACCTTCCTGAACCACGCGGGCGTAGGACCTGGTCGAGCCGAGAACCAAGCCAGGTTCGTACCCCCACGCAGTAGAACTCTGAGGAGAACACTCCCCAGCGTTCCTCCTCTCCGACTCACGCCCCCTGGAAGAAACCGAAGGGGCGGAGGGGACAGGCGAGGAAGATCGGGCGCTCCCACTGGCTTTCCTGGCAGAACCAGCAGAGGCAGTGGGCCGAGAGTGGTCACCAACCCGCGGTGATGACGACCCCCCGGGTTGAGGAGACTGCTTTCGCCAAGGCGCAGTAATCTCCCAAGGAGAGCGGAGCGGTTCGCGAGAGCCAAGCCGCGCACTCACCTCCCCAGACCCAGGCTGGCCGTGCGGACGTGGCCGGGGACTGGGAGGAGTCAAGCGCGCGGCTGGCTGGCGCGAGCTTGCGCTGTCCTCTGGACACGCCCCAGGGTTCTTCGAGGCCGTAGCCTCTCGGGAAGACTGAGCAGGTGACTTCTTCCCCACCTCTCCTTGCGTTTGGCCCCGCGGGGCTGAAGCAATATCCCGGAAACCTGACTTGGCACCTGAAGAAGTGCCAGCAGGAAGAGAGGGGGCACCTGCATGCCCCGGCTCTTTCTCTCGCCCCACGCCCTGGTCTTGTATGGCGAGAAGTTTCTCCCATATCAGACTGGGGTACCCGGGTCTCCTTGGGGACCCTGGTACTCGGAGCAACTCGCGAAGGCTTCTTGGGGGGGGGAGAGGCAGACTACTTCTTCTTCAGCTGTGAAGCCTCGGAAGGAGAAGCGGAAGAAGCAGCAGACGAAGACGAAGATGAAGACGAAGACACCTTCCTAGACCTCTTCTTCTTCTTCTTCTTCTTCTTCACCATCTGCTTCAGGAACGCCGTCAAGTCCCCAAGCCAGGAAAGTGAGGCCGCAGACTCAGGAACAGCAGGAGGGGCTGTAGCAGAAGGCACATCCCAGGCAGAGACCACGGAGCTCGGGCCAGCATTTGCCTGGGTGGAGAGAGCTGCGCGTCGGCCAGGAACAAAAGTGGGAGGGGCCGGGAATGCAGGTGCCACCCCTCCCACGTGGATATTCAAGTCAGGCCGCGCCAGGGTCGATGGGATGGGGACTAGAACAGATGAAGGGCCGGGCTGGAAAGTCAGACGAGGAACAGAAGTCGTGGACAGGCCAGGGTCAGCAACTGGGGCAGCGACAGTCACGTATGGGTATGATGACGTAACCATGTAGGCGGGGCCAGCACGCGTGAAAGGAGCCAGGAAGCCAGGAGGCAGCGGAACAGCATGCTGCAACGCAGGTGACGCCGACACTTGGGTGTCTAGATGTGATGCAACAGACACCGGGAGCTGAGCAAATCTCGACATGGTGACGGTCGTAGTAGTGACTGTCGTTGCCGAGTGAGTCGTAACTGGAGCGGGTGGGGGAGGAGCCAATCCCTCCAGTGATGTGCCAGGTAGGCCCAGGTGTAGCCAGGATGAACTTGGGATCGGTGCCTGGCTATCCAGCCCGAGACCTGAAGCGAGAGTCGGGTCAGTACAGGAAGCCTCCACCCACTCTGGAGGAAAAAACTCCCCTCCGGAATGGGAAGAGACCTCAGAGAGGATGTCCCGGTCCAACTCTCCCCCACAAACAATGAAACGTAAGAGGAAGGGGAGGGAGCAAGCAGGGGAAGTTCGCCAGGAGGGAGAAACGAGCCCGACACATTTGCCACCACTGGAGTCGTCGGGGGCGTGTTTCCCTCGGATGACTCCTTGGTAGGCTTACGACGGTAACGTCTCCTCCCCTCGAACTTCCCCAATTGCTCGGAGGACCAAGAACAACACTCACTACAGGGGTCATCGCGTGAACACACGCCCCCTGCAAGATGTACAGAGGGCTTGTGGGTCCACGTCGACTCTAGATGTAAAAGAGTTGCACTTTTTACCCCCTACCCCAGGACACACACGCTGGGGATAGGAAGGTTTAGATGGTTTCTCCATTACAAACAAAAAGAGTAAATTTCCCACCAAAAAGTAGAAAGAAAGCTGTCAGGCAGAGAGCGGCGAAGAACAACGTCCGTGCGCTTTGACGGCCGAAAGCAAATTGGAATGTTTACATCCGGGCAGGCGGTATTTCCGCCTCCCGGACAGTAGTTAACAGCCTAACCACCTTGTTTGAAGTTCAATGGCCATTTCCAGCCTACGCCTGAAAGTAATCCCTAATGTAAAGGACCGAGGGTTTGCATATTGTGTCGGAACAATTTGAAGTTCATGGTAGCAATTCGTTTATTTATAGTGTAGGTAACTACCCCACCCTCTATCAGGGAGCAATAGGTACCACGTTAACAGCGATCGTCACTACTTTTCTGCCGGCTTTACCGTCGACATTGAATGGTTTGGTAGTTGAATTTGGGTTTTTTTTTCTGCTTTTCTCAAGGATTTGGTGAAGTACCCATTATTTTGGTAGCTTTTCAGTTTAGCCTAGTGGTTTTTCTACAGTTTATTTACAATGTCTTGATTCCAGTTCATCAAGTATTAGGTGTTGTAGGGAGGGTTGCAAGACCCGAATACCAAAGTAACCTATGATAGTCATACGATCTGTGCAAAGTGTAGAGGACAAGAGTGTTCAATAGATCTCACTTGTGATGAATGTGTTGGATGGGATGAGATGAAATGGAAAGGTCTCAGATCTTATTTGGATAAGTTAGATAAAGATAGGAAAAGGAAGGCGGCTATCAGAGCCGAAAGGAGAGCTCAGCATGTAGAGAGTAGAGGTCAGAGCGTAGACCCTGTCACTAACATTCTACTCATTTAACCGTAACATTCTTTCTCCTGCCCTTGCTTTATCTCCCCTCCTTAGTCGTCCTAATAATTCTCTATCAACTCCTATTCCTAGCTCCCATGCTTCCGATCCCAGCACCGTAGCCAGCCTCAAGAGTAAATTCGATCTCATAGTTAATTCTGTGTCTAAGTTGGGTGAATCTCCAAAAGCCCTTATGGACAAAGTACAGATTGTTAAACAAATGTCAGTGCCAGTGGAGGAGGATGTCCGTCCCACTGACGCTCCCAGACGAAGGTCACTGTCATACTCCCCTGAGCCTGGGAGCAGACATGCCAGGGGTCCAAAGGAGGTTAGCGGGCTTTGCCCATGGGCAGTCGCCCCCCTCATCTGACTGAGTGTTTAGTAATCTGACAGCCATTGGAAAGGCGCCACAGTGAGAGCCCACCAGTTATCAGCTGACTCCGATAGTGACTCTAGTGCTAATAAGAGGCATTTTTGGCACTTCACATGCGAATCTTGTCTCGGGAGACAGGCTCCAGACCTCGCTTCTACCTGGTTCCACCTTGGTCTTCCTAGCATTTCATCTCTGGAGGTATCTTCTGTCTCACCTGTCTGGCATGCCGGTGGTGACCCATACCATGGCTACAGCTACTACATTCACCATCACCATGACTGCCTTCGTCAAGGTGCTGGTGATAGTCGCCTCTCACCTGGGTACCCAGATGACAGCCTCGCCTGCTTCCCACCACACTGTCCTGCTGCTGCCTGTCTTCCTGGCTCCACTATCCCGGCCAGGACCCTCCAGGATGGTGACTTCAACCGTACCCTATCTCACGGTTCCTGCTCCTGCGTTCCTGCTGTTGCCGACTTCTGCACATCCCCGGTCCCAGCTCCTGACTTACCTGGCTCTCGGCTCGGCCTGGCTCCTATGCCGGGCACTCCTGTCGCTGCTCCTGGTTTCCCTGGCTCCCAGCTGCACTGGCTGTCCCGGCTGCCTCTGGTTCTCTCGTTGACGTCTCCACTGCCCAGGTTGCTCTTGCTTCCCTGGCCTCCCCTGGATGCTCTTGCGCCTTGTGCTGCTCCCTCCTGGATGGGAGACCTGACCACCATCCTGAAGAAGATGACAGAAAAGAAGTCGAAGAAGAGGTCTCGTAAGGTGTCGTCATCTTCATCTTCGTCGTTGTTGTTTGCTACCTCCTCCCCTTCTTCCGAGGATCATTGGTCGAAGAAGAAGAAGGCTGTCTCTCCCGCTAAGAAATCCTGTCCTGGGACTTGTAAGGAACTGCCTCCCTCCACAGGGGAGGCAATGGGATCTCTCATTGGTTCTTCTTGGCCCTTGGGCCAGGGAACCGAATCATTGACCCCCAGGTCTGTTGTTTCGGAAGCCGAGGGCGTGCAGACCTCGGTTTGCACACCAGTCGCTGCGCCTAAGAAGTCCGCTTCGAAGGCTGGCACTGTCAGATGCTCGTTCACGAGCCGCACCAAGTGCCCAGGTTTTTAAGGAGACTCGAGTACCTCGAACTGGTATCAGAGAGACCTCTCTCCTTACTGATTCGGGCACAGGACGAGAGAAAGAGCCCGGACATGCAGGTGTCTCAGCTCTTCCTGCTAGTACTTCTTCAAGTGCCAAGTAAGGTTCCTGGGTAGGTGCTTCGGCCTCTCGAGTCTGAACACCTGGCGAGACAGAGAAGAGGTCCCTTGCACAGTCTTCTCATGAGGTCCTTGCCTCGAAGAAAGCTGGGGCTTGTCAAGAGGACAGCACAAGTTCTCACCAGCTAGCCGTGCACTCGACTCCACCCAGTCCCTGGTCACGTTCGTGTGGCCAGCATGGTTCGGTGGAGTCGAGCACTCGGCTCGGCCCGTGCGAACCGCTATGCTCTCCTCAGAACAAAGCTTCGCCGAGGTGAAAGCGTTCTCCTCTACCCCAGTTGCTGTCATCACCTTGGGTTGGTGACCTTTCTAAGCCTGCTTCTCCTTCTGGTTCCGCCAGCAGGACTGGTGGTGGTGGTGCCCGATCCTCCTTGCCTGTCCCGTCAACCTCCTGGGGTTCCCCTAGGAGGTGCAAGTTGGACAGGAGGAACTCTGGTGAGTCGTCTCCCTGGAGTTCGACTACAAAGGCCTATGCTCCTGGCTTGGTCCTCGGATCGACCAGATCGTACACCTGCATAGTGCAGGATGGTTCCCAGGGGTCTGCCAAGGTTCTCCCTCCTGCCAGGAAAGTAGATTGGAGGGACAGTACCCTGGAAGGACCTGAGGGTCCTCCCCCCCAGGATGCAGGCATCCCCGAGATACAGAGGACTTTTGCAGATGTCATTGCACTGATTCGTCAGCACAACAACCTTGGGGAAGGGACCACAGCCTCGTCTTTGGATCTTCCTTGTGCCTCGAATCCTTTTGGGGTCCAAAGAAGAAACCCAAGGTTTCAATGGGGCTGCCATGGTCCACACTTTCTGAGGGGATTCTCGATCAGGTGAATAATCTTGTGTCCGGGCAAGATAATTCGCTTTGTTCGAATCGCTCAGACAAGTTACTTCCCCCTCTGCCTCGACAGAAGCGATTCTACACGTCCTTGGAAGGGCCATTGCCACCTAAACAGGTTGACCCAGACCTGGTGCGTCTAGGCCCAGGTCTCTCATTGCAGCAGCTTACTGTAGAGGGCATCTCCCTTTCGCAGCAAGAGGCAGCAACCCTGGAAGCCACTGCCATGGCAGCTCTCCTGGTTGGATCTGTGGTCGTTCACAGTATCCAGAGTGGCTGCCTCCTCAGGCTCTATCATGCTTGGGGAGGACTCCGCTTTCGGGAGACTGTGCCAGTCTGGAGTTAGAGCCATTTCCTACCTTGCCTACCAGATGGCAAACCTGTGGGCCAACCTGGTTCTCAAGCGAAGAGACGCTGTTCTTTCTCGCTTCACCAGGTCTGTGGGACCCGAGTCGGCAGTGACTGTGGAACGTACCGTTGCTGGGTTCTACCTCTCTCTTCCTTAGGGAGCTGGTAGATGGTGTGGTGGACAAACATCAGGCCAATGACACAGCAACTGTCTTGTCCACCAGGCAGTGGCTAAGACCTCCGGTTCTTGGCGCTCCACTGCGGCCCACCCTTCGGGCCAGGCTAGCACTTCCTCAGCCCCTAAGAAGTCCCAGACTTCAAAGGGGCCCTGTAGAAATACCCAGCCTCCTTCTTCCTCCAGAAAGGGTGTGCAGTCGCAACTCTTTCAGCCTGCTTTCCATTCTGGTAAAGGAAGCAAGGGGAAGAAGAAGGGGAAATGCTAGGGGCGGCATTCCCCTCCAGCTGCTGCCAAAGGTGGTGGGGTGCCTGTCGAGCCATTGGGCAACATGGCAGCGATACGGAGCTGAGACCTGTGTAGTGGATGGCCTTTGGGAGGGACATCTACTCCCCCTTTGAGTCTCAACCATCCCTTACTGTCTCTCCGGTCCGCCTCCGTACCTATGTTCCTAGGTCATCGAAGGATCTCACACTAATGCAAGAAGTGCAAGCCATGCTGAGCAAGGGTGCTGTAGAAGTCATGTCGAATGGGTCCCCAGGCTTTTACAGCTGGATCTTTCTCATGGAGAAAGCCTTGGGGGGTTGGAGACTGGTCATAGACCTCTCTCCCCTGAACTGTTTTGCTCGCCAGACTCAGTTCACAATGGAGACAGAGCACTCTGTGCTTTCCTCCGTCAAGGAGAACGACTTTATGCTTATGGTGGACTTGAAGGATACGCATTTTCAAATACCCATTTATCCATCCTCTTGCCAGTACCTTCGCTTTGTCCTTGGGGAGATGCTCTTCCAATTCAGGGCACCCTGTTGCTTGCTCTCGGTTGCTCCCCAAGTGTTCACGAATGTTCACCCTGGTGTCAGCTTGGGCCCATTCACATGGGATACGTCTGTTGAGGTATCTCAACGACTGGTGAGTCCTGGCGAACTCCCGCTCACAGTTTTTACAGGACGGAGATCAGCTCCTCGAGTTTTGCCGCGATTTCCATATCATAGTAAATCTCTAGAAGTCAGATCTCACCCCCAAGCAGAGGATAAAGTACCTGGGCATGCTGATAGGTACGGTAGCAGCAAGAGTCTTCCCCTCGGACTCTTTTATCAGCAGGTACAGGAAGGCAGCACAGCTGTTTCTGTCTCGACAGGAGCAGCCAGCGCAGCAGTGGCAAGTCATCATCAGTCACCTGTCGTCATTGCATAAGCTGGTGCCTCATGGGCGCCCACACCTTCGGTCTCTGCAGTGGAGACTGAAGGAGTACTGGTCCCAGTCTCGAGACTCCCAGTCCTTTCTTATTCCTCTTTCCAAGGAGGTGAGAGAGAACTTAGACTGGTGGATGGACGACAGGAACCTCTTAATAGGAGTATGCCTACATACTCCCCCTCCAGGACATGCTTTTGTTCTCAGACGCATCAACCGAGGGATTGGGCACACACCTGGAGGAGTGTTGACTTTGGGGTTGTGGCACTGAGATGACAAGCACCTTCACATCAACATCCTGGAGATCAAGGCAGTCTTCCTGGCTCTCCAAGAGTTCCAGGATCGAGTGTTGGGGCACTCTGTGGTGTTGATGAGCGACACCACGACGTTGGTGGCATACGTCAACAAGCAGGGGGCTTAGTGTCTCTCCCGCTTCACCAGTTGACAATGCAGGTGCACGAGTGGGCACTGGCTCACTCAGTAGAGCTGTCAGCCAGATACATTTCAGACAAGAGGAATGTAGTGTCAGACAAGTTCAGCCGCCAGAATCAGGTGATCGGAACTGATTGGTCCCTTCACCCAGACATTGCGGGAAGGTTGTTCGACCTGTGGGGGGCATCCAGTCATCAATCTGTTCACCACTTGGCACAACAGAAAACTGCAGGTCTTCTGCTCAGTCATGCCAGACCCATGGGCTGCTGTGGAGGATGCATTCCAACATCCGTGGGACAACCTCAATGTATACGACTTTAAATCATTTTGTCTGATTTGCAGAGAGATCAGCCAAGTGATGATCAACCCGAGTCTCATGATGAATCTGGTGGCTCCCAAATGGCCTCAAGCTGTTTGGTATCCCAACCTGCTGTGTCAACCCCATGTCGAACGGTATCACCCTGGCAGTGCAGTCCCTGTCTTCATGGCTAGCGGTTATTCACCATCTCTTGCGAGCAAGAGGCTCTTTGCGTCGCGCAGCAACAGAGATGGCTGTATGCCTCAGACAGTCCTCTGCAGCGGTATACCAGGGAAAGTGGTCTGTCTTCTGTGGCTGGTGTCATAGACGGGGTATCTCTCTGATCGGGGCTACTGTTCAACAGGTCGCGGACTTATTCGTCTTTCTTCGCCAAGAGAAGCTTCTCTCTGTTTCAGCTGTAAAAGGCTATAGGGCCATACTCGGCCTAGTCTTGTGCCTGGAAGGGGTAGATATCTCCTTTTCTTTCGAGGTATCTCTACTAATGAGAAGCTTCGAGAGGTCTTGCCCACCCAGACCCCTCAGGCCCCCTGCGTGGGATGTGACTCTCATTCTAAGGAGCCTGACTCATGCACCATACGAGCCTTTACAAGAGTCGTCAGACAGGGATCTGACCCTCAAGACTGTCTTCTTGCTGTCTCTGACATCAACAAAGAGAATTGGTGAACTTCACGGACTTTCCTTTGATGTTAAACATTCGAGGGGATGGGGATCAGTTATGCTCAATTTCATCCCGGACTTCGTAGAGAAGATTCAGAACCCGTCGGTCCCTGACGCACGGTCCGAGTCCTTCACGATCCCCTCCCTAGAGGACTTCGTATGTAATGACCCAGACAAGATGCTACTGTGTCCTGTTAGAGTGCTGCAGGCCACCTGAAGAGAACTCGCCATCTCCAGCCTGAGTGTTGACGACTCTTTGTTAGCACTGGCTCGACCAAGAAAGAGGTGTCCAAGAACACGATTTCTTTCTGGCTTCATGAGACGATAAGGAGAGTGTACTCTGTTGCTGGAGAAGACATCACCTGTATGCTCTGCCCGAGAGCTCACGAAGTTCGCATTATTGGTCCGTCCCTCACATTCTGGAAGAACCTTTCGGTTCCACAGGTATTGAAGGCAGGGGTGTGGTCCCAACAGACCACCTTCACTTCCTTTTACCTTTGGGATATTGCCCGCAAGTCCTTGGACACCTTATCCTTGGGTCCTGTGGTGGCTGCTCAAGAAGTTGTGTAGCTTATCCGGCTCCTCTAACAGGACAGGTTGCATCTCGCCTAAGATGTATGGTTGTGGATGGGAGAAATTGTAGAGTGACTGGCCTCTCTTCCTTCTCTTCATCCTGGCTTTCTTCCTGCGGGCAGGGAGCGGATGTGCTGTTACATGCTGGATCTGGCAGTCAATGCAGGTAAGCATACAACCTGAGCTTCCATTCTATTTCCTTTTTAGATAATAGAAGCAAACCCGCTCCTCCCTCTAACCAGTGAGTCTTCCTAATGTAAAGGAACGATGGTTTGTACGTATATTGTTTTGGGACCACCTTGACGTGGTGAGTGGGCTCTTGAACCCCAGGAATCTGTTCCCGGGTTCAAGCCCAAGAGTCCCATATGCCATTGTATATTTGTTTGGATTAATCTTTGTGGAATTTTCCACTTTTACTAAAATTTATTGGACCTGATAAGCAGGAAAAGATATCATAGTTGGGAATGGGTTTATATCCGAAGCTAAATAGTGAGAACTGTGGTGGGATCATCAACTGCCCTATAATGTTCGGACCTGAGAGTTATCAGATTGATAGCTCAAAGGCGGAACTATTCTTTAGAGCTAGACCACGGATTCCAGGGGGGTCTAGTTCTAGAGATAGAACTCTCGGCAATCTATCCGGTTTGCCCATAATACGATTAGGGTGGGGATGATTGTATTCTTGTAATACTCTTGGTCCTAGCAAGCAGGTTTGGCTTACACTTGGGCCACTCTAAACATATTGTGCCATCCCCTGTGGGATAGGGTAGGGAGCGGACATTTGGGAGTCAGCTCTCACTTTTGTCATTAGTGGAAGAATAAACCCCATGAAAGGCTAATGATATCTTTTTAAAGTGTTCAGGTTTATTATTTTTTTTTTTTTATTCGATCTTTATGAATAGTAACGTTAAAGAATCGAGTACCCCTGGGCCCTCTGATGATACTGTTTTGGCACAGATGACCTCTGCACCCACCTTGGATTGAAAATTCTCCAAATGTTGATGACCCATGTGAGAAAAAGGATGTCCCTGTAAAAGGAGGACCTGGCATTGTTACATTGGAACCATTCTCCTTTGAGCCAGATGTTTCTGTGCCTGTGTCCCTATCAAAAAAAGGAACAAAAATAGTTCAAACTTTTCAACTGAGGGCCCTTTGGAGCCTAATAGAATAAACAAAAGAAAATATAGACCAGACTCAACCTTGATTCACTTTGATTCCCTTTTTAGAGAATCAAACTGGTCAAGGTTTTTGAATTTACAAGCTGACCAAGACATATCCTTACTAAAATTGGAAAATTACTTGCTGAACCGATGCCCATCACAAGAGATGAGCATAAGACAAATTAAAAAGAGGGAATGGCTGGTTGGAACAACAACAGAGAATCCAGTCGGAAAGTTATCAAAATATTAAAAAAATTGAGAATATAAATATAAAGCGTCACAAGGCATGATACCATGAACAGTGTACAAGGCACAGTGATATTACCAAATCTAGAAGAAGAAATACAAAACAAATCAATGTTTCTAGATTCACTACAGAAAAGATACAACAATGTTGAAGACTGCGAACTATATGAGGTGCCAATCAGGAAAGACAAAAATAAATCTATCAAAATAGCAAAAATAAAGTTCATTGCCCAAACCTTGCCCTTGAAAATTAAAATACTTGGATTAAACAGGGAATTAAGACCTTATGTTCCCTAAACCCATGCAATGCAAGAACTGTTGCAAATATAGCCATACAGCCATCAAATGCAGAAATTTTTCTAGATGTGCCTATTGCAGTTCGCAAGAACATAAAACACGCTGGGACTGTGGCCAACCAAAATGCATAAATTGTGGCCTAGATCATCATGCCCGATCTAAAACGTGCATTCTATATTTACAATACTGAACTTAAATTACTACAAGAACGAACTGGAATGTCGATTAGGGAAGCAAAGCTAGAACTAAAAGTGAGAGGATTGAATGACCCAGCTAAGAAATTTAGGTATGCAGATACTTCAAAATCAAACAATACCCAAACTGAAGTGAATGGCAATAAAAATCAGGAAATATCACTAAAAAAAATACATGATCAAAAGAGCTCTTCAATGGAGATTTCATATAACAATGACAATATCACAGTTGACAATAGATTTACCTTCCTACCAGAAATAGGTACGAGTATTGACATAGAGAAAGACGAAGAAGAATTAAAATCACAAGAATATAATAAAATGGATGACACAACTCGGAAAAGGCTATTAGATAAGACCCCACCTAATTCCACCAAACAAAGCTGTAAAAGATAAATAACCCACCAATCTCACTAAAAGCTAAAGTTCAGAAACAGAACACTAAACCAAACATTTCACTGTCTCCCATAGTAACAATAATACCTCTGGGAGCAGAATCACAAAATTCAGGTGAAATGGAAAACCAACACATAGATAACTATGATGAAAGCAAAGAAATTCAACCATCACCAATTACAGGCACCACAAGAAAAACCAAGAAGGAACAACAAACTAATGAACATGAAGACACATGTGGTTGTAATAAATGCTTTGTAGCAATGTGCCACAAAAATAAAACTATAACTAAAGAAAGCCTAACCAACACCATAAGAGATTTCATGAGGTATAGGAATAAGGAAAAAACAAACATCAAATCTCATGAAGAAGGTTGCATGTGTATTGAACATTTAGAATATTACAAAGAAAAACATATCAGTGTTGTAGATAATATTCTAAAAAAAATCAAAATGGAAAAATTAAATCAAGATAGTAAAAATGTAACAGGCAACGAAAGTCAAAATAAAACAACAAAAATGAATCAAGACCTACAAAAATACAAATTAACTTATAAAAAAACAATCAACTTAAATAATTTAGAGTAATTTGGCCACTCTCATATTACACCATTCAGTTGTTATATAATTCAGTGGAACATAAATGGATTATCAACGAGAATGCACCTAGGAGAAGTCCAACGACTTATAAGGGAATACGAACCAATGATTATATTTATACAACACGGAAAAATTTTTCCAAATATAGGTAAATATCTACTAGCCACAACATCAAAAGGAAAATGAAAATAACTTAGGAACAGCAATATATGTCCATAATAAAATGATATATGACAAAGTAGATAGAGACTACACTGAATTACAAATTTCAGCAATAACAGTGATAATAAAAAATAATTTATTTAATATTATTAATTTTTGCAACCAGCCTAATAAAAAGTACGATTTAAACATATTACAGAAAATAATAAAAGATTGTAAGAATCCCATATTAATTGTAGGAGATTTCAGTGCACATAACCCAATATGGGACTGTAACAACATTACACCAGATAAAGATGGAGAAAAAATAGAAAACTTGATGAACACTAATAATCTTTGTTGTCTGAATGACAACGAAGTAAATACGTACTGCTCAGAAACCCATGGAACATTTTCCTCAATAAATGTCACCCTTTGTTCAACAAATATAGTTGACAAACTAGACTGGAATACTTGTGATGACTCCTATTCAAGTGATCATTTTCCCATAATAATATCTTTATCTTTATTAAATAATAAACCAAAACCATACTCTCCACATTATAACATGCAAAAAGCAGATTGGGACATTTTTAACTTGCACACCAGAAGTATACTGCCATATGATTATTTGAGATTATTTGAGAAATCCCAATGAGACAAACGAATTCTTTGTATCTTTCATTAAAAGGCAGCAGACAAAGCTATTCCTCATTCAAAACCCCATAATAAAAAACATAAAGTTCCCTGGTGGTCAGATGATCTATCTGAATTATTTGTATCGGAAATAACAAGCGAAACATCCATTCAAAAAGTATGGGAAAAATTCCGAAAAATAAATGGAACAAACATTAGACCACCCAGACAAGCTATATTAGACAATGGCAAAAAATTTTAGATCCTTCAAAATTAGTAAATAAATGTTTTGCCAAAATAAGTAGTGACCAAAATTTGGACAAACATTTTAGAAAAATAAAGAATAAAGCAGAATCTATAATACTTAATTTTGAAACAACGGAAGATATATATTAGAATAAGAAATTCAATATGGATGAGCTGGAATATGCTCTCTTGAACAGCAATAAATCTGCTCCTGGAGGTGATGATATTTGCTTTTAAATGATCTGCCACCTTCGGCAAAATCATACTTGTTGAAACTTAACAATCATTTATGGCTGAGAAACTTGTTTCCAGATGAATGGCAAAATGCCATAATAATTCCTATACCAAAGCCTGGAAGAGACCATAGTAATGTGAACAATTACAGACCAATATCTTTAACAAGTTGTGCAAGTTGTTGGAGAAAATGGTAAATAACAATGTGAAAATAAAATGTTAACTCCATTCAAAAATCTACATGGGAAAAATTTGGAAAAATAAATGGCAACAAACTGTCTTTTAGACATCCAAAAGGCATATGACACTACATGGAGGTACAATTGAAAACATTATTAGATACTGGCCATCTTCCTAAGTTTATTAAAAACTTTATGAGATCACTTTCCAAGTGAGAATAGATAATGTTTATTCCAAACATTTCCACTTGAAAATGGAGTTCCACAAAGTGTTTAGTGGCCAAAATTAACCCTTTAAGTGACCAAAATTTGTATGACAAACGGGAAAAAGTTTTAAAAAAAATAAAGTTTTTAAGATTAAGAGTTCATTTTTGGCTCCTTTTTTTGTCATTGAATGCAACCATCAGAAATGAAAAAATATCATTATCATATATAAATATTGGAATATTGACAGCGAAAAAAAAACATATAATTGTATACAAAGCGCTGTAAGCAAAACAGTTAAAGCTAATGAGTTAATTTTTTTAGTTGTATTGTACACTAAATTGTGATGATTTTGGTATATAACAAATTGTAAACGATCAAAGCAACACAGAGAAAATATTATCACAAAATGATCTTGGACGTAGCAATTTTTTTTTCAAAAATTCACCATAAATCGAAATGCTAGAGACTTCCTGTTTGTTGAAAAATGAAGCTAATTGATTGAATATTACTTTGTGTTTTAGCTTACAATTGCAGTTTCGACCAAGTTAAAGTTACCGACAGTCGAATTTTTTCTATTTATCGTGATTTATATGGAAATATTTCAAAACTGATAAAAGCTACAACCCTGAGTTATAATTTGTTGTATTGTACATGAAATTGCGCACATTTTCATATATAAAACTTTATGTAACGACTAATTTAAAGCGGTGCAAATATTACGACAACAAGACGAAAGAATTTCTGAGATGTTGGCCGAGTTAAATGCAGACATAAGGAAAATGTTTTTTTTTAAATTCACCATAAATCGACATATTGTGCTAGAGACTTCCAATTTATTGCAAAATGAAGCTAAATGATTGAACATTACTAGAATGTAAGAGTTTTAGCTTACAATTGCGTTTTTGACCATTTCGGTCGAGTTAAAGTTGACCAAGGTTGAAATTTTGGCAGTTATCGTGATTTATGTGAAAATATTTCAAAACTGATTAAAGCTACAACCATGAGCTATTTTCTGTTGTATTCTACATGAAATTGCGCACATTTTCATATATAAAAGTTTATGTAACGACTAATGTAAAAACGATGCAAACATTACGACAACATGACGAAAAATTTCTGAGATGTTAACTCGAGTTCCGGCGTGCAGGCGTAAGGAAAAAATTTTTTTTTTTCAGAAATTCACCATAAATCGAAATATTGTTAGAGACTTCCAGTTTGTTGCAAAATAAAGGTACATGATTGAATATTACTAGAATGTAAGAGTTTTAGCTTATAATTGCATTTTTACCATTTATCGAGTTAAAGTTGACCAAGCTTGAAATTTTGGCAGTTAATGATTTATACGAAAATATTTCAAAACTGATAAAAGCTACAACCATGAGTTATTTTCTGTTGTATTCTACATGAAATTGCACACATTTCCATATATAAAACTTTATGTAACGACTAATATAAAACAGTGCAAACATTACGACAACGTGGCGAAAGAATTTCTGGTGTGGACGTAAGGAAAAAGTTTTTTTCAAAAATTCACCATAAATCAAAATATTGTGCTAGAGACTTCCAATTGGTTGCAAAATGAAGGTAAATGATTGAATATTACTAGATCGTAAGAGGTTTAGCTTAAAATTGCGTTTTTTGACCATTTCGGTCGAGTCAGAGTTGACCGAAGGTTGAAATTTTGGCAGTTATCGTGGTTTATATGAAAATATTTCCAAACTGATAAAAGCTACAACTATGGGTTGTATTGTACATGAAATTGCACACATTTTCATAAATAAAACTTTATGTAACGGCTAATATAGAACAGTGCAAAAATTACAACAAAATGACGAAAGAATTTATGAAATTTTTGGCGAGTGTCGCCGATGCGTAAGAAAAAGTTTTTCAAAAATTCACCATAAATCGAAATATTGTGCTAGAGACTTCCAATTTGTTGCAAAATGAAGGTACATGATTGAATATTACTAGAATGTAAGAGTTTTAGCTTACAATTGCGTTTTTCGACCATTTTTAGTCAAAGTTGACCGAAGGTTGAAATTTTTGTAGTACGTATGGGATGCACCCAACAGACAATTTTAGTCGACGATGATACGTCAATAGGCGTTTAAGGGTTAATGATATCAGTAACATGCTACCGGTTGGAATTAAGAGTAACCTGTATATGGATGATTTTGCCATATATTATATGGCATCACGCATAAAGCATGCAGAATGAATGATTAATAAAACCATAATAAAAATAGATGAATGGACCTCATCTGTAGGCTTAAGATTATCCGTAGAAAAAACTCAAGCTGTCATGTTTTATAAAAATAAAAAGCTGGAAAAAAGGTGAAGAAATAGAATTGAAAATCAGAAACCATAATATGACCAATTAACCAAACTGCAAAATTTTTAGGATTAATATTTGATGCACACCTGAATTGGAAAGCCCATATAACTTACATAAAATCAAAATGCAAAAGGGCGCTAAGTCTAATTAAAAAACTATCACACACAAATTGGGGAGCTGATAGACATACTCTTACCATCCTGTATAAAGCAACAGTGTTATCAATCATTGACTATGGAAGTGAAATATATGGTTCAGCATCAGAAGCAGCATTGAAAATATTAGATCCAGTTCACAATGAAGGACTAAGAATATGCACAGGAGCATTTAGATCCTCACCAGTCTCCTCAGTACAAGTCGAATGTAGCAAACTGCCACTGTTCCTCCATAGAGAGTTCATAACAATGAAAAGTGCATTAAGAATCAAGACAAGTGATTCACCAACAAAAAATCTATTTGATCTAAGGGATATATTTATAAACAGTCATCCACTTCCTTTCCCAATTAGAGCTAATAGATTGTTTGAGTCACTGAACATAGATATACAAGTACCTTCAAGAGTGAAGTTACCACTCCATTGGACTATGAATAAAATAAGGACTTGCACTCAGTTGAAATATTTATCAAAAAGTTCCTCATATACCCCAGAACATCATAGACAAAAAACCATAGATCATATAAGACAAAAACATTCACATTTTGTGATTTATACAGATGGGTCTAAATCACAACATGGAGTAGGATATGTAGCTGTATCCCAGAACAAGTCATATCAGTTATCTTTGCCTAATAATGCCTCAGTCTTCACAGCAGAGTTGTGTGCAATCGCAGTAGCCATCAAAATTATAAAGCAAGTATCATTCAATAACTGTTATTTTTAGCGACTCAAGAAGCGCTATAGAAGCCATTCAAGGTTACGACTCAAAAAATAATATTGTAAAGGAAATTAAATATGAACTCCACAAATTGTGTAGTAATGGAAAAAATATTGAAATATGTTGGATCCCTGCCCATGTAGGGATCAAAGGAAATGAGGAAGCTGATAAAGCAGCTAAAGAAGCAGTCCGCATGGCAAGAGCAAATATTAAAATCCCAGTTAGTGATTACATAACAGATATAAAAACCGTCATTATAAATAAATGGCAAAATATATGGAACGAGGAACCCATAAATAATAAATTGAAACAGGTAAAATCCAGCGTTGGAAAATGGAGCTCATCATGTCAGAGAGAGAGACACACACAAGTAATTCTGACACGTCTGTGAATAGGCCATACTCGTTTGACACATGGACACTTGATGAACAGTCCACATGGCCCTCCTCCCGAATGCCCAGAATGCAAAGTGTTGATAACAGTCAAACACGTGTTGTGCGACTGTCAAAAAAATAATCAACTGCGAGTATCAACCTTTGGAAATAAATCGACGGGGGAAATTTTATCAGAATCTTTTACATTTTCAGTCATGTCAATTTTAACTTTCATTAAGAAGTGTAACTTGATAGACAAAATATAAAACCAAGTAAATAATGAAAATATAGAAGCCTATAAGGCATTTAATGGAAAAAAAAATTATGTAATTCTGAATTTTAATTTTTATGAAATTTTATTTTATTCTTTTTAATCTTTAATTTTTTTTTTTTTGTATGCAAGGAAATGAGCAAATGTATTTATTGTATACATGCGTTTCGGAGTAAAGCATGCTAGTTATACAGTTTTTTCTTTTAAATTTCATTTTCATTTATTCATCATCATGCGAATGACCTGTTTGGTCCCAGTTTTAGGCCTATGGCTGAGACCTTGGTCCCAGTTCTAGGCCTATGGCTGAGACCTTGGTCCCAGTTCTAGGCCTATGGCTGAGACCTTGGTCCCAGTTCTAGGCCTATGGCTGAGACCTGGTATTTCATCCTAATCCTTCGGGCCAGCCCTATGAGAGCTGATTGGTCAGCTCAGTGGTCTGGTTAAACTATTTTAATAATAATAATGTACGTATATCGTGTCGGAACAAATCACAATTTTTTAAAGTAAATTGTATTTTTCCTAACTATACAAACCTGAGGCCCTTTGCATTACATTTTCATGCCCACCTCATGCCACCCCTCAGTTTGACACCTGTGCCAAAAGGCAAATTGGAATGTTTACATCCGGGTAGGCAGGACTCCCACCTTCCTGATGGCACCTTGTTCGAAAGTTCAACGGCCATTTCCAGCTCTGCTGAAAGTAATTCCTAATGTAAAGGACCTCAGGTTTGTATAGTTAGGAAAAGTACAATTTACTGTGTGATGTTTTTTGTGATTTTTTTTTCAAATATGTTTAAAATATTAAAGTAGGAGAAAAATTTAGTTTTTTTGCAATTTTGGAAAGAAGAAAGATAGATTTTGTTCCCTTATATAGTATTAGGAAAATAGAGGGCACACAAATTATTTTCTGTATTTTTTTATTTATTGGGTCTGTCAGACCCACCTCTACCTGAGATGCAACAGCAGCCAAACTCTACCTTAGCAGGGTGAATAACATTTTCTTTTGAGGAAAAGAGTAATTACATACAGGTACCCATGCTATGTTTATTGGGCAACTAACTCACTTATTTTCTGTTTCAGGTATATGGAGGATAATTTGTGGCTCAAAGCTGATCTTGGCATTACAGTACACCCTCAAGTTTTACTGATGATATAAAGTGTAAAAGTCCTAAGAGTATAGATTTCTCATAAGTATCATTTAGGACTAGTTCATGGAATAGTGTCCCTGGAACAAAAAAACACTTGAGTGATACAAATAGGATATAGTAACTTGTCAGCAAGTACAGTATATTAAAAAAAATTGACCAGGAAGAAGAAAATCAACATGTGGAATTCAACTCCTTTTGAAAATGAGACTTGCCATTGAAAGCAGTAGTCTTCTTTGTTGTGAATGGGTGATATACTGTAGTGCATAATGAAAATAGCAAGGCTGGTTAAGAAAAACTTTGATTTTTTGTATTACAAAACTGTTTCTTGTTACTGTAGATTTCAAGAGTACATGCATACAAACAAGTTGACGTCCGTAGTGTAAAGTGGAAACTACATGGATATAGACTAGTTTAAGTCTGTTCTGTTAAATTGTAACTACTCCTGGTAATTATAGTTGCTTGCAGAATGGATACTACTCCTGGTCATTCCAATTGCTTAAGTAGTACAGCACCGAATGACTCAAGTTGGGGTCATTTTGACATTGTAAATGAAGAAAGTTATGATTTTAATGGTTATGGAAAAACCCATATTAATGAATGTGGCAGATCCAGTGGGAGCCACAGCAGGAATATGAGATTCAGGAGAAGTTGTGGACATAATCTAAGCAGGATCACTTTTAATTGTAGAGGTGGCACAACAAATTACAAACAGAGAGGGAATGGTAACAGACAAAGAGGAAAGTATAATGAACCTCATAATGATAGGGGCTATTGGGAACACAGTTATGATATGGGTATGTGTGAGGAGAATTTTAAGAATCATGATATTAGTAGTTTGGAGGATAGTTATGGTACTGGAGGTAGTTGCGAGAAGAGACGGGGTAAAAGAAAAATTGACGTTCACCAAAATTATAGAAAGGATAGTAACAGATCTTCAAATAAAAAGAAGAAGGGTAATGTTACTACTGGAAAACGTGAAAAAGATGGAGTAAAGGCTAGAAATGCTTGCAATAAAATGGGTGCCTTGAAAGAGGATAGTTCAAATAGAAAGTTTGATAAAGGTGGAAGTAATGAAAATATTGCTTCGAGGGCAGCACGTGTCGCTGGTTGGAAGAGTGTTAGTCAGAAACGTGCCGCTCAGAATTACAAACAGAGAAGGAAGAACAAATATAGTGTAAGGCATAATGAACTTCAAAGTGGTAGGGGGAATTGGAGAGAGAAATATAAGGGTTATTATGAGAACAAGTCTGATATGGGAAGTTGTGATGGCAGATATGACTTAGGTGATTTGGCCAACAGTTATGGTGCGAGCAGATGGAAAGACAGTTATTGTACTAAGGGTTTGAGGGACAAACATAAAAACATAGTGAGGAATACCAAATATACTGACATTGAAAGGAAACCTGGTGGTGGCAAAAATTTAATTGTGGAAAGTGATGCATCCCACAAGAAAGATGTGGAAAGTGATGTTATCAAGGAAACAAATAAAGATGAGCGAAATACCAGAAATATGGAGCATTGTAAAAAATGGAAATCTTGGTCCATGGAAGAAGACACTTCAAAAGTCAAATTTAATAAAGATAGAAGTAATAAAAATCTTCCCCAAGTAAAGAAATTGGGGAAAGGCCATAAAACTTGTGTTACTGTGTCAGAGGTCTCTAGTGTTGTAGAAGCTGTGCCAGAAGCAAAGAAATTGGTTGTACCCCAGAGTTTTACAAATTTTGGAGTTACTGAATTGAATGAACTCGAAGAGAATAAAACTTTTTCAGTTGTAGCTCAAAGTTCAAGAATTACTGAAGCCACACATCAAGTGAAGAAATTCGCAGAAAAACATGACACTTCTTTGAATGTGACCCAGTATTCAAGCAATACTGAGATTTATTCTCAAGTGGATGAAATGAAGGAAGAGTGGGAAACTTTTTCAGGTGTGTTGCAGAGCCCTGGCATTATTGACACTTCTCAAGTGACTGTGTTTACAGAACCAAAGGTTTGTATATTTGTTATAATTTTACTACTACTTTATGCACAATACATAAAACCTTTATGCAGTTTATGGATGTTTGTTCCTACATGAATACAAACCTTTGGTCTTTACATAAGGGATATTACTTGCAGTGTGAGTTGGGAAAGACCGTTTAACTTTTAAACAAGGTAGTTAACTGCCAACGGTAGGGGTGGAAGCCCTGACCACCCGTCGATACAGTCTTTGATTTGGAGAAGGCTTATGATACAACATGGAGATATGGCATTTTGAGGATCCTTCATGAATGTAACCTGAGAGGCAATTTGCCCCTCTTCATTAAGGCTTTTATTAAAAATAGGCTATTTCAGGTCCTGGTTGGAGCAACAATGTCAGAAGTATTCAGTCAAGAAGAAGGAGTACCACAAGGAAGTGTTTTAAGCGTAACATTGTTTGCCTTGGCAATCAATGGGGTTTCCAAAATAATTCCCTCAGATATAACATATACCCTTTTTGTTGACGACCTTTCAATCTCCTTTGCAGCTTCAAGGATGGCAGTGGCTGAACGTCGCCTTCAGCTCTGCATCGACAATATAGTGAAGTGGGCTGAGGTTAATGGTTTTAAATTTTCTACTAGTAAAACGGTAACTATGCACTTTTGTCGCATAAGAGGATTTCATCCTGATCCAGATCTATTTATTCATAGGCAAAGAATTCCATGTGTAGGCGAAACGAGGTTCCTTGGATTGATTTTCGATAGTAAGCTGACCTGGATCCCAAATCTGAAGTATATTAAGACCAAATGCTTGAAAGCGATGAATTTGCTGAAAGTTCTGTCTCATACTGTGTGGGGTGCAGACAGAACTCAGATGTTGAGATTGTATAAAGCCCTGGTCTTTTCAAAATTAATGTATGGATGCGAAGTTTACACGTCTGCAAAGCCCAACAGCCTTAAAATGCTCAACTCGATTCATCATGGTGGGGTACGGTTGTGTACAGGAGCATTTAAATCATCTCCCATTGAGAGCATGTTGGTAGATGCTGGTGAGGTGCCACTGGATCTTCATTACAAGCGTCTGCTGGTTCGGAGCTGGTATAGATTCCAGAGGCTACCTAAGTCTTTGACCAGCATATGTATGAGAAGGGAAAGGCATTGGCATTATTATGAAAATCATCCCAAGCAACCGCATCCGTTTGCTTTTAGAGTAAACTTGATTCTCAGGGAATTAAATATGCCTAGTGTGAAGATTCTACCAGTAAAGTATTCTGTTATTCCCCCCTGGAAATTTCCAGAGGTAGAATTCTGCAAGTATTTTAATTTCACCAAGTCAGAATTGTCATGTGAGGCCATGCGGTCAATATTTTTAGAACATTCGATGGAACATGGCACCTACACACCAATCTTCACGGATGGCTCAAAGTCTGATGCTGGCGTCGGCTTTGGTGTAGCCTTCCCTGATATAGAGAGGAGTGGAAGGTTATCATCCGTTGCCTCAATTTTTACTGCCGAGATAAATGCAATTTTAAAAGCTTTAAAGGAGATTTTAATTCATAATGGAAACAATTTTATTATATATAGTGATTCAAAAAGTGTACTTCAGGCACTGGAATCTTTTAATCCTTTAAACCCCCTGATTTTAGAAGTATTAGAATGGTTGTTTTTATTGAAAAGAAGAGAGAAAGAAGTTAAGTTCTGTTGGGTGCCTTCCCATGTTGGGGTGGATGGGAACGAAAAAGCAGACCAACTAGCGAAATCAGCGGTCAACTCTCCAGAACCCACAAGATGCCTACTGCCATATCGGGATGTATATTCTGTAGTAGGACAAACAATAAAAAAGCGTTGGCAGTCCCAGTGGGAGAATATTTTAACAAATAGAAAAATGCGTAGTATTGCATCATCTGTGTCTCCTTGGTCATATCCCCATATGCCAAGGAGACAGGAGACAATGCTATGCAGGTTGAGGATTGGGCACACAAGACTCGCGCATGGGTTCTTGATGTCCCGTGAGAATCCTCCAATTTGTGAAGACTGTGCTGTACCCCTGAGTGTGGGACATTTGCTGGTTGAATGTCCCACACTTAGGAATTTGAGACAAAGGTTCCTGTCTTGGGGACGAGATGAAGTTGATAATTTTAATCTTGCTACAATCCTTGGAAAGGATTGTAACACTCAGCAATTGTATACTTTTATGTTGGAGGCGGGCCTTCTGAAGAAAATTTAGCTTGTATATAGAATGTATGAAGAAATTTATTTATATAGGTATCATTTAGATACTTTTATATGAAATTTATTTTAAACCTATTTTTATTCATATATGCATACCTTTTAGATATTTTTATATGGAATTTTTTTTTTTTTTTAAACTTACCTTTTTTTTTTAATTTAAATATTTATATACATAACTTTTAGATATTTTTATATGAAATTTATTTTAAACTTATATTTAAATTTGTTTCGGCATCAATAACCTAGATGTTATGACACCAGATTTAATAAACAAATCAATCAATCAATCGTCGATACAGTCACTTTTCTTTTGGCCGCCATCGAGTGTAGCGACTTCTCTGCCCGACTAACCATTTGACTTTTCCATTCTTTTGTTTAAGTTTGTGATTGTGATATATGGGTTGGTTGTTGTTTTGCTTATATACATATATAATGCAAACCCACAACTTATTTGAGCCTGGAAAGAGGAAATCTTTGGATTTTGGGCATTGCCCTGGTAATGAATTTGAACCGGTTGTTCCTACACAAGTACAGACCCTTGGTCCTTTACTTATATGGGGATTACTTTCTGCGAAGCTGAACTGGCCGCTAAAGACTTAACAAGGTATTGTGGTGGTGTTACTACCGGCCAGATAGTTGGTTGGTAACAGTGGGGAACCCACGGTACCAACCTCCCAGCATCACGCATTCACTTTACTTTCCGGCCTTGTCTGATGTGGATGTGTTTTCCTGCTCTCTGCTCGGACCTCCCTGGATGCTAAAGCTTCAACTTTTTCACAGTGTGTTTGTTCCTGTTTTTCTTTTGGCTTGTTACTTCAGTATAACTGTGCGTGTTTGTAATTACGGACGATCTAATACCAACCCATGATTTGGGTAAGTCTGTGCGCCAGGTATGTCCTGGTAAGGATAAGAAATGTGGCGCTTTCCGCTGTAGTGCAGATTTGGACCCTCACTCCCTTTGCTTAAAATGTAGGAAAGGGAACAGGGACCCCCCTGATTGTACTGTTGATGAATCTTGCGATGAGTGTAGGCTTTGGTCCCCTGAGCAGTGGGATAGGTACTCTCGGAGACCTAGATACAAACGTAAGGAGACTAAAGTGTCGGAAGGGCTGTCTTCGGCTCCTTCGACTCCGACAGTTGCTAATCCTTCACAGTTGTATCTGAGCCCTGAAGGCCTTCCCTTGCTGCCTATTCACAGCGCTGAATCTGTCTCCCTTTCGCCTGTGTCTGCATCCGCAGTCACAGAGGAGGCTAGATCAGTGGACCTAGCCCACACTCCTCTCAGTTCTCCCCCTCACCCACAGTCGCTGATCCCTGGGTTAGGGGGGACCCCATACCCGCCTTCGTCTTCCACAGGGTTGCTGTCTGTGCCAGGTTTAAGTCAGGCACGGGAGTCGCTCGGGATGGTTGGCAGCCCTGATCCTCCTTCGCTCCTTGAGCATATCAACTCTGCTGCGCGGGCGGGAGGGAGTACTGCTCCCACTACCCACACGGTTGACGCTCTCACAACCACCACCATCACTGCTGTGCTGCCGGGGAGCGTGATGACCTTGGTGGGAACGCACCATGCCTATGGTGCGGTTCCGACTCCAGACATCTCAGTGTCAACGGTAGCTGGACTGGTCTGCTCGGTCACTCCGCCACCGCCCGGGCTACGCCCCCACACCTCCTGCCTCGCCTCCAGCTGTTCCTGCCACCATTGTACGCCCACAGCATGAGTCTCCTGCCGGTTCTCGGACTCTTGTGCCATCTGTTCCTGCCCCAGCCTCTGTCGACCCCTGGTCTGTCTTCGGCAAGCTGGGGGATGTGGTGTTGTCGTTGATTGAAGAAGAAGAAGAAGAAGCAGCAGCGAGCACGTCAACCGTCTCCGTCTTCCTCTTTCTTCATCGTCGTCGTCTTTGTCTGCCTCTTCCCCCCCCCTCTCTTCTAAGTCCAGTTGGTCTCAGAAGGGGAGGGTGGTTTCTCCCCCCCCCCTCCAAGAAGACTCGCTCTTCTAAGGGGGAAGACTGCTGGGTCTCTCGCTGGGATGGGTACCTCGGTACCCTCCTCAGACGGTTCGGGAGCTTCATCCTCTTGGACTGGTTCCGTTTCGACGCCTCCTAAGTGAGCGTCGCCAAAGGCATGGTCTCTTTTAGGAGACCGTGCAGTCTCGACTCCTGTAGCAAGCTTGAGCACGGAACGGGAGAAGGGGAAGAGCCTTCGGGCTTCTCCTCCACCCAAACCGTCATCGTTGCCCAAGCCGGACAAAGGATCGTCAGGGAAGGTGCCCCAGGACGTCTCAACTCCGAAGACATCGGGAGGAACCAAGAAGGGGTCCCTGCACCCTTCTTCGTCTGTTTTGGCATCGAAGAAGGCTGGAACATGCCCGGACGGTAGGGACAGCAGTCTCCAATTGGCAGTCCACGCCCCTGCGTTGGTCTCCTCTGCACGCTCCAGTGTGGAGGATCATCCAGCGTTGGAGCGTGGATCGGCTGTTAGGAGGCCGTCCCCTGATCGTCAAGACGGTCGCTCGCCCAGACAACTAAGTCCGTCTAGGCCCTATCGCGAGGCTCCACCGTGGGTTGGAGATCGTGAGGGGTCCGTGGCCTCCACTGGTTATAACAGTGGATGCAACGGTAGTGTTCGCTCTGCCTCTCCTGGCCCCTCAATTTCCTCGGGATTCTCCGGGAGGAAACAGGGGGTTGGTAGGATTGCTGGGGCTGAGGCCCTTGTGCAGACAACATCAGGGGCGTCCGTTCCTTCCTCACTCCAAGCTTGTGCAGACACCATCAGGGGCGTCCGTTCCTTCCTCACTCCAAGCGAGTGAGAGGTCGTACGCCCCTGTTGTACGGGGCAGAGAGACGGGGTCTGTCTCGGGCTCTCCTGCAGATGGCGCCTTTCTGGATGACCGTCTCTCGGTAGGTCCTCTTCCGAGAGACCCGGACACTCCAGAAATGCAGAGGGCTTTTATCGAGGTCGTTGCGCTGATCCGTCAGCACAACGGTCTGGAGGAACCACTTCCCAACTCCCTTGAAAGAGCGGTTGTCCAGGTTGGAGGAGTTTTATGCTTCCAAGAAGGAGCCTAAACCCTCCCTTGGTCTACCGTGGTCTCCCTTGGCGGAGAGCGTCCTCAAGCAGGTGAACAACTTGGTCTCCGGACCATCGTCTTTGCTTCACTCGACTCGCTCCACCAAGCTGTTGCCTCCCCTTCTCCCGAGACAGAAGAGATACTACGTGTCTTCTGAGGGAGCACTGCAGCAGAAGGTCATGGAACCGGGGCTATCTCGTCTAGCTCCTGGGGTCACTTCAGCTCAGCTAATGGGGGAGCCTGCGCTTCTCACGCAAGCTGAGCTGAATGCCTTGGAGGGTACGGCTCTGTCTCCCCTCCAAGCGATCTCCTGGCTCGACAACTGGGCCTTTGCGTTGTCGAGAATTGTGTCTTCGTCTGGCGCTCAGAGCAAAGACCCGACCTTCAGGAGTCTTTGCCAGTCTGGTGGGAAAGCCATTTCCTTTATAACCCACCAGACAGCAAACCTCTGGGCAAACCTGGTACTGAGGAGAAGGGATGTGGTGTTGTCCTGGATCTACAGATCAGTGGGTGCCATAGCTGCAGTCTCCCTGCACAATGGACCCATTCTGGACGTCACCTCCCTCTTTCCCAGGGGAGAGGTGGATGCTGCAGTGGACAAGAGGAAAGCTGACGAGCGCAACCATCTTGTCCACCAGGCAGCGATGAAAGGCGTCGCGCAGTCTTCTCGTTCTGCAGCCCGGACTGTGAGCCAGGCTAGCACCCCAACCCCGAAGAAGTCTGGTGCTTTGGCGGGCGCTCTGGGGTGCCTATCAAGCCACTGGGCAACTTGGCAGTGATACGGAGCAGAGACTTGGGTAGTGGATGTCCTCCGGGAGGGATATTTTCTACCCTTCAAGTTACCGCCTCCCCTCACCGACACACCAGTCCAGTTCCCATCTTATCTTCAAGACCCCCAGAAGAAACTACAGGATGTCGAAACTATGTTGAGCAAGGGAGCCATCGAAGTCGTCGAGGATCGGTCTCCAGGCTTCTACAGCAGGATCTTTCTCATGGAGAAAGCTTCCGGCGGGTGGAGGCCAGTGATCGACCTCTCTCCCCTGAATCGTTTCGTTCGCCAGATACTGTTCAAGATGGAGACCATGCGAACAGTACTGTCAGCCATCAGGGAGGGCGACTTCACGCTGACGATCAACTTGATGGATGCGTACTTCCAGGAACCGGCCATCCATCATCTCATCGGTACCTTCGCTTTGTCCTCAACGGAGTGGAGTACCAACTCAAGGTACTGTGTTTCGGGCTGTCAACCGCTCCGCAGGTGTTCATGAGAGTGTTCACCCTGGTTTCAGTTTGGGCCCATTCGCACGGGATACATCTGCTGAGGTATCTCGACGATTGGTTGATCCTGGCAAGCTCCCGCTGGCAGTTGCTACAGGACAGAGATCACCTCCTCGGGTTGTATCGCGAACTAGGTGTCGTGATCAACTTCCGGAAGTCGGATCTCATCCCCAAACAGAGCACTCAGTATCTGGGCATGCTGATCGACACGGCAGCAAGCAGAGTCTTTCCTTCACAGGCTCGGATCAGCACGTTCAGGAAGGTGGCAAGGCAGTTCCTAGCGAAACAGGACCAGCCAGCTCAACAGTGGCAAGTCGTGATGAGTCACCTGTCGTCATTGGAGAAGCTCGTTCCACACGGTTGGCTCCACCTTCGGTCTTTCCAGTGGAGACTGAGGGACTTCTGGGATCAGTCTCGGGAGCCCCAGTCGGTTCTCATTCCCATCTCTCAGGAGGTGGGGAACGATCTCAACTGGTGGATGGAAGACAGGAACCTCTGCATAGGGACACCTCTGGCCTCTCGCCCTCCGGACATGCTGCTTTTCTCAGACCCATTCGAGGGAGGGCTGGGGTGCACACCTGGAGGAGTTGCTGACTTCAGGTGTGTAGGACCATCACGACAAGCACCTTCACATCAACATCCTGGAGATGAAAGCACCGTTCTTAGGTCTTCAGTGCTTCCAGGACTGCCTGATGGGACACTCGGTGGCGTTGATGAGCAACACAACACGACCGTAGTGTCATACGTCAACAAGCAAGGGGGGTCTTGTCTCCCGCACTCTCCACGCGTTGACGTTGCAGGTGCACCAATGGGCAATAGCCCACTCCGTGGAGCTATCGGCGAGATGGATTCCAGGCAAGAGGAACGTTCTGGCGGACACGCTCAGCCGTCGGGGTCAGGTGGTGGGGTCCGAGTGCTCCCTTCACCAGAGTGTGGCGGACAGCCTCTTCGGCCTGTGGGGGCGTCCAGTAGTGGATCTGTTTGCCACCCGGTACAACAGGAAGCTTCCAACCTTCTTCTCCGTCATACTGGACCCATGGGCAGCTGCAGAAGACGCCTTCCAGCACTCGTGGGACAACCTTGAGGTGTATGCCTTTCCCCCGTTCTGTCTGCTTCCCCCACTTCTCAGTCGACGAACCTTCAAATGATCCTGGTGGCTCCCAAGCATCCAGAGGCCACTTGGTATCTGGACCTGCTGGCTCTACTCTCCGAGGTACCGAGAGAGCTTCCCCTCTGGCACAACCTTCTACGTCAGCTGCATGTAGAATGGTACCACCAGGCCGTGGCCTCCCTGTCACTTCTCGCCTGGAGGTTATCCACCATCTCTTGCAAGCGAGAGGCTTTTCTCGCTGAGCAGCGATAGAGATGGCAGGATACCTCAGGAAGTCTTCTGCAGCGGTTTACCAGGGTAAGTGGGCCGTCTTCCCTGATGCTCGATTTGAGTCTTTCACGATCCCATCCCTGAGTGACTTCATAGATAATGACCCTGTCGAGTTGCTACTCTGTCCTGTACGGGTGCTACAGCGCTATCTGAAGAGAACTTGGCGTCTCAGGCCTGAGTGTCGATGACTCTTCGTTAGCACCAGGACCCCTAGGAAGTAGGTGTCCAAGAACACGATCTCTTTCTGGCTTTGTGAGGTTATCAAGAAAGCGTATGCAGCAGCTTGGGAGGACGAAACCAGCGCTCTGTGCCCCCGCACTCACAAAATCAGAGGGATTGCGCCTACTTTGGCATTCAAGAAGAACCTGTCGGTTCAGCAGGTACTGAGAGCAGGGGTGTGGTCACGCCAAACCACATTCACCTCTTTTTACCTATGGGATGTTACCCATCGGTCCTTGGATACCTTCTCCTTGGGGCCAGTGGTGGCTGCTCAAGTTGTGTAACGTATCCAGCTCCTGTACAGGACAGTGTTGTGTCTCGTCTGTTGTACATGCATGATTGGGCGTGAAAGGAGAGTGACTGGCTCTCTTTTCCTTCCTGTCATCCGACTTTTTACCTGCGGGCAGAGAGTTTGGGCCGTACAAGCTGAACCAGACGTCAGACGCAGGTGAGTTTCTTATCTTGAGTAATCTAATTTTTGTTGCCTTTCAGGTACACATTAGATGTAATGTCCCCTCTTTCCCCTACAAGGCAGGGAAGGGGTTGTGGACTAACTACCAAATGCACTCTTCATTTTGGTCCTTAGTCCCCGACATCCTCCGGTCACCCCTTCTGTGGCTGGGGAAGGTTCTCTCTGTCTTTCACCTCGCTGTGGATTCGCTTACCTACCGTAACCTCGTCACAGCAAGGGTGGTCTAGTAGACAGGTCCGTGACACTACAGTTCTCATAACAGTGATCACGGTCCGGTGGCTATGTCCTCCTGGCTCTTACCCCAGGAGAACATAAGGTGCGGTTGAACTTCGAGTCGTTCAGAGACCTACACTCAGATTCCTCCCACCGAATCATTAGCCCCCATATAAGTAAGGACCAAGGGTTTGTATTTGTGTTGGAACAAATTGCATTTTTTAAAAGTAAAATGCATTTTTCCTAACATATGAGTACAAACCTGAGGTCCTTTACTCAGGTTACCCACCTCAGCCTTCCCACAATATGCCCTAGACCGGAAAGTAAAGTGAATGTGTGACGCCAGGAGGTTGGTACCATGGGTTCCCCACTGTTACCAATCAACTACCCGGCCGGTAGTAATACCACCACGATGCCGTGTTAGGCTAAGTCTTTAGTGGCCGGTTCAGCTTCGCCGAAAGTAATCCCCATATAAGTAAAGGACCTTGGGTTTGTATGTTAGGAAAAATGCATTTTACTTTTAAAAAATGCGATTTTCTCACCTTGTTATAGTGAACCCTCATACCTTGCTCTGTGATGGTCTCCTTTCGCTAAGAGAGGGAATTATCTTTCTTGTGGTGAAGAGAGATTGCCTCCCTTAACCCAACTTGTTTGTTCCGACACGATATACAAACCGTCGGTCCTTTACATTAGGAATTACTTTCAGGCATAGGCTGGAAACGGCCGTTAAACTCTTGAGCAGTAACTACTGCCAGGTAGGCGGGAGTTTGCTTTCGGCCTTCATGCGTTGCTGACATGTTTTTTGTTCTCTGCCTGACTGTCGTTAAGCTCTTATTATCCCGGTGGGATCGTTCTGTATTTTTATTCATATATACGTGTGTTTGATATTATTAATACCAACCCACGATTTGTGATAACCCTGCATAAGCCATCGTTCCCTGCACTGTGTCTTGGGTTTGACGGCCAAGGGCATTACTGGAGAAGTGTAACCGAGTGATAATACTTCTCTTCCAGCAGCCCTTTACGTAAATAATGAAGGAGCCCCTGTACATTCAGAGATATAGTTTGGGACGTAATATCTTCACTCCCCTACATTGATCGGGATGTAATAGTTCGTTCCCTTCTTGGGCTTCCGCCCTCCGTGTATAAGGGGCATCACTAATTCCTTCCTACTTATGCTGAATGTTGCTCGCCGCCTGCACTTGGAGAACTGCGGGCCGGGTGGGAGGTTGTGGGCATCATTGGCAAGTTCCACTTCCACGGCACCCTTGGTGGCCTCCCCTCTGTTTTTTTTTTTTTTCTCTTCCTGTAGGTTCTTCCTTCTCTCCTGTAGTAGATCTCTCTCCTTTGCCCTAATTGCATCACTCGTTCAGATAGTGAAACCATGAAATTTTGCAGGGAGTGCTCTTTAAAGTTTTTAAAAAAGAGTAACCTCCTCCCAAATTCCAAGATGTTCCCCAGTAGCGGGAGATTTTGAGCTAATTTTCACTAGAATCATCTTTGCTTTTCCTTTCAGGTTCCATAGCTATTTCTTGTGAATATTATGTTTCAGTAGTTGGCTGGATTTACCTTTAAATATGGGGATATATGGCTGCCAAGAAAAGTAGAAACAATAATTATAATGTGAAATTGCCGGGATTCAACAATTATCGTTTTAAGCCTGGATTTGATGACATATTTTTAGATCCTAATGAGGATCTCTTTGACTAACTGTTCAATTTTGATGGAAAATTAATAAATGTCATTGCTGGTCTTCATGTATGCTGTTGACATCACTGCTGTGTAACTCAGCATGGGGTTCTGTGGTCCATCTAATCCTGCTACTTCCTGTAGTTATGTTCTTGTAGTATAGTTTAGTTTAGTGTCCCAAATGCTTTCTTTCTGGCCCCAGACCAGCTATAGTTAGAGCTGCACCTGAATAGACAGGATGCTGCTGGTGACTTTCAAGGGTATGGGGCTGTACATGGTTCATGTCCTTACCCGGATGGTAGTACCCTGCCTTGGCACTGGATGAATGATCGGGCTAGGTAACGGGAGACCGAACCTAGTTGAATCCCATCAGGAATGTCTTTGTTTAAGGTGGTAAAGGATAACCCCTAGTAATCAAAAGTGAAATCACTGGCAGAATGTGTTCCTGCCAGCTGCCCTGTAGAAAAACAAACTGGAGTTTGTGTTGCCATCTTTGTCAGATGTCAGGACAAAAGAGGGAACTTGACATCACCTGTGGAAGTCATCATTCCTAGACCATGATGGGTGCACAAGCTCCTGAACATTCCCACCTGTTCCGTGAAATCCTGCATGGCTGCCCTGATAATGGATCCAGCAAGGCTTCTGGCATAGAGGCCACTCTCAGGAAAAATGCAGCAAAATACCATGTGAACTGTGTGTTCTAACAACACTAAACTGACCCCCAGAGCGACAATCCAATGTCCAGACCAGCAACCTGAGACTAGTCGGCGTGAAGATGAAGAACCAGTCATGTTGAAGTTTGCATTTTCTGGAAAGTGGCACCTGCATCTGATCTCAGACAGGCTAGTACTAAGGGCTGACTTGAAGCTCCTGCATCAGCTGATCTTAGTGATCATGCTCCTGCTGCTTCTCCTGGTGGGGATGGTGTCACAGGGGCTGCTTCACCATGCCTGTCTTTTGCCCTCTACAACAGAAAAAGGTCCGGACAGCCCTGGAGGTTAGCACTGATCAGTTTCAGATGTGTATCCACCATCCTGTCAGAACTGATGTCGGAGTGAAAAACAACCTTTGAAGATGCCAGTCCATTTGCTGGCAGATATTTACCACCTCTACCGTCTTCTTCATCTTATCTTTAGGTTAGAGTCGTCTTAAATTCCACGAGACTCTTCAAACTCTCCGCAGAAGGTCCAGAACTTGGGGCTCATAAATCGGACAGAGATGTATTACCATTTCAAAAGGATGAGGAAAAGGCTGCTCAATTCTGATGATGCAGTTATGGCAGCAAATATTCTCAGAAAGGACTTGATCCTCAGTCCTTCCGAGGAGCACAGTGGGCTTGTGTACGTTGGCTCTTCCTGACCAGTTTGTAGGGATGGTTGACATGGGGCTGACATCAAGTCCTGGGTTTTGTGTTTGGAGCATCAAAGTCAGACCAGGCCATTGCACAGCTCTCAGTTTTGCAATCCCGATACCCAGGAGCAAGGTTCATAGACACTCCAAAGACAGAGAAACACCATTCCCAGTCTACATGGGACTCTTGTTCATGCCAAAACCAGGAAGAGAAACCTGCTTGAAATTCTTTGGAATATCAAGTATGGCCTCATCTGGTCTGGAAAGATTACTGGAGGCTCAGTTTGGGAGCAGTGCCAGAGAAAGGGGTGTGGTCACCCAGGTATCGAAAAGGGTTGTTCACCACTGCTGCCAGCACATCGACCACAACCCATCTGCAGTGCTTGCCAGTGCTCCTTCCATGGGGTTCCCATCTCCTGGTGTTTCAATCCTGTCGGAGAACACTGGACAGGAAAGAAGCAGGGAAAGTTTCACCTGAGAAAGTCCTGCTGGACTTCTAAGGGACTGACTCTCTTCCGGGAAACAATTTCACCAGTTGGCTCTTTCAACAAAGAACCCTGTGGTGGGCAATACCAAATTCTCCTGTGGGATATCTTGCATTTCACAGCTTGCACTGGAGTATCAGTGGCCAGACAAGGTCATAGTCGTCTAAGACTGATGATTCAGTGAATCTGGCTCTTTCAGCTCATCTTAGGAAACTGAAGCAGAAGCCCAGATTTTTGAAGTAACCATAATCATTGCTAGCTGAATTCTATCAGGCTCATTCTCTGCTGACGAGGCACAGGATGAGAGAAAGTGCAGGATGTCACTGATTGTTGTTGAACCCGGGATACCCAGGTGTCAGCTGGTCAGCCAACGCCTGGGTGTCTGCAGGTGCAGTGGCAGTGGCCTGGTGTCGAAGACAAGTATCTGCCAGCTGTTTTGGTTGCTCATTGAGATGGGCTTCATTCTTGTGTTTTGAACTGGCAGTGGTTCAGGAGCATGCAAGATAGCAGACTTCATCTTCCCCTTTGAACCTTCTTCTCTGAGTGGGCCTCAGGACACGGCAGATGCAGGAGTTTAAAGTTGGGAAACTAGCAGTTGTTCACAGCAGACCAACAGTCCAGCCTGGATGTTACGCAGGCTGTCGGAAAGGTGCAAGTGCTCAGCTGGGTCTTCTCTGCACAGCTCTGTCACTTGCAAATTAGTCTAGATAAATATTGCCCTCTCTTCAGTAGGCTTGCCAGACTGGCATCAGCGTGTCATGCTATGCCTACCTTCCTATCCTCCCATTTTTCAAAGGTGTAGGTTGAGAGACCCAACCAGCTGGATCGTATTTCTCTTCTTTTCTTTTTATGGTTTACAGTCTTAGACACTACTCTGTTTTTCTGATTCGGGTTTCAGTTATGTTTGGCATGAATTAGTTTTGCTCTTCCCATGAAAGCGCATTAAATAAAAACAAGTGCTCTTCTTCTTCCCTGTGGATGGCAGTAATCTCCTTTGGTTGATGGCAACTTTGGTCCGCCTCTCCTGCTACAATTCATTTACTGGCATAACAGGTAGGGATACTTTTTCTCCCCACCTGTTTAAAAAAACCCATATTCCTCTCTAGTTGTTCCCAAAGAGTGAATCTCAACAGAGATGGACAGAGAGCCATTTTGAAAAATTTATCTTTGGAGTTCAGCTGCCTGGCGTTTCTTTGGGTGTCGGTTTCCCCGATTTCATGCTTGTTTAACCAGGATTTTTACAGCAAGGAGGGTTTCATATTTGATCTGTCAAGGTCTCCTCTTGGGGTGAAGACCAGGAGTTTCACGCGATCGGAAACAACTTGAGGGTCTTCCTCTTGAAGTTGCACGCCTTGTAGCGAGAGGAGTCTCCGGACTAATCATCTTTGCTTTTCTTTCAGGTTGACAGGAGCATGGCTCCCCCATTGCAGATAACCTTCATCATCAAACAACCCATTGCAGTTCCCGACATTCATTCAGTGTTCGTGGGAGCGACCACAATACCTGGTTAGATGACATATTTTCTCGACCTGATGTTCTGACTTTTTTCGATGTGGATTAATTCAGGTCGAGATGTATGCTGTTCCACCCCTGCCTCGACAGAATATGGTCCATTCTTGTTGCCTCGGAGGGTCTTGTTCGACTGCAGTATTTTAGGGCAATTCTGGTGCTAAGAAGAAGGACTTTGTCCCTTTGGATCTCCGGTTTCTGTAAGTCCCTGGAGTTGGCTGTGACATTTCGAACCGTTTTACTTAGCCCCTGCCTTTCTCTTTCAGAGATTTGCCAGATACCTTGGTAATCAAGGTTTGTACCAGGGCCACTGACTTGTCCTTTGGACAGCTGCCCTGAAGGTTTTGGGTGTTAGTCATCTCAACTGAAGGGGAAGGAAGTCGCCTTTGAGTTCTGGCCAGCCCCCTCAACTCCTTAGCTAAGAAGTCCTAGGCTTCAGTCCTGATCATTGCAACTACTTCTCCTGATGCCTGGACGAAATGATACTTGCCAAGTCTTTGGAACTGGCAGCGACACTGCCAAGACCTGGGAATGGATTCCTTCAGGAGAAGCCCTATTTCCCTTAGCCGTGTCTTCGATCTTGGCAATTCTTTTCATCGAACTTCCATCCGCAGCTCTCGTGTCCCGATCATGGAAATGCCAGCCTCCTGAGTGATGGTGTCCTGGGCTGTCATCTTGCAGAAGCTTCCCCATGGTGGAGAATGTGTCCACCATATGAGGAGGTGAAGAGTTAGGCTGATGCTTGATTGAAGGAACCTTCAAATATCTTGCATATTCCCTCACATCTTGTGTCTACTTACAGATTCACAGATTAAGGAATAGGCATACACTGGTAAGACCTTGTCTGGAAGTTGTGTTACTTTCCCTTGATTAGTACCTTCTCTAGGGACTCTCCCGTCCTGGGCTCAGTGGGCAGCCTTTTGGCTCTTCCGAGAATTCAGGATGGGTTTTGCGCATACCCTACTGGTTTTCATTGAACAACAAAACCACGGTAGTGGAATTCATCGACAAACAAGAGGCAATCAATTTTTCCTCCTGTTTCCTAGAGGTTGACATTTGCAGGTACTCGGAGTGTTGTTCATATTGCACAATCGACAGCTCAATTAACCAGATGCATTCCTGGTGGGGATGTATTGGTAGGCCAAGTTTGGCCTCGGGTTTGAAGTGATCGGGCACGGAGGCATGCTGCTCTCTTTTCTTCATGAAGATTCATGCAGAGACTGCCAGTGACTGAGAAATCCCTACCTGTTTCAATTCTGTTGCCTCCTGCACACAAGTCAGTAGAAGCTCCTTCATACCAGACCAGGCCTGCTGGACTTCTGAGGACATGCTGTCTTTTGGGGAAAGACAAGTTTATCGACGTTTTTTCCCTCCGTATTTGTCTGTTTCGCTAGGGTTCCTTAAACATTGCTCACCCCAAGTTACAGACAAATCTTGAAGACTTCGCCTAAGACTGGTTCCAACCTGATTCGATATCTTAGGCATGAGAAGAATTCGATTTTTGACCCAACCTCCTGTAGCAGCTACACAAGAAGTAGTTCTTGAGGCAGTATATCCCTGTTTGTTCAGGACTGGGAGACTTTCCAGCTTTCCTTGCAAGCACAGGCTTTCTTGCCGGGAGCAGCAAGGATATAGCTGGATATCGCCTTGAAGTCTCTGCAACACTGTCCCAGGGACTGGATCCGTCTTTGCTGGTGGTGTTGTTGTTGGAACTTCATTCTTGGGTCAGAGTCAAGCATGCAAGTCTGGACTTACCCTTTGTCTTCTCCGCCGAGGGTTGCTTCTCTCCCTTTCATTTGTGAAGAACGGGAGGCAGTTGTTCACAGCAGACCGAGTCCAGTCTTCTATCTATTGTAGCCGAGATCGGCCTTCTCCTCAGTCGAGAGTTAGACATGGATTGAGAAGCTTCTTCAGTCTTGCTCTCCCAGGAACTGTTTCCTGGGTGGCATGTGACTCTTATTTAGGGTTCCTGTCCATGCTCTGCATCGCGTCTTTATGAGAGTCTGATTCGGATAGAGATATGCCCTCTTAGGACCATCTCTCATCTTCCCAGGCCTTGGCATTAGAAGATGGAAGAACAGGGATGGGGATCATACCTTGACTCCTTCTGGATGATTAGGTGGACTTGAATCCTCCTCTGGCATCTTACTGGCAGGGTTGAGTCCTTCTTTCTCCCCACCTCCATGGACTTTGTTGTCGATGATCCAGATCAGAGAGTAACTTTGTCCTATTAGGGAGCTGTGGTACTTTCAAAGGCTGCCATTCCTAACCTGGATGTTGTCCCCGATTTTCGTAGTACTGTCTCTCCCAAGGAAGAAGTGTCTCAAGGACACATCTTCCTCCTGAAGGAGCGATCAAAGGAGTTTACTTCGGCAGCTGATGACGACAATACCGTTACCTTCCATCCGAGAGCTCACGAAGTCGATGGCTTGGTCCATCCCTCGCATTCCAGAAGTTTCTGTCAATCTGGAAGCAAGACATGGTCTCTTAGACCACTCTCTTGTCTTCCTTTGGTCTTGCCCACAGGCCCTTGGAACCATTTTTCCTTGGGTCTGGTGGCTGCTCAACAAGTTTTGTTGTCTTACCCGGCTCCTTCAAGAGGACGAGTAGGATCTTGCCTAAGGTGTTGGTTCTGGAAATGAGAAGGATTCTGAGAGTGACTGGCCTCTCTTCCTCCTCCTTCCCCATCCTCCAACTTCTCCTCCTTAGAGATGAGAATAGGACTCGAACCAATAGCTGCTGGATCTAGTACTGATGCGGTAAGACTACACATCGAGCACCCGTTCTATTTTTCTTATAGGATCATAGAAGCAATTCTGCCCCTTCCTCTAGCAAGGGGAGGAAGGAGAGACTGGCAATAAGGGAACCCTACCTTGGCTTTCCCTTACTGCCTCCGACTCTAGATCCTTCCAGCCTATTTCGTAGGAGTTACGTTTCCTCACTCATGCAAAAAGGTCCAGTATCTGACAATTGATCTTGCAGTTCCTACACTCCGATCAATATGTCAGAAGCACAGTACTCCTCCTCGCTCTTTCGACCAGGAGTAGCACAGGTGTGCAGAACTCCAGTCAGTTCAGGAGACTCACTCAGATTCCTCCCTCCAACCAGTGGCTTCCTAATGTAAAGGATCGACGGTTTGTATATCGTGTCAGAACAAATCTCAGTTTTTGAAAGTAAATTGTGTTTTTCCTAACTATACAAACTAAGGTCCTTTACATTACATACTATGCCCACCTCATGCCACCCCTCAATCTGAACCTGGACCGAAAGGCAAACTGGAATGTTTACATCTGGGCAGGTGGGTATTCCCGCCTACTTGGCGTAGTTAGTGCCTAACCACCTTGCTCAAGAGTTTAACAGCCGTTTCCAACCTTCGCCTGAAAGAAATTCCTAATGCAAAGGACCTTAGGTTTGTATAGTTAGGAAAAATACAATTTACTTTCAAAATTGTGATTTTTTCAGGTGTTGTGGCACCTGAGGGACTTAAGAAGGGTACGGGATCTCTTGCTAGCAACACCTATGGTACTGCAACTCCGGCTGCCTGTAGCGTGGGAGTTTCCGTTGCCTACAGCACGGGAGTTACTGCTGCCCGGGTTTCCACGGACCCCCGGTGCAGCAGTATTGGTCCCGGGAATTCTTCTTCCCAGACTGGTAAGGGTCCCCAATCTATGGACCCGGTCCCGACCCATAGAGAGGAGGGAGTTCAGAGCATGCAGGCACTCACTCCCCCCCCTGCCTGTTCCCATGCAGGAATGGTGCAAGGGTCCCGGAACGTTGACGGACCAGCTGTAGTCGACGAAGAGGGATCAAGAATCACCATCGTCGCCTTTGCCTTCATCTTCATCGTGTGCTGTCAACTTCTTCCCCTTCTTCCAAGCTAGCAAGGAGAGGAAAAAGGCTGCCTCTCCCTCATGGCCAGCCTTCTTCCACGGAAAACCCCCTCGAATTGGGACCACCTTACCATGGTGAGGAGGCTCTTGAACCCCAGGAATCTGTTCCCGGGTTTGAGTCCAAGAGTCTCATATACCATTATATATTATTTTGGATTAAATTTGCAAAATTTTCTACTTTTACTAAAATTTATTGGACTTGATAAATAGGAAAAGATATCATAGCTGGGAATGGGTTTATATCCGAAGCTAATTAGTGAGAACTGTGGTAGGACCATCAACTGCCCAATAATGTTCAGACCTGAGAGTTACCAGATTGATAGCTCAAAAGTGGAACTATTCTTTAGGGCTGGACCACGGATTCCAGGGGGGTCTGGTTCTAGGGATAAGACTCTCGGCATTCTGTCCGGTTTGCCCATGATATGATGGGGACGATTGTATTCTTGAAATACTCTCAGTCCTAACAAGCGGGTTTGGCTTACACTTGGCCCACTCTAATCATGTTGCGCCATCTCCTGTGGGGTAGGGTAGGAGACAGTTTGTTCAGACCTGAAAGTTATCAGATTGATAGCTCAAAGGTGGAACTATTCTTTACGGCTGGACCACAGATTCCAGGGGGGTCTGGTTCTAGGGATAGGACTCTTGGCATTCTATCCGGTTTGCCCACGATATGATTAGGATGGGGACGATTGTATTCTTGAAATACTCTCAGTCCTAGCAAGTGGGTTTGGCTTAGACTTGGGCCACTCTAATCATGTCATGCCATACCCTGTGGGGTAGGGTAGGGGGTGGACATTTGGGAGTCAGTTCTCACTTGTGCCATTGGTGGAAGAATAAACTCCTTGAAAGGCTGATGATAGCTTTTTAAGGCTTTCAGGTTTACTTATTTTTTTTTTCTTATACTTAAATCTTTATGCATAGTAGTTGTAAGGAATCAAGCACCCCTGGGCCCTTTGATGACACAGACACAGCACAGTTACCAACCTCTGAAACTGCCTCAGTCATCCTTTGTCTAGAAAAATCCAAAAAATCTTAATGTAATTACACTGGAACCATGTGCTCCAGTACAGAGCAAGCCAAAAAAAAAGCAGATACCGTCCTCACCCAACCTTGACTCACTTTGACTCCCATTTTGGGAGTGGCAGTTGGTCAAGGTTTCTAACCTTAGAAACTGACAAAAAATATCAGCACTCAAGTTGGAAAATTATGTATTGAGCAGACACTCTACAATTGAAATGTCATTTAGACAAATAAAAGAAAAGACATGGTTTATAGAAACCACAACAAAAAGTCAGCCTGAAAATGATTTAACAATAAAGTTAAGTATACCTTAGTTTAACCAGACCACTGAGCTGATTAACAGCTCTCCTAGGGCTGGCCTGAAGGATTAGACTCATTTTACATGGCTAAGAACCAGTTGGTTACCTAGCAACAGGACCTACAGCTTATTGTGGAATCTGAACCACATTATACCGAAAAATGAATTTCTATCACCAGAAATAAATTCCTCTAATTCTTCATTGGCTGGCCAGAGAATCGAACGTGGGCCTAGGAGAGTGCTAGCCGAGTACGATATCGACCCACAAATGAAGAACTATTTAACAATAAAAAATATAGATAACATAAATATAGAAATAAAAAAAACTTGATACTATGAACAGTATGCAGGGTGCCATTGTACTTTCTGAGAATAATAATGAGCCAGTTGAAAAGAAAATACTATTAGACTCACTTAAAAAGAGATACCCCAAAGTACAGGATTGTGAAGTATATGATCTGCCAAGTAAACAGATGAATAAACAAATCTTAAAAATTGCAAAAATAAAATTTGAAGGTCAAGATCTACCTCAGAAAATATAAATTTTAGGCCAAACCAGAGAAGTAAGACCATACATCCCAAAGCTGCTACAGTGTAAAAATTTTAGTAAATATGGACACGAAAAAATATTGTCAAACTGAACTTGTGCATGTGTATTGTGGATGTGAAGAACATGCCACACAATGGAAGTGCAGTGAACCAAAGTGTATAAACTGTGGGTAAAACCATCATGCAAGATCCAAAGAATATATGTACTATACAGTATATACAGTACAGTTAAAAATATTACAAGAAATGTCTGTAAAAGAAGCTAGATTAGAATTGAAAGTAAGAGGAATTCAAGATTCGTCTAAGAAACCTACATATTCTTCAATAACAAGAAATAATGGAGCACAGAAAAGTAAGTCTCAAGAAGAAATTAATGCTTTAGGAATAAAAACTGAAACGGTAAAGAATAAAGAAGCAGGTACAGATGGGATGGATAATATTTTATACAATTCATTTGAAATATTAATATAAATAGGAACACAGAAGGATGCTACTACAGAAGTAACAGAAGAAGGCCTTGATGGAGTGGAAATTAAAGATAAAAAAAGACCTCTGGAGAGAACACCACCCAAAACGAAAAAACCAACGACAGGTATAATTAGAGCAACATCGGTTAAACCAAAGACAAAAGATGTGAAGAAAGAACAAAAACAAACTAAGAATATACCTTTATCTCCTAAAATAACAGTAATGTAAAACCTATGGATATAGATATCCAAAACACTGAAGTTAAAGATAACAATGGCTATGTCAAGGGAAAAGAGATTGCTCCATCACCAATAATTGGTACAAGAGCAAATGAAACAAGGAATGTACACTCAGCAAGAAAAGTGAGGATACAGTTTTTTTAAATCTTCGGACATATATTGCTAAATAATGAGACATCTGGCAACTTTAGAAAGGGGAGGAGCCTCAGTCTTATTGTGTTTGTTTTTTGCTTGACCTCCTATAACTTTCAATCATATTCTACGGTTCTGAAATCATTGATACTTGAATGCAGTAGTAAGCTTTACAGTATTCATTCAAGTTGTAATTTGCAGCAACAGTTCTGAGCAAAACAAACATTTTGTTCATGACACTTACCTGACAGATATATATATAGCTGTATTCTCCGAAGGGCCGACAGAAATTCAAAAACTTACGGCACACGCAGTTGGGCCAGGTGGTTAGTACCCATTCCCGCCGCTGGGAGGCGGGTATCAGGAACCATTCCCATTTTCTATTCAGATTTTCTCTGTCGCCGGTATTGTCAACACCTGTTGTCAATACCTCCGCCGTTGGATTTCGAAAACTTTTCCACTGAGTATTCTGATTGTCTTTTGGTTTTTGACTTTGGATTTGTGGATAGGCATACGCTTCTGTGGACTGTTTTGATTTTGGTTTTGGCTTTTCTTGAACAAGATGTCTGGTTCTAGTTCTGCTAGTTTCAGAGTGTGTGTTGTGAAGGAGTGTAAGGTGAGGCTACCGAAAGCTTCGGTAGACCCTCACACAGTATGCATGAGATGTAGGGGGCATGTCTGTCTGTTGGATGATCGCTGCAAGGAGTGTGAGTCGTTGCCTGATTCTGATTGGAAGGCTTACGATTCCTACGTACGCAAGTTAGAGCGTGACCGTGTAAGGAGGTCCTCCTCCAGGAGTGTGTCAGCTGGTGGGAGTCAGGGTATTAATGTATCACCTGTTAATCCTACTAATGCTTCACCTTTCCCTGTAGAGTCGCCTTCGAACCCTGTGATTGCGTCTGCGGAAGGTAATGCCCTTGCGCAGATTTTGAGCTCCATTCGTACTTTGGAGTCTAAAGTGATGGCTATTGAAAATGCAGTGAAGTGCAGTGATCCCCCTAGTGTTGTGGAGGGGGCGTCAGATCGGCCCTATAATGCCTCTAGGCCTGGACCTCTGCCGAACTCCCAGGACTTAGGGAATGGGCATGTCGAAAGCCGCAAGAGGGTTACGGGGACCCCCCACCGATCTGGCGTCCCTTAGGCAGGCCTTGTTGACGTTTCCCAGGCTGCCAAGGATTGTGCTAGCGCACGGGTCCTTAAAGACTGCTTCTCGTCCTCCGAGGCGCCCTCTCCACGCAAGGGGTCGTGTTCTCGGTTGGACTCTCGTTCGTTCAAGAGGAGCTTCATTGAGGAGGACGCTTCTTCTCCTCTTTCTCGTGCTTTAGAGTCTTCACCTGACTGGTTGCACAACTTTTGCCGCAGAAGAGGACCAGGACTTCTTCTGAAGAGGACGTTTTTGAACGTCCCAGCCGCCCCAAGAAGAGAGCTGTCGTCGCTCGTGGTAGAAGGAGGAGGACGTCTCCTTCCCCTCTTCTTCTTATAAGAGCAGCCCTTCTCCTGAGAGGGATTCTCTCCTTGAGCGTCTTCTCCAGGATATGCAGCGGCAGTTAGCTTCTCTTCTCGCTGCTAAGGAGTCTGAGCCTCGTAGGCGCCGTAAGGATTTGACGCTGCCAGTTAAGAGATCTAAGAGGTCTCCCTCTCCTGCTCTTCGTTCGTCTCTCTCTCCTGTGGGTTCTCGTAGTTGTCCTCATCGTTCGTCGGATCACCGGCTTTCCTTGCCTCGTCGTGACGCTCCTCAGGCTGCTGTTCCTGACTTCTCGCTGGCTGATCAGGACGCCCCTCTTGCAGCTCGGCTAGCCACTAGTAAGAGTTCGCGCAAGACGCTCTTCTTGACACTCCTCTTGCTTCTCATCGCGCTCTTCTAGGCGTTCAGGCAGGGCGCTCACCAGGATGCTTCTCTTCCTTCCCGTCTAGACTCTCTGCACGACGCTTGTCAGGACGCTCGTCAGGACGCTCGTCAGGATGCTCGGCAGCTTGCGAGGCAGGACGCTCGGCAGGACGCTTCGGTGCGGGACGTTTCGGAGTTTTCTTCTGCTTCTTCCCACAAGAAGAGGTCTCTTGGCCGAATCAGACCCAAAAGGTCTTAGTCTTTCTCAAGTCCCGGAAGACTCTCCTGTCGCTCCCGTTGAAGAGGGAGGTTTGTCTCAGGAGTTGGACTCTGCAGAGCAGAAGCAGCCCCCTTTGTCGTCTTTCTCCGACTACCAGGTTTTGGCTAATATGCTGAAGGAGCTATTTCCAGATAAATTTCAGCCTTCTGCTCCTCTTTCCCCCCCTTCGCAGTTAGCTTCTTCGAAGGTGAGGAAATCGCCCGGCTTCCTGCAAATGAAGACTTCTCTTGCTACTAGAAAAGCATTCAAAAAAGTCAACTCTTGGATGGAAGATAGGAAGTCTCAAGGGAAATCTTCCTTCGCTCTACCCCCGTCTAGATTGTGCGGGAAAGCTGGAATTTGGTATGAGACGGGAGAGGAAATTGGCTCAAGGGTCCCTTCTTCCTCTCAAGGCGACTTTGCGAGTCTCGTTGATGCTTCGAGGAGGTCTCTCCTTTCTTCAGCGCTAAAGGTGTCCTGGACGCTTTCTGAGACTGACCACCATCTGAAAGGCCTTTTCAGGACTATGGAGGTCTTTAACTTTCTGGATTGGTGCTTGGGGGCCTTGGATTTGAGGACTCGTAGTCCAGATTCTATCTCTCTGGGGGAGCTGTCCAGTGTGCTGTCTTGCATGGACAAGGCCGTCAGAGATGGTGCGGATGAACTGGCTTCGCATTTTGGTACAACCCTCCTGAAGAAGAGGGCTTTATACTGCAATTTTGCAGCAAAGTCAGTTTCTCCTGTTCAGAGGGCTGAATTGCTTTTCGCCCCTCTGTCTAGCCATCTCTTCCCCCAGCCGCTAGTCAAGGATCTCGCCTCCAGCCTTAAGGAGAAGGCTACTCAGGACCTCCTTGCACAGTCTTCCAGACGTCCTAGTGTCCCATCCACGTCATCGCAGGGACTAACCTCCAAGAGACAGAAGCCCTTTCGTGGAAAATCTTCCTCCTCTAGATCCTTTTCTCGAGGAAGAGGCCTCTCCAGAGGCGGAGCCTCTTCTAACCAAAGGGGCAAGAAGTGACTTTCTAAACCTCCAGACACCAGTTGGAGCCAGGCTTCTCCTGTTTTCGGAAGCCTGGAGAGTAAGAGGGGCGGATTCCTGGTCCCTCAATGTAATCAAGAAAGGTTACAGGATCCCGTTCCTCAAAAACCCCCCCTGTCCTCAACTCCCAGAGATCTGTCGCCCTCTTACCGTCCGGAGAAGCAACAGATCCTTTTAGATCTGCTGGAAGAAATGATCGAGAAGAGAGCCATAGAGCGAGTCCTGGATTTGGAGTCTCCAGGTTTCTACAATCGTCTCACCCTGGTTCCAAAACAGTCAGGGGGGTGGAGACCAGTCCTGGACGTCAGCAGACTGAACAATTTTGTCATCAAGGAAAAGTTTACAATGGAGACGCCTCAGTCTGTTATCAGTGCGCTGCGACCAGGCGATTGGATGGTCTCTCTGGACCTCCAGGACGCCTATTTTCATGTCCCCATTCATCCTCGGTCGAGAAAGTATTTGAGGTTTGTCCTGGGGGGACGAGTGTACCAGTTCAGAGCTCTCTGTTTCGGACTGAGTACAGCTCCTATGGTGTTCACAGTCCTGATGAGTAACGTTGCCCGGTGGCTTCATCTTGTGGGCATAAGGATCTCGCTCTATCTGGACGACTGGCTCATTCGAGCCTCATCAAAGAAAGGTGTCTGGAGGACTTACATTCAACTTTGGAGCTGACGAAGTCCCTGGGACTTCTTGTGAATTTAGAGAAATCACATCTGATCCCCTCTCAGTCCATTCTTTATCTGGGGATTCAGATGGATTCAGTGGGTTTTCGAGCCTTTCCATCCCAGGAACGTCAGCAGCACTGCTTCGAAAAAGTTTCAGCCTTCCTGGGGAAAGAAACATGCTCGGTGAGGGAATGGATGAGTCTGCTGGGGACCATTTCATCGCTGGAGAAGTTTGTTTCCCTGGGGAGGTTGCATCTCAGACCCCTCCAGTTTTTCCTTGCGGACAACTGGAAGAACAAGGAGGATCTAGAGGAGTCCCTCAGGATCTCTCTCTCTGTCAAGGACCATCTTCGGTGGTGGCTCGATCCCGTAAAGTTGGCAGAAGGGGTCTCTCTCTCTTCAGAACCACGACCTAGTGTTGTTTTCCGACGCGTCCACGTCGGGATGGGGAGCAACACTGGGGGGGGGGGAAGTGTCAGGCACCTGGAAAGGGGAACAGGTGTCCTGGCACATCAATCTAAAAGAACTGGGAGCGATTCTCTTAGCTCTTCAGTTCTTCGAAAATCAAGTTGCAGGCCGTGTGATTCAAGTCAACTCAGACAATACCACGACCCTGGCGTACCTCAAGAAGCAGGGAGGTACTCATTCTCGGTCTCTGTTCATGATTGCCAAAGAGATCCTGCTGTGGGCACATTCTCGTCAGGTGACAATTCTCACGCGTTTGTAGCAGGGGTCAAGAATATCGCGCGGACCTTCTCAGTCGGCAGCATCAGCTTCTTCCAACAGAGTGGACTCTGAACGCAGAAGTGTGTCAGAAGCTTTGGAAGCTTTGGGGACATCCCCTGATGGACATCTTTGCAACGTCAAGGACCACAAGGCTGCCTCTTTACTGCTCTCCCGTGCTCGACCCGGGGGCCCTAGCAGTAGATGCCTTTCTCTGGGACTGGAAGGGTCTGGACCTGTATGCCTTTCCCCCATTCAAGATTCTGGGGGAAGTCATCAGGAAGTTTGTAGTTTCAGAAGGGGCGAGAATGACATTAATCGCCCCCTTTTGGCCTTCAGCGGAGTGGTTCACAGAGGTCATGACACTCTTGGTGGATTTTCCAAGAACGCTTCCTATGAGAACAGATCTTCTCAAACAACCCCACTTCGAGAGGTACCACAAAAACCTTCCCGCTCTGAGTATGACTGCATTCAGACTATCGAGAAGTTGCTCAGAGCGAGAGGTTTTTCTAGACCAGTGGCTAAGGCGATCGCCAACGCCAGGAGAGCCTCCTCCAGCGCAGTGTACCAGTCAAAGTGGGTCATTTTTAGGAAGTGGTGCAAACTTAAGGGAATTTCCTCTACCACAACCTCTGTGTCCCAGATAGCAGACTTCCTTTTTTATTTGAGGAATGGTTTAAAGCTGGCAGTCCCTACCATCAAAGGCTACAGAAGTATGCTGTCAGCGGTCTTTAGGCATAGAGGCCTTGACTTATTGGACAACAAAGACCTTCATGATCTTCTAAGGTCTTTTGAGACGTCTAAGGTAGCAGCCCCTAAGTTACCTTCGTGGAATTTAGATTTTGTTCTAAAATTCCTGATGTCCAAGAGATTTGGACCTTTGCATTCTGCTTCCTTCAAGGACGTAACCAAGAAAGCTATTTTCCTAACTGCTCTGGCGACGGCTAAAAGAGAGTTAGTGAACTTCAAGCGATCAGCAAGATTATAGGTTTTAGAGGCCCTGATGCAGTCTGCTCTCTGAGCCCTATGTTTCTTGCCAAGAATGAAAACCTGTCTTCCCCTTGGCCCAGGTCCTTGAAATTAAGGGCTTGACGGACATCACTGGACAAGAACCAGAGAGAACCCTGTGCCCTGTCAGGGCTCTGAAATTTTACTTACAGAGGACCCAGGATTGTAGAGGTCCTTCTAACAATCTTTGGTGCTCGGTTAAGAGGCCTGATATACCTCTCTCGAAGAATGCCTGGCGTTCTTTTTAAGAAGCACCATCATAGACGCCCATTCCAGTGTGCTAGACGAGGATTTGAGATCTTTGAAGGTCAAGGCTCACGAAGTGAGAGCCATTGCTACCTCAGTGGCTTTCCAGAAAAACCAGTCTCTCAATGACATTCTGGGTGCCACTTTTTGGCGAAGCAATTCTGTCTTCGCTTCTCATTATCTTACGGAAGTAAAGACGTCCTATGAGAATTGCTGTGCGCTGGGGCCTTACGTTTCCGCAAATACAATCTTGGGGGCAGAAAGTGACTCTCATCCTCTCCTTTAATTTTGTTTATGTGTGTTTTTTAAATATATTAGTAGTGTTGTTTTTTATGGTTGTTGGGTCTCCACCAGTGGTGGTCGTCCCAGTCCTTAGTTTATGTTATTTATTCATGACGTAACTAGGCTTGGTCAGGTGGTTGTTTCGTTTGTTGCTTGCCCTCACAGTAAGGACATATGGTCTAGTCACATTGTGGTCTCGCCCCCGTTGACAGATCATCTAGATTTCACCAGCTTTATAGGTCCCTACCTCGCTGGAGTCTCTAGTAAAGCAGAAGCAGACTTGGGTGACAGTAATCACGAAGTCAGCAATGCTAACAGGTAAGGAACCAAGGCGTCAATCGCCTACATATGTTTGTTTCCTAAATCCTATTCTGTCTCTTCCCACCTCCAATGGTGGGATTCAGCTATATATATATCTGTCAGGTAAGTGTCATGAACAAAATGATATTTTTATGATAAAATAAAGTTTGTTCATACTTACCTGGCAGATATATATAATCATAGTACCCACCCTCCTCCCCTCAGGAGACAGTAGTTCTAGATTCTAGAAAATCTGAATAGAAAATGGGAATGGTTCCTGATACCCCCGCCTCCCAGCGGCGGAATGGGTACTAACCACCTGGCCCAACTCTGCGTGTGCCGTAAGTTTTGAATTTCTGTCGGTCCTTCGGAGAATACAGCTATATATATATCTGCCAGGTAAGTATGAACAAACTTTATTTTATCATAAAAATATCATTTTTCCACATAACCTATGAAGTAACCTTGCACATATAAATTTATGACACCACAATGAACGGAATGCTTGCATAATCGGGTCCCAGCAGATCTTCCATAATGAAATCAAGAGTTAAATTTTAACTATGTCCAATGAAAAACTTGGGAACAATAAAGGAACGAATGCAATGTTATGGTGAGAGAGAGAGAGAGAGAGAGAGAGAGAGAGAGATGCTGTTGTGTAAGCCTAGGCCTATTTGTAGAGCTACTCATTTCATTATTTTTTTTTCTTTTAGAGATTGAGCGATACTATATTTGTATAGTATGCTTTAGCAATGGAGAGAGAGAGAGTTGCTGTTGTGTAAGCCTAGGCCTACATGTGGAGCTACTCATTTCATTATTTTTTTCTTTTAGAGATTGAGCGATACTATATTTGTATAGTATGTTTTAGCAATGAGAGAGAGACTGATGGCAAAGTTAAGAAACACCAGTTACTTGTGTTTTCCCCTTCTGGTTATAAGCGGTACTCTACTGACATCATAGAGAACGCTCTTGCGGATTTAAATAGATTGGGTCAACCTGCCCTAACTGTCACAACATATACTGCCATTAATTCCAGCTGACCTTTAACACCGTGAAATACAAATATGAATCTGTAAAAATTAAAGAAATTATCATTACCTCGTATGATGATGCAATAATAAGCCTGTTCATAACGGAAAACGAGTAAATATTGCCGTTCTGATAAACAGTACTACACCAAGATATCCACACACTATCTTTTAGATCTCAATGAACGAAGTCATCTGAGAAATTCTGATTACTTCGGACATGCATGGTGTTTTTAATTATCTGAACGTTTTTGTTTTACAGATTTAACATATATGATATAATTTGCATTGTATTTTTCATATTCTAGAGTAAATTTACGAGATTGTGTGTTTTCTGTAAGAAAAAATTAAAATTGATGAACAAAATCTAAAGAAAACTGTATCTTCACTTTTTCTTAGAGTGTACATGAAAACACATGGATGTAATGATTGTTTTGTAGAATTTTGCAGTAATAAAAACATAACAAAAGATGGTTTAACAAACATTATAAGAAATTTTATGAAATACAGGAAAAAAGAAACCACAGATTTGAGTACCCATGAAAAAGGTTGCATGTGCATTGAGCAATTAGTATATTATAAAGAAAAATAAATGAATTTCATGAGTAAATTATTAGAAAAAATCTAAGTTGATAATAAAAAAAAAAGAGGGTAAAACTTGACCGCTATAATAAAATATTTTTAATAGCTACATTAAACCTCCCGTATTTGCGGGGGATGCATACCACACCCCCCGCGAATAGCTAAAACCAGCAAATACTTAGAACCCTTGTAAAAACACTTAGAACTGCCTATTTTGATGATTCAAACACACAAAACAATGCTTATACAGGTATTATCCTACTTATGATGGGGTTAGGTTCCAAAAAAAAACCATCATTTAATGGAAAAAACGCAAGAAATGCCAAAACGTATCTCTAACATGGCCTAGCCTACACTAGGGTATTTGGTACCATGTATACGTATATGGTAGCCTAGCCTACACTATAAAATATACTCTTTACATACACGGTATAGTAATGATTAATATCCGCTAATTCTGGAGGTTCATGCAAAGTGACTTATGATAATTCAATACAAAAGAGAAATTGAATAACAAACAAGAATTAGCTTAGCCTGCACTGCGGTATATTGTTTACATACACGGTAGTGTAGCCTACATTATACTGTACTCTGTGTTCACATATCGTATTATACAAACGTCAACATAATGAATATGCATCTTTTCCATGGATCTTTTAAAATGTTGTGTCTTAATTCACTGTATCCAATAATATTGTATATATTCTTATATTGCTTTTGTATTATAAATTGTGATCATAGCGATCAGTGTTTTGGTTTGGAAATGTTTATGTGGCATTTATTTCACCGTGTTTAATTCAGTTCAGAGTGCCTTTCTTGCTTCTAGTTAGCGTAAATATATCTCTAGATACTTTATTTATGTAGGGCAAGGTTATTTTTCGTTATACGAAGTGTTTTTAAGTTGAAATATAGCTAAAATATGTCTCATTGTGAAATTAATTTATCTATTATTTTTGTTAGTACAGTAGATGATGTTGCCCGTTTGGCATGGCGATTTTGTTTGTAAAAAAATTCAAAAATTCATTTCAGTGCAATTTCACTTGATTTCATCGTAATGGAAGCTTTGTAAATTTTATTCGTTTAGTTTAGGCATAAAAATAACAGTAATCTGTTCTTTCATGCTCAGTAGTTTTGATTAAAATACTTTCTCTCCCATTTTAATTACGATCAAGTTTCATCCATGTTGCCGATGCACGATAATTTACAGTATAGTCATTAGCAGCTTGAACATTGTTTTCTCAGCTTCAGCTACCCAAATAAGGGTATAATGTAAAAATATATCAGTCCTATTCTACTTAACGTCATTTGTGCCATAACATACGATAATTGTTTAATACCGTACGATGGGTGAAATACCTGGTAAATGGCTGTTATTATCTGATATAGTTATAAGCAAAACTACAGTTTCTTGGTTGGTTGTTTATGGCTGTAGGCATTTACGCAAGAGTATATCTTTACTAACAATACTTTTATCATTCTCTTTTACTTTTCTAGTTAGAAGATGGGGTAAAGAGATGGATGAAAAGTTGGAAATTGTAATTTGGTCTCTCTGATTCTGTTTGAAATTTTGATTATTTTTTGCCTGATCCTGCAAAATTAAAAAATATTCTATAAATAATATTGTCGTATTGGTATTAATTGCTTACCCCATTGCAAAATCGAATTATCATAAGGTGAATTATCGTAACTTGAGCATTACCTGTGTATTTTAATAGTTTTATCACAAAAAGTGCATTAAGCCTAGTCTTGAAAATGAGATGAAAATACAGTATTTAGTGAATATTTCTCAGTGAAAAATACCGCGAATGGGCGAATTTTCTGCAAATAATGGGTAGATACGTTCCAAAGAAAAATCCGTAAATACGTCAGTCCGTGAATCGTGAGAACGCAAATACGGGAGTTTACTGTATACTGTATTATACAATAGAACGTAAATGGTCGGCAGACCAGATTACACCTAGGCGAAATACAACAATTACTAAAAGAATACGAACCAATGATATTATGTTTACAACATGTCAACAAAACAAGAACAACAATAGGTAAATATACCTTAGCATCAACATCTAGAGAAGAAGAAGGAAATTTAGGTACTGCTATATATGTACATAACAAAGTATGTTATGACATAGTACCTGTAAACTTTACTGATCTGCAAATACCGAGTATTAGAATACAAATAAAAAACGATAATTATGTAATTTATAATTTATACAACCAACCTAATAAAAATTACTTTTAATTTATACAACCAACCTAATAAAAATTACAACAGTGACAAACTTAAAGAATTACTTAATAATGCCAAGGAACCTATATTAATAGTAGGTAATTTTAATGCCCACAATCTGATGTGGGACTGTAATTGTACAAACTCAAATAGAGCAGGAAGTAAAATAGAAGAATTTATAGATTCATATGACATGTTCTGTATAAATGATAATGAAATCAGTACATATTTTTCTAAAACACATGGAATATTTTCCCTCAATTGACTTAACTCTGTGTACAACCAGCATAGTTGACAGATTGGATTGGAGTACAGTTGATGACTTGCACACAAGTGATCATTTCCCAATATTAATTTCATTATTACAAAATGATCCCACCAAGCATGTCCCTCAATATAACAATTATAAAGCAGATTGGGAGCAGTATGAATTCTACACTAGAAATATCCCACCATTTGAATATTTAAAAGACCATAATGGAACTAATAAATTTCTTGTTAATTTCATTACAAATGCTGCTGATAAAGCAGTACCAAAATCAAAAGCTCATCCAACAAAACACAAAGTCCCATGGTAGCCTGAAAAACTAACAGAATTAGAAATTGATACATTAAATCCTCTATATAACAAAATATCTGCAAAATTTAAAAAGTAATTCAAGGAAGAATCATTTCATGGAGGAAATATGTATCAGATCTCTCTAATAATGCTCCCATGCAATAAATATGGGAAAAATTCAGGAAAAAAATACATGGTACCCATGTTAACCCTTAAACGCTGAACCTCTATATACAAAAGTGTCTGCCGTATGCCAGCGGGGTTTGAGAGTTAGCACTGAAGCGGAAAGAAAGTTTTTTTCAAAAAATCACAGCACGCTAAGAGTTCATTTTTGGCTCCTTTTTTTGTCATGGCCTGAAGTTTAGTATGCAATCATCAGAAATGAAAAAAATACCATTATCATATATAAATATTGGAATATATGACCGCAAAAAAAAATTTCATATATAATTGTATACAAATCGTGCTGTGAGCAAAACAGTTGAAGCTAATGAGTTATTTTTTTCTGTTGTATTGTACACAATTGCGATGAATTTGGTATGTAACAAATTGTAAAACGATCAAAGCAACATAGAGAAAATATTATCACAAAATGAGAGAAAATATCACAAAATGATGCATGAATTAACGAGCAGACGTAAAAAAAACTTTTTTGTTCATGAGACTTACCTGTCAGATATATATATAGCTGTATTCTCTGATAGTCCAGAAAATTTCAAAACTTACGACAGCCAGTGGGAGATCAGGTGGTTAGTACCCATTCCCGCCGCTGGGAGGCGGTATCAGAACCATTCCCATTTTCTATTCAGATTTTCTCTGTCGCCGGTACTGTCAACACTTGTTTTCAGTACCTCCGTCTTTGGATTTCTGGGATAAAACTTGGTTGTCACTTAAGTATTTGTTTGATTTTTTGGTTTTTTAACTTGGACTTGTGGCTAGGCATACGCTTATTGTGGACTGTTTTGGATTTTGCTTTGTTTTTTGCTTGGATTAAGATGTCTGAATCTAGTTCTTGCTAGTTATAGAGTTTGCTGTGTGCAAGACTAGAAGGTGAGGCTACCGAAAGTTTCGGCAGATCCTCACACTGTATGCTCGAGGTGTAGAGGGCATGTTTGTTTGTTTAATGATCGATGCAAGGAGTGTGAATCTTTGCCTGATGCTAGTTGGAGGACTTATGATTCTTATGTGAGGAAGTTAGAGCGTGATAGGATCAGGAGGTCTTCCTCCAGGAGTGTATCAGTGAGTAGGAGTCAGGGTAGTGTTTTTCACCTGCTAACCCTCCTGTAGATTATTAGCTCTTCCTAACCCTATGGTGTTGCCCCTCGGGCCCCTGAGGTTGTGTCTGCGGAAGGAGATGCCCTGTCTGTTATTATGTCTTCCATTCGTAACCTGAAGCTAAAATGCTCGCTCTTCAAAGTGCTGTGAAGTGCAGTGATAGTGTTTGTGCCCCCTTAGTGTTGTGGAGGGGCGCCAGATTATTAGATAATGCCTCTAGGCCTTGACCTCTGCCGGACTCCCAGGACTCAGGGAGTGGGCAAGTCAAAGCCGCAAGAGGGTTACGCGGACCCCCACCGATCTGGCGTCCTTCGGCAGGTCCTGTTGACGCTTCCCAGGCTGCCAAGGATAGTGCACGGGCACAAATCCTTAATGATTGCTTCTCTTCCCCGAATCTTCCTCCCGCGCCAGGGTGGAGCTCTCGAAGATTCTCTCGACCTTTGAAGAGAAGCTTCAGAGAAGGGGACGCTTCACGTCTCTTTTCTCTTGGCGCTCTTCGCTCTTCTCCGGAGAGTTTTGACGCCCTCCCGCCGCAGAAGAGGACCAGTACCTCATCGGACGATGACGCTTTTGAGCGCTCCGGTCACTCCAGGGAGAGAGCTGTTGCTTCCCCTGTGAGAAGGAAGGCGTCCCCTTGCCCCTCGTCTTCTCACAGAATCAGTCCTTCTCCTGAGAAGGAGAATTCTCCTACTCGGAAGCTTCTGCCTTGGCATGCAGCGGCAGTTGGCTTCGTTAATGGCCCAGAAGGAGACAGATCTGTGTCGCCGCCGGAAGGATTCCCGACTGCCAATCAAGAGGTCCAAACCATCCCCTTCTCCTTCTCTGCTCGTTCGTTTTCTTCTCATGCTTCGCCCTCTAGAAGTCCTTTGCTCAGCGCTTTATTGGTCTCAGCAGGGATCGCAAGTTTCTGCTAGACATGCAGCGGCAGTTGGCCAGGCTTAATGGCCCAGAAGGAGACAGATCTGTGTTCGCCGGAAGGATTCCCACTGCCAATCAAGAGGTCCAAACCATCCCCTTCTCCTTCTCTGCTAAATCGTGTCTTTCATGCATGCTCGCCCTCTAGAAGTCCTTTGGCTCAACGCTTTATTGGTCTCAGCAGGGATCGCCTAAGTCCCTCTTGCTGACGCTTTCCATGCTGCTAGGCTTGACGCCCCTTGTTCTGGCGCTGCTTTTTCTCGCCATGACGCTTCTCATGCTGCTGCATGATGCTCCTCATGCTGCCTCCTTGGCAAGATTCTCCCTTGCTGCTCGACTCCTCGTCAGGGACTCTCATCAAGACGATTCTTGCTCGAGATTTTCGTGACCCTCTCGGACTTCTTCCAAGCAGAAGTCCCTTTGCATGTTGGACTGCAAGGGCTTAGACCTCCCGGAGTTTCTCTAACCTCTTCGGTTGCTCCTGTTGAAGAAGGGGGAGCTTTTATGCGCATCGGAACCTGCAGTTGAGGAACATTCCTCAACTTCATCAGCTTCTTCCGATTACCAGGTCTTGACACGCTTGCTGAAGGACTTGTTTGGGGACAAGTTTCAACCTCTGCTCCTCGCCCTCCTCCTTCGCAGTTAACCTCATCAAAGTCACAGAAGACTTCAGGTTTTGTGAAGATGGCCACGTCTCTCTCTACGAAGAGGGCCTTTAAGAAAGTTCAGGAGTGGATGGACTCCAGGAAGGCCCAGTACAAGACTTCTTTCGCCCTGCCTCCATCAAGATTGAGTGGGAAAGGGGAATTTGGTACGAGACAGGAGAGGATGTTGGTTGGAAAGTTCCTTCCTCTTCCCAAGGACTTTTGCCAGCCTTGTGGACGCTCCCAGGAGGTCTCTCCTTTCTTCAGCAGCTAAGGTGTCCTGGTCGTTGTCTGAAACTGATCACCATCTGAAAGGTCTCTTCAGAACAATGGAAGTTTTCAACTTTCTGGACTGGTGCCTGGGAGTCCTGGTTTTGCAGGCTCGAAGCCCTGACTCCATTAGTCTGGGAGACTTATTCAGCGTCCTAGCTTGCATGGACAAGGCTGTCAGGGATGGCTCCAAGAGCTGGCTGCCCACTTCTAAATGGGGCTTTTAAAGAAGAGAGCCTTATACTGCAACTTCACTGCTAAGTCGGCTCTCCTTCACAGAGGGCAGAGTTGCTGTTCGCCCCAATGTCTAGCCATCTTTTTCCCCAGTCCTTAGTCAAGGATACTGCTGCCACTTTGCAAGAGAAGGCTTCTCAAGACCTCCTGGCCCAGTCTTCTAGACGTCCAGCAGTCCCTTCGACTTCTTCCCTTGGGCAGGCTTCCAAGATACGGAAGCCCTTTCGTGGAGGAGCTTCTTCGAGATCATCCTCTCGAGGAAGAGGTCTCTCCAGAGGTAGAGCCCCTTCCAAACCTAGGGGCAAGAAGTGACTCTGTGGACCTCCAGACACCTGTTGGAGCCAGGCTTCTTTCCTTTGCAAGAGCCTGGAGAGAGAGAGGGACGGACAACTGGTCCCTCAAGTCATCGAAAAGGGATACAAGATCCCATTCCTCGTCTTACCTCCATTGACACGATTCCCAGGATCTGTCGCCATCCTATCAGCAGGAGAAACAAGCAGTTTTTCTTTTTCAACCTGCTCGAGCAGATGCTCGAGAAGAGAGCTGTGGAACAGGTCTCAGATTTACAATCCCGGGCTTTTACAACAGGTTGTTCCTGGTCCCGAAGCAGTCAGGAGGATGGAGACCAGTCCTGGACGTCAGCAGGTTGAACCATTTCGTTCTGAAAGAAAAGTTCAAAATGGAGACGTCCCAGTTGGTCATAGGAGTCTTAAGACCAGGCGACTGGATGGTTTCTCTGGATCTCCAGGACGCCTACTTTCACGTCCTATACATCCTCTATCAAGGAAGTACCTGAGGTTTGTCCTGCGGGGACAGGTATATCAATTCAGGGCTCTCTGCTTCGGGCTCAGCACAGCCCTGTGGTATTCACGATCTTAATGAGGAATGTTGCGAGATGGCTTCACCTTGGAGGGATAAGAGTCTCGCTTTATTTGGACGATTGGCTCATTCGAGCCTCATCGCCGATGACAAGGTGTCTGGAGGACCTTCACACGACGTTTGATTTGACGAAGTCCCTAGGACTTCTGGTGAATTTCAAAAAGTCCCATCTGACCTTCGACTCAGTCCATCATTTATCTGGGGATTCAGATGGATTCAGTGGCTTTTCGAGCTTTTCTGTCACAAGAAAGACAGCAACAGTGTTTAGACAAGTTTCAGCCTTCCTGAGGAAAGAAACATGCTCGGTGAGGGAATGGATGAGTCTGCTGGGGACCATTTCATCACTGGAGAAGTTTGTTTCCCTGGGGAGACTGCATCTCAGACCGCTTCAATTCTTCCTTGCAGAGAACTGGCAGGACAAGGAGGATCTGGAAGTTTCTCTGAAGATCTCGCCAAAGGTGAAGGATCACCTAAGGTGGTGGCTCGATCCCTCAAAGTTGGCAGAAGGCGTTTCTCTCAACCTTCAGAACCCCGACCTAGTGTTGTTTTCCGACGCGTCCACATCGGGATGGGGAGCAACACTAGGGGAAGAAGTGTCGGGCACCTGGAGAGGGGAACAGGTGTCCTGGCACATAAATCTCAAAGAATTGGGGGGCGATTCAGATGGCCCTTCTTTTCTTCGAGGGACGAGTCACAAACCGAGTAGTCCAGATCAACTTGGACAACACCACGGCCCTGGCATACCTAAAGAAACAGGGAGGAACTCACTCTCGGTCCCTGTTCGCTTAGCAAAGGACATCCTTCTGTGGGCACAGGCCCGAATATTACGATCCTCACGAGGTTTGTTGCAGGTGTGGAGAACGTCCGTGCGGATCTTCTAAGTCGGCAACAACAACTGCTGCCGACCGAGTGGACCCTGCACCAAGAGGTTTGTCAGGGACTGTGGAGGCTTTGGGGACGTCCCTTGGTGGATCTCTTTGCGACTTCCAAGACGAAGAGGCTTCCTCTTTACTGCTCCCCTGTACTCGATCCAGGAGCGATCTCAGTAGATGCTCTTCTCTGGGATTGGACGGGAATGGACGTTTATGCCTTTCCCCCGTTCAAAATCCTCGGAGAAGTCATCAGGAAGTTTGCGTCGTCGGAAAGGGCGAGGATGACGTTGATCGCCCGTTTTGGCCTTCGAGGAGTGGTTCACAGAGGTCTTGTCCTTCCTAGTGGACTTCCGAGAACACTGCCCATGAGAGTCGATCTACTCGGACAGCCCCACTTCGAGAGGTACCACAAAAACCTCCCCGCTCTGAGTGTGACTGCATTCAGACTATCGAGAAGCTGGCCAGAGCGAGGGGTTTTTCAAGATCAGTGGCGAGAGCTATTGCCAGAGCCAGAAGATTCTCTTCCAGTAATTTGTACCAATCAAGTGGACCGTGTTCAGGAGATGGTGTAGGAAGAAGGGCATTTCCTCCACCACGACCTCTGTGAGTCAGATAGCAGACTTCCTCTTGTTTCTGAGGAGTGAAGTCAACCTAGCGGTCCCGACTATCAAGGGATATAGGAGTATGCTATCATCCGTTTTTAGGCATAGAAACCTGGACCTGACTAACAACAAAGACCTTCACGATCTATTAAAGTCATTCAAAACCACGAAGGTGCCTCAGCAAAGGACTCCTTCTTGGAACTTTGATGTGGTGATACGGTTCCTGATGTCCAGTTCGTTTGAGCCTCTCCATTCTGCGACATTGAGGAACATTACCAGAAAGGCTATTTTTCTAACCGCTCTAGCGACTGCAAAGAGGGTTAGTGAACTTCAAGCCTTCAGTAAGCATATAGGCTTTAAAGGGCATTTTTGTCTTTAAGCCCTTTTTTTAGCAAAAAATGAGAACCCGTCTAACCCTTGGCCCAAGAGCTTCAATATTAAGGGTATGGCTGAGATTCTGGGTCAAGAGCCAGAGAGAGTCCTGTGCCCTGTCAGGGCTCTCAAGGTCTACTTGGACAAAACGAAGGAAAGTCGAGGCCCCTCGGACAATCTATGGTGTTCAGTGAAGAGACCGGACTTACCTATGTCGAAGAATGCACTGGCGTTCTTCCTGAGGGAACACGATTAGAGAAGCCCATTTATTCTGTCAAGACACTGATTTTAAACTTCTGAAAGTCAATGCTCACGAGGTGAGGGCGGTTGCAACTTCAGTGGCTTTTCAGAAGAATATGACACTCAGTAACATTCTGGGTGCCACATTTTGGCGTAGCAACTCTGTGTTCGCTTCACAGTACCTGAGAGATGTGAAGACGACATATGAGAACTGCTGCTCGCTAGGACCATACGTTTCCGCAGATACAATCCTGGGGCAGGGGATGACACACATCCTATCCTATAGAAAATGGTTAGGAAGTGTTTTTATGGTTGTTGGGTCGACCGCCTGAGGTGGACTTCCCACTCTTTAGCTTTAGTTTTGCTATCCTAACTTAGTTAGGCTTGGTCAGGTGGTTGTTTTTACTTCGTTTGCCCTCATTGTATGGTCAATATGGTCTTGTCACATCGTGGTCACGCCCCTGTTGACAGATCATCTACAACTCACCAGCTATACAGGTCACTACCTTGCTGGAGACTCTAGTAAAGCAGAAGCGGACTTGGGTGACAGTGATCACGAAGTCAGCTATGCTAACAGGTAAGGAACCAAGGTGTCAATCACCTACATGTATTTGTTTCCTAAATCCTATTCTGTCTCTTTATATAACGTCTAAAATAAAACAGTGCAAACATTACGACAAAGTGACTAAAGAAATTCTGAGATTTTCAGCAGAGTTAGCGCGTGTGGAGGTAAGAAAAAAGTTTTTTTCAAAAATTCACCACAAATCGAAATATTGTGCTAGAGACTTCCTGTTTGTTGCAAAATGAAGGTAAATGATTGAATATCACTAGAAGGTAAGAGATTTAGCTTACAGTAGCATTTTTCGACCATTTCGTTCGAGTCAAAGTTGACCAAAGGTTGAAATTTTGCTACTTATTGTGATTTATATGAAAATATGTCAAAACTGATAAAAGCTACAACCATGAGTTATTTTTTGTTGTATTCTACATGAAATTGTGCACATTTTCACTTTATGTAGCGCCTAATAGAAAACGGTGCAAAAATTACGACAATGTGAGTAAAGAATTTCTGAGATGAGATTTTCAGCAGAGTTAGCGTCATGAAGCTAAGGAAAAGTTTTTTTTTTTTTTTTTTTTTTTTCCTCAAAATTCACCATAAATCGAAATATTGTGCTAGAGACTTCCTGTTTGTTGCAAAATGAAGGTAAATGATTGAATGTTACTAAAATGTAAGAATTTTAGCTTACAATAGCATTTTTTTACCATTTCGGTCAAGTCAAATTTGACCGAAGGTTAAAATTTTGGCACTTGTCGTGATTTATATGAATATATGTCAAAACTGGTAAAAGCTACAACCATGAGTTATTTATGTTATATTCTACGTGAAATTGCACACATTTTCATGAATAAAACTTTATGTAACGCCTAATAGAAAACGGCGCAAAAATTACGACAAGTTGACTAAAGAATTCCTGATATTTTCAGCAGAGTTAGCATGCGCGGACGTAAGGAAAAAGTTTTTTCAAAAATTCACCGTAAATCGAAGTATTGTACTAGAGACTTCCAATTTGTTGCAAAATGAAGGTAAATGATTGAATATTACTAGAATGTAAGAGTTTTAGCTTACAATAGCATTTTTCGACCATTTCGTTCGAGTCAAAGTTGACCGAAGGTTGAAATTTTGGCACATCGTGATTTATATGAAAATATTTCGAAACTGATAAAAGCTACAACCATGAGTTATTTTTTGTTTTACATGAAATTGCACACATTTCCATATATAAAACTTTATGTAACAGCTAATAGAAAACGGTGCAAAAATTACGACAAAGTGACTAAAGAATTTCTGAGATTTTCAGCAGGTAGCATGCGCGGAGGTAAGGAAAAAGTTTTTTCAAAAATTCACCATAAATCAAAATATTGTGCTAGAGACTTCCTGTTTGTTGCAAAATGAAGGTAAATGATTGAATATCACTAGAATGTAAGATTTTTTGCTTTCCAAAAAAAACAAAAAAAAAATGTATATATATATATATATGTTTTTTTTTTTTTTTTTTAATGAATACATAACTAAAAAGGAATGCAGGTGAAAAACATTTTTTTTTTCATAAAACGAAATAATATACATAACACCAATAATACAGATATATAAAAACTTGTAATAAATATAAAGTCAATGCAGAATACTCACTCGTAATCCTGACTCTTCGTTCTATTCTTGTTTTCTCCCTCCTCCATTGAAGAGTCTTGCATTTTTTTTCCTCTCGACATGACAAGGTACAGGTGGAGGAGGGAGACGTATCAGGTGTGCTGCAGATGGCCGCCACTGATGGATAAAGACCGCTGCCCTCCAGTGTCCCTCGGGTAGGCGCACTCCAATATATGACTGCAGTGTGGTATTTGCAGTCACACTCCCTGATCCTGCAAAGTGCTACCTTGTAGGTGCGACAGACGAACTGGGTGTCTCTTCTTCTGCCATTCATGTGGCACACCTGGCACCGTTTCTGCTTACACCCTTCTAGGGGCTCCAGTGTGTGATCCCCTGCCTGCAGCCGACACACAGGGTCCACTACCCGACGGGACATTGGAATGTGAGGGAGGGCGGCAGCAGGGACAGGGACAGCAGGGGCGGCATCATCAAGGGCGGCGTCAGTAGGAGCAAGATGACCGAGGTTGGCCCTCCTAGCGACATCTGCCCTGTCCTCTCAGGGCAGATCTGGAGCTCGGGGCAGGGGGGCGGTGTTGGAAGGCCACTCCTCAGGATTGAAGTTTATGAGGGCATTCTGGCCGCCTCGAGAAACTGGATGTGGAACAACCTCCGGGTGTCTGAATTGTACCCTTATTAGAGGATGTAGGCATTCTGGAGGGCCAACTGAAGGAGGTATTTGAGGAGCTTCTGTGTCCACCTCCTGGTTCTATTTGAAGGGATAATACTGGATTAGTTGATCAAAGAGATCAAGTCCTCCCATGTGCCTATTGTAGTGCCCGATGACAATAGGAAAGTCGGACACTGAAAACTCTCATCATCGTATCTTGGCCCTGCCGACATGTCTTCTTCCGCTGAACGACCTCTTCTTGGATGGGCTCATGACTGGTTGTAATCATAGGCACGCAGTCGGACCCCCTTCCAACAGATGGCGAAGACATCTCCCTTCCGCCGCCACTCTGTCTCTCCTCTTGCCAGATGTTGCGGCTGGCTAGCGAACTTCTTGAGGACATTGGGCCCCACGCACCAACCGAAGGGTACCACTGACGTGCACACCTGCTTCATACAGTTTCTGGACCAGGGATACCGAGTTATAATAATTATCCATAAACAGGTGGTATCCCTGGTTACGCAAACGATCCACAAGACCGAAGACAGTGTTTAGCGTGGAGAATTTTTTTAATATACAGAGAAGTCAACGGCGTATCCAGTGTTGGATTCCGTAGATAAAAATAACTTCACACCATATTTCTTTGGCTTCTTGGGGTTGTACACTTTTATGCATAGATGTCCTTTTTATGGCATCATCCCCTCATCCAAAGAAAGGTACTTGGAAGGAACCACGAGAAACAGGCACCGTTCACGAATGTAGTCCAACACTGGGTGGACTAAGGTGAGGCGATCTGGGTTATTCCGGGGTATGGCCCTTCGGTTGAAGGCATTGAAATACCTGTCCAATGCCAGGAAACTATCATGGGGCATAATGCCGGGCACATTGAGCGTACTTAAAAAAAAATTCCACCTCCAATATTGCCTGACGTTGGCAGCAGGCATCATTCCAAAAAAAATGTGGAGCCCCAAAAAATGCGCCATGTCCGTGAGGTTGCAGCCCCGCCATCGATACAACGTCATCTGCAGTTCCTCACGGCAGTACCGAGTTTAATCCGCCGTCTCTGCAACGAGGTATTCCAGCAATTCCCGCGTAAGGAAGAGCTAAATGAACCCCAGTGCAGTGAGAGTCACAGGGATGATCAGTCCAGGTGCTGCCGTGAATGGGTGCATGTTAGGTGGGGTGGGGTCCTCCAACCACCCCTCATCACTTTCGGATGAATGGCCTTCACCTAGGCTGCCACAACATTGCGACCTTTACACGGGCACGTGCACGCTTGCCAGCTGGCACGACTCGCACTCCCCACCCCCCCACTGGCCCATCTCCTTACTTTCACCATCACTTTCTGTCTCGTCCCCACCAGCCATAATCGGGGCCCCCTCCTCCTCCTCAAACTCTCCCTCATAAACACTGTAACCACTGAACTCGAGTTTACTTTCATGCTGTGGCTCTCGTACGGACATTGGGGGCAAATACTCGTCATTTCTGACATCGGGCGTGATGTCCTCGTCACTAGATGACCAACTGCCATCAAAATGAGGACTTTCCACCTGCTCTCGATCGAGCTCCAACAAGTATTCATCGATGTCCTTTTGTTGGAGGCCTCCCAAATGTTTACGAATGCCTCTAAGGACACCCCGATGTTTCCTATGGGTCGTAAAGGCACAGGGTACGGCTCTTGGTCACTTTCACACAGCGTTGAAAAGATGGATCACCTTGGGTGAGTGGTCCCTCTCTGGCATCCAAGTCTAAAACGCGTCTCACACACTCACTACCGACAGGCAATACGCATCTTTCATGGTCCTGATGATGTTGGGACATCTCTGCATACATCCTATTGCGTCACAAACATGCTAACACTTGCACAAGTTCGGCAAAACACGAATGCGTCGAGAAATCGCTCTCTGACGATGCGTCGCTGATGCTTTGTAGTGCAAGAAGAAAGAAATTCGCGCATGCGCAGCTGGGTCACGCTTGTAAACAAAACAACAGCATGATCCGTGAACTCCCAGCATCCCTCAAGGCGCGTGATTTTAAATTTTTCGCTAACTAGGCCTATAAGTATTTTTTCGTGAATATTTAAAAAAACTTTTTGTAGTCGACGTATTTTACTTCCACTCGGCACCCGACAGGCAATTTTTGTTGACGTAAAATATGTCCAGTCGACGTTAAAGGGTTAAACCACCTAGACATGCCATAATAAAAGATGGGAAAAGAGTACTTGATCCTAAAGAAATAAGTAATGTATTAGTAGAAAATTTAGGAAAAGTAAGTAGTGACAAAAATTTAGATGAGCATTTCTGCACAAAGAAAAATAGTATAGAATTAACAACAATAAATTTTGAAACAATAGAAGATATATATTATAATAGAAAATTTAATATGGAAGAGTTGGAATTTGCTCTGTTGAACAGCAATGAATCTGCCCCTAGAGGTGACAGTATTTGTTGTGAAATGATCTGGTATTTAGCACCATTGGCAAAAACATACTTACTGTATTAGAGTTTTATAACTACTTATGGCTTCAAAATTTATTTCCTGATGAATGGCATAAAGCTATAATTATTCCTATCCCCAAACCTGGAAAAGATCCCAGTAATGTAAACAATTACAGACCAATTTCTTTAGCAAGTTGTTTATGCAACTTACTAGAGAAAATGGTAAATGCTCGACTAACATGGCACATTCGAGCAAATAAAATTTTGACTCCCACTCAGTTTGGGTCACTGTAACAGATTTACACTGGATTCTCTGTCTAACTTAGAAGACCACATACGAAGAGGATTTGAACGAAAACAAATTACTATAGCCGTATTTTTTGACACTGAAAAGGCATATGATACTACATGGAGATATGCAATATTAAAAACGTTACATAAAAACAGCATGCATGGACATATACCTAGGTTTATCCAAAGCTTTCTGACAAGTTGCACTTTTCAAGTGAGAATTGATGATTTATTGTCAAGTACATTTCCACTTGAAAGTGGTGTTCCACAAGGAAGTGTCCTTAGTGGCACACTGTTTACTTTAGCAATAAATGATATCAGTAATAGTCTTCTATCAGAATTAAATGTAACTTGTATATAAATGATTTTGCCATATTTTATTATAAAATTAAAACGTGGAAAAAAGGTGAAGAAATAGATTTAGAAATCAGAAATCATTTAATACCAATTGGCCAAACAGCAAAATTTTTATGATTAGTATTTGATACTCACTTGAACTGGAAAGCCCTAACTCTACTGTATAAAGCAACAGTGCTGTCCATTATTGATTATGGAAGCAAAATGTATGGCTTGGCATCAGACGCATCGCTGAAAACATTACACCCAGTTCATAATGAAGGCCTTAGAATATGTTCAGGAGCTTTTCGATCATCACCAATGTCTTCTTTACAAGCTGAATGTGGTGAACATAGAGAGTTAGTAACAATAAATAGTGCTCTGAGAATTCAGACAAATGATTCTCCAGCCAAAAAATTATTTGGATTAAGAGATGTGTTTATAAACAATCATCCACCTCCTTTCCCAATGAGAGCTGGAAGATTGTTTGAGTCGCATTAAATATAAATATACAATTACAGGCAGTCCCGGAAAACGACAGTTCCGGCTTCTACGGCGTTCGAGGTTACGACGCTTTTCAAATATATTCATCAGAAATTATTTCCGACTTACGACGCATGTTCGGGGTTCGACTCGCGTCGTCTCGCCGATCCGACGGAAGAAATTTGGCCCCAAAACGGCAGAATAATCATAATTTGAAGGTTTTTGATGTAAAACTCAATAATAATGCAGTTTACGTCGTTTTCAATGCACCCAGAGCATTAAAAGTAAGGTTTTCTTATGATTTTTTGACGATTTTCGACGATTTTCCGGTTTCTGACGATTTCGGGTTACGATTGTTTAAGAACGGAACCCCGTATAAACCGGGGACGCCTGTACCTTTAATATTAAAATTACCTCCTCCTTGGAGAATGAATAAAATGAGAATTTGTACACACTTAAAATATTTACCAAAAAGTTAAAATATTCATATACCCCAGAACACCATAGACAACATACAGTAGAGCATATAATCCGATAAGGTCCACATTACGCAACATACACCAATGGATCTAAGTCACAATACTGAGTGGGATATGCTGCAGTATCCCCAGACAAAACGTATCAGTTGTCTCTACCAGGTAATGCCTTGGTATTTACAGCTGTTATGTGCAATAGCATTAGCCATAAAGATAGAGAAGCCTCATGTAATAATTATGTGATTGATAGCAACTCGACAAGTGCTATAGAAGCCATTCAAAGCTATAATAAAAAAAATATTGTACAACAAATCAAGTTTCACTCCATAGATTGTATAATAATGGGAAAATGTTGAAACATATTGGATCTCTACCCGTATAGGGATTAAAGGAAATGAAGAGGCTGATAAAGCAGCCAAAGAAGCAGTCCAGATGACAAGAGCAAATGTAGACATCCCTATTAGTGACTATATAAGATATATAAAAACAATCATTGTAAGTAAATAGCAAAATACAGTATATGGAATGAAGAACCTGAAAATGATAAAACAGATAAAATCCAGTGTTGGAAAATGGAGTTTATCATATCAGAGAGAAAGACACACACAAGTAATTCTGACGCATCTTAGAATAGGCCAAACTCGTTTGACACACGGACACTTGACCCTTAAACGCCGACTGGACGTATTTTACGTCGACAAAAATTGTCTGTCGGGTGCCAAGTGGACGTAAAATATGTCGACTACAAAAACTTTTTTTAAATATTTGCAGAAAAATACTTATAGGCCTCGTTTGTGAAAAATTTTAAATCACGCGCCTTGAGGGATGCTGGGAATTCATGGATCACACTGTTGTTTTGTTTACAAGCGTGACCCAGTTGCGCATGCACGAGTTTCTTTCTTATCCCAAAAGAAAGCATCAGCTAACTCTGCTGAAAATCTCGGAAATTCTTCAGACACTTTGTCGTAATTTTTGCACCGTTTTCTATTAGCCTTTACATAAAGTTTTATATATGAAAATGTGTGCAATTTCATGTAGAATACAACAAAAAATAACTAATGGCTGTAGCTTTTATCAATTTTGACATATTTTCATATAAATCACGATGTGCCAAAATTTCAACCTTCGATCGACTTTGACGTGACCGAAATGGTCGAAAAATGCAATTGTAAGCTAAACTCTTACATTCTAGTAATATTCAATCATTTACCTTCATTTTGCAACAAACGAGAAGTCTCTAGCACAATAGTTCGATTTATGGTGAATTTTTGAAAAAAACTTTTTCCTTATGTCCGCCCTAACTCTGCTGAAAATCTCAAATTTTTGTCACATATTTTCATATTTTCTATTAGCAGTCACATAAAGTGTTATATATGAAAATGTGAATACAACAAAAAATAACTCATGGTTGTAGCTTTTATCAACTTTGACATATTTTCATATAAATCACGAAGTGCCAAAATTTCAACCATTGGTCAACTTTGACTCAACCGAAATGGTCGAAAAATGCAATTGTAAGCTAAACTCTTACATTATAGTAATAATCAATCATTTACCTTCATTTTGCAACAAACGAGAAGTCTCTAGCGCAATATTTCGATTTATGGTGAATTTTTGAAAAAAAATTTCCTTACATCCGAGCTAACTCTGCTGAAAATCTTGTAAGAGCCTGACGCCGTCTCTTCCAAACGTGTGTGTTCGTGTGTTCATCGTCCCTCAGAGTGGACAAGACAACAAGAGCATCTTGTTTTCTTTCTCTAAAGGAACGCGATTTCAACCATACAATATTTCCATCTGTTTCTCCCTAACCATTGTTGTCTTGATGTATGTACAATCACCACTGCTTGCATTGCCATTCTAATCATGTACTCATAATGTTCCAACGAATCTTCTGTATCAAACTGTGTGTATATTTCTGTTTGTGAAGACGCCAAACGTCTCGCCACTCCAATGGACGACGAACACACGAACACACACGTGTTTGGAAGAGACGGCGTCAGGCTCTTACAATCTCAGAAATTGTTTAGTAACTGTCGTAATTTTTGCACAGTTTTCTATTAGCCGTTGCATAAAGTTTTATATATGAAAATGTGTGCAATTTCATGTAGAATACAACAAAAAATAACTCATGGTTGTAGCTTTTATAAGTTTTGAAATATTTTCATATAAATCACGATAAGTGCAAAAATTTAAACTTACGGTCAACTTTGACTCGACCGAAATGGTCGAAAAATGCAATTGTAAGCTAAAACTCTTACATTCTAGTAACACTGAATCATTTACCTTCATTTTGCAACAAACCGGAAGTCTCTAGCACAATATTTCGATTTATGGTGAACTTTTGAAAAAACTTTTTTCCTAAAATCACGTCCGCACAAGCAACTCGGCTGAAAATCTCAGAATTTCTATAGTCACCTTGTCGTAATTTTCGCACCATTTTCTATTAGGCATTACATAAATTGTTATACATGAAAATGTGCACAATTTCATGTAGAATACAACAAAAAATAACTCATGGTTGTAGCTTTTATCTGTTTTGAAATATTTTCATATAAATCACGATGTGCCAAAATTTCAACCTTCGGTCAACTTTGACTCGACCGAAATGGTTGAAAAATGCAATTTTAAGCTAAAACTCTTACATTCTAGTAACATTGAATCATTTACCTTCATTTTGCAACAAACGGGAAGTCTCTAGCACAATATTTCGATTTATGGTGAATTTTTGTAAAAAACTTTTTCCTTACCTCCGCCGTGGTAACTGCTTAAAATCTCAGAATTTCTTTAGTCACCTTGTCGTAATTTTCGCACCATTTTCTATTAGGTGTTACATAAAGTGTTATACATGAAAATGTGTGCAATTTCATGTAGAATACAACAAAAAATAACTCATGGTTGTAGCTTTTATCAGTTTTGAAATATTTTCATATAAATCACGATAAATAGAAAAAATTCAACCTTCGGTCAAATTTAACTCGACCAAAATGGTCGAAAACTGCAATTGTAAGCTAAAGCACTTACAGTGTAGTAATATTCAATCAATTACCTTCATTTTGCAACAAACGGGAAGTCTCTAGCACATTATTTTGATTTATGGTGAATTTTTGAAAAAAACTTTTTATATCCGCACTTTACGAATTCATGCATCATTTTGTGATAATATTTTCTCTCTGTTGCTTTAATTGTTTTACAATTTGTTATATACCAAAATCATCGCAATTTAGTGTACAATACAACAAAAAAAAAATAACTCATTAGCTTTTACTGTTTTGGTCACAGCGCGATTTGTATACAATTATATATGAAATATTTTTTGCTGTCATATATTCCAATATTTATATATGATAATGATATTTTTTCATTTCTGATGGTTGCATACTAAACTTCAGGCAATGACAAAAAAAGGAGCCAAAAATAAACTCTTAATCTTAAAAACTAAACGTGCTGTGATTTTTTGAAAAAAACTTTTTTTCTGCTTCGGCGCTAACTCCCGAACCCCGCCGGCATAAAACAGACACTTTTGTAAATAGAGGCTCGGCGTTTAAGGGTTAATGAACAGTCCATTTGACTTTCCAAATGCCCAGATCGCAAAGTGATGATAACTGTGAAACATGTAATGTGTGAATGTCCAAAATATAACCTGCAGCGACTATCAAATTTTGGAAGCAGATCAATGAAGGAAATTTTGTCAGAATCCATTACATTTTCAGTAATACCAATTTTAGTGTTCATGAGGATCTGTGATTTAATTGATAAAATATAAAAAGCAAATAATAGAAATACAAAAAACCTTAGGGGTTTAATGAATTTTAAAACAACTAAATTTTAAAATTTTAATAAATTTATTTTAAATTTTAGTATACCTTTTTAGTGAGTCTATGGAAACTTGAGTATGTATGTATTTGTTGTGTGATTGTGTTCCAGTATGAGAGCATGTGCCTCTGTGCAATTTTAATTTCATTCTCATTCATTCATCACTTTATCAAATGACCTATTTGGTGCCAGTACTAGGCTTCTAGCATAGACCTGTCATTTCATCCAAATCCTTAGGGCCAGCCCTATGAGAGCTCAGAGGTCTGGTTAAACTGCTCTAATAATAGTAATAATCCACAGAAAAGGCTAAGGGATCTCTAGTTTGCACTCCCAACCTGTCTATGGACACGGGGGCAACTGCTGCACTGGGTTCCGTGGCCACTGGTACTGGTCCCAAGAATTCACCTTTCCGGACTGGTAAGAGTCCTTCTACCCCTGCACAGGTTCCATATGCCTCCGTGGCACCAGTACCAGTCCCTGGAATTTGCCTTCCCAGGCTGGTAAGGGTCCTTCTACTAGCATCCAGGGTTCCATGGCACTGGTACCATTCCTGGGATTCCTTCCCGGACCAGTAAGGGTGCTTGGTCTATGAACCCAGGCATAACCCAGCGAGAGAGAGTGCAGATGCTAACTTACCCCCTGCCCATTCCCATAAGGAATGGTGCAAGGGTCCCAGAATGGTGATGGACTTACAGTAGAAGTCTAAGAAGAGAATCGAGAATCATCATCATCTTCGCCTTCATCTATGTCATGTACTGTCATCTCCTCCCCTTCTTCTTCCAAAGCTAGCAAGCAGAGGAGGAAGAAGAAGGCTGCCTCTCCCAACCGTTGAAGTCCTGTAGGGCTTTTGACAGCCAGCCTTCTTCCACAGAGAAGGCTACAGGATCTCTCGCTAGCAATACTCCAGTACTGCAGCTCTCGATTTGTCTAGTGGCACGGGAGCAACCACTGCCCCAGGGTGTCACAGACCCCCGATGGAACGGCACTGGTCCTGGGAGTCCTTACTGGTCTGGTAAGGGTCCCCAGTCTATGGAACTGGGCTGTACCCAGCAAGAGTGAGTGAGTTTAGAGCGTGCAAGCACTCTCTCACCCACTGCCCGCGTCTGTACGGGAATGGTGCAATGGTTCCAGAATGGTGACGCTGGCCTACTAGTCCGCTCACTTGGGGAAGGTATGAGGAGTTGCCCTGTCCAATCTTCTCCTGTAGAGGCCTTGGCTTTTAAGAAGACTGTAGCACGTCTTCGGGACAGTCCCCGTCCATGCTCATGTGAATTGGATCGCTCTCCCAGACTCGTATGGCCATTGTCACCACGGGTTGACAACCACCTACAGTAAAGGTGCTAGATATCTCTCACCTCTCCCCTCCACTTCCTCGAAGTTTTTTGGGAACCGGGAACCAGACAGACCTAGGATTCAGGACCGGGAACGTTCATGCTCCCATCCTTTCCCAGCATGGGAGTGTATGCTCCGGATTTGGTCCATGACCGGAATGGTTGTATGCTTGAGTGGTAGAGAGATCACCAGGGGACTCCGGCGGAACTTTCAGAGATTGTCCGTTTGATACAGCAGTTTAATGATCTTGAGGAAGAGACTGTGGCTTTCCCTGTGGACCATTTGTCAGCCACCAAAGCTTTTTGGTGATCCCAAAAGGAATCCAAAGTCTCGATGGACTTGCCATGATTGCAACTTGCCAAAGGGGTCTTGGACCAAGTGAATTCTCATGTTTGAGCAGGACAATTCACTGAGGTTTAGCTTATTGGGCAAGACACTTCCTCAGCCTCTCACTCACCAGAGGAATACTTCTTTACCTCGGTGAGTCCTTTGCTGACCAAACAACTTGACCCGGACCTGGTTCACCGGTGTCCGGGTCGGTCGCCGGACTGCCTCAGTGCAGAGGGAGTTTCCCTGTCACAGCAGGAGGCAGTGGCATTGGAATTGGCTGCCATGGCAGCATTCCAGATCGTCTCCTGGATAGATCTTTGGTCCCTTGCAGACCAGACAACTAACCTGTGGGTGAACCTGCTGCTCAAGAGGAGTCTCTCTAGGAAGCACCACGATAGAGACTGTTATGACTCAGGTCACCAGGTTTTTTGGATCCAAGTCAGCATTGGCACTCAGGAATGGACCAGTACTGGGTTCCGCTGCCTTCTTCCCTTGAGGAGAAGTGGATGCCACGATGGACAGGCAAAGGATCGAAATAATGATCTCCTTGTTCACCAGGCAGTGGTCAAGACCTCTGGGTCTTCATGTGTCACTACAGCCCAATCTTTTGGTCAGGCTGGCTCCTCCTCTTCAGGTCCTAGGAAGTACTACATTACAGAGCATAAACTTTGAGTTCCTGCCACCCCTCACCAATGTTCCAGTCTGCTTCCAGACATAAGCTCCTAGCTCGCTGACAAACCCCACCTTATGGGAGGAGGTGAATGTGTTGCTGAAGAAGGCGCTGTAGAAATCGTGGCAGATCAGTCTCTGGGGGTCTTACAACCATCCTTTTCTCATAGAGAAGACAACGGGTGGCTGAAGACCGGTCATAGACCTTCCTCTCCTGAACCGATTCATTCGCCAGACTCGCTTCAAGACAGAAACGATCCTCTCACAGGTGTTCACACGGGTATCGACTTGGGGCTTTCACACGGGATACATCTTTTGATGTATCTCAACATTTACTTAGTCTTGGCGAGCACCCGGTCATAGTTGCTCCAGGACAGAGACTGACTTCTTGAGTGTTGTCATGACCTGGCAGTCCCGTTCAATTTTGAGAAGCCCAATCTCACACCCAAGCAGAGGGTAAAGCATCTGGGCAGGCTGATAGATACAGCAGCAGCAAGATCCGCTCTCCCTGGGACAGCCCCCATCCGTGTTCACATGAACGGGATCACTCTCCCCAACCCGTACAGCCGTCGCCACCTCGGGTTGATGACTGCTGGCGTCCTTCCGCACCTGCCAGGACTTTGGCTTCCAGCAGGTCTATGAAGGGTGCTAGTACCCCTCAGACTCACGTATCAGCAAGTTCAGAGAGGCAGTGCAGTTATTCATGTCTCAACAGGAACAACCAGCTCTGTAGCGACGAGTTGTTGTTGGTCACCAGTCGTCCTTGGAGAAGCTTGTTTCACCTTTGTTCCCTTCAGTGGAGATACAAGGAGTTTTGGTCTCCAACATTGTTTATCAGCTTTTGGAAATGGATCGATTGGTGAAGTTTTATCAGAGTCTGCAACATTTTCAATTGACTCAGTTTTAATATTCATGAGGAAATGTACAGGGTCGAAATTAGAGACCCCCTACAGCATAAACTAAAATTGATAAGGACAAAAACAAAAGTGATTCAGAACAGTATTTATTTAGGTTTCTCTGAGTATTTAATATTTTGTGTCCATCTGCCTGTACCAAAGCCTGCATTCTTGAGGGGTATGATTTCAGCAAATTGCAAAAAGCTGAGACTCAAACTCCATTTCCCTGAGCACTTCTGTCACCGCTCACAGGTCGTCGAATACCATCATAGTTCACTGTGCGCGCTTCAGCACGTTCCTTTAAGATACTACCAATGTTTTCACACACACTAAGGTCAGGGAGCTACCTGGAAATTCACTTGACGAGAAGAAATCAATACCACTGTTTGAAGCAGCTCCTGTGTCTGAAGAGCCTTGAAACATGGTGCCTTATCATGCAAAAATGTGACTTCTTCAAGAGATAAACATTTTCAGGATCTTTGAGGAAAGGAAATACTCCACCAGTAAGCACAGTTTCTCTGAAGTATTCAGCATTCCATGACTGTCCTTTTCTTTGATGATCCACATTAACTGTTTGGCTGTGAAACAGAGAAAAATTCCCAAACATTCAGGAAATTTCACAACTTAAGCGATAGCGCACGTCATCGCTGATATCATGCAACTTTGCAGCCCAAATGATGTCATTTTTATGATTTGGCTTCCTGACTGTGTAAATGAAGAATTCATCTGATACAGCAACATGGAGAAAGCCAGCTTCATCCCAGTCTTTAAGAAATGAACCACAAAACCATGCACAGTCTTCTCTCTGTTGCTGATTGATGTTGTGCTTGCTGATAACATGAAATGGCTTGATACCAGATTGTTTCAACTCATGATATACAGCCCTATAACTTCTCTTCTTTCCCCTTTTTGTTTCTAGTTCAAGCACCAATTTACATAAAGACTTTCTTGGTCTACGGCCTGCCTCAGCTATGATGTCTTTTGACTCCTGAGAAAGGACTTCAGGCTTTCCAAGATTCTAACTCTTCGCGATGACAGTCATATGGATTTTTGTTCCAGTTTCTTTTAACAAAGGATTCATCTCTTTTAATGCATTTAGCTATCCAGGAATGTGAAATGAAGGATGCACCAGCATCCCTGGCCTCTCTGAAGGTTATAGCCCGGATTCGGTCAATCCATCTGATTTCCTCCGAGTCGTTAGCCATGGCTGTATCTAACTCCGTCACTCAGTCTGAAAATACAAGAAATGTAAAATGAAAAATAGCTTAACCCATTAACCCATAAACACCGACTGGACGTATTGTACGTCGACTAAAATTGTCTGTCGGGTGCCAAGTGGATGTATGGTACGTCAACTACAAAAATTTTTTTAAAAATATTTGTGGAAAAATACTTATAGGCCTAGTTTGCGAAAAATTTTAATTCACGCACCTTGAGGGATGCTGGGAGTTCACGGATCATGCTGTTGTTTTCTTTACAAGCGTGATCCAGCTGCGCATGCATGAATTTCTTTCTTCTCCCACTAGAAAGCATCAGCGACGCATCTCAGAAATTCTTTTGTCACTTTGTCATAATTTTTGCACCGTTTTATATTAGCCGTTACATAAAGTTTTATATGTGAAAATGTGCACAATTTCATGTAGAATGCAACAAAAAACGACCCATGGTTGTAGCTCTTATATGTTTTGAAATATTTTCATATAAATCACGATAAGTGGCAAAATTTCAACCTTCAGTCAACTTTGACTAGACCGAAATGGTAGAAAAATGCAATTGTAAGCTAAAACTCTTACATTCTAGTAATATTCAATCATTTACCTTCGTTTTGCATCAAATTGGAAGTCTCTAGCACAATATTTCGATTTATGGTGAATTTTTGAAAAAAACTTTTCTTACGTACGCCCAGTAACTCGGCCGAAAATCTCAGAAATTCTTTCGTCACTTTGTCGTAATTTTTGCAATTTTATATTAGCTGTTACATAAAGTTTTATATATGAAGATGTGCACAGTTTCATGTAAAATACAACAAAAAACAACCCATGGTTGTAGCTTTTATCAGTTTTGAAATATTTTCATATAAATCATGGTGTGCCAAAATTTCAACCTTTGGTCAACTTTGACTCGAACGAAATGGTAGAAAAACACAATTGTAAGCTAAAACCCTTACATTCTAGTAATATTCAATCATTTACCTTCATTTTGCAACAAATGGGAAGTCTCTAGCACAATATTTCGATTTATGGTGAATTAAAAAAAACTTTTTCCTTACGTCCCCGCGCGGTAACTCGGCCGAAAATCTCAGAAGTTCTTTCGTCACATTGTCGTAATGTTTGCACCGTTTTATATTAGCCATTGCATAAAGTTTTATATATGAAAATGTGCGCAATTTCATGTAGAATACAACAAAAAATAACTCATGATTGTAGCTTTTATCAGTTTTGAAGTATTTTCATATAAATCACGATGTGCCAAAATTTCAACCTTCGGTCAACTTTGACTGCACCGAAATGGTCAGAAAACGCAATTGTAAGCTAAAACTCTTACAATCTAGTAACATTCAATCATTTACCTTCATTTTGCAACAAATGGGAAGTCTCTAGCACAATATTTCGATTTATGGTGAATTTTTTAATGTAGAATACAACAAAAAATAACTCATGGTTGTAGCTTTTATCAGTTTTGAAATATTTTCATATAAATCACGACAAGTGCCAAAACTTAAACCTGCTGTCAACTTTGACTCGACCGAAATGGTAAAAAAATGCAATTGTAAGCTAAAAATCTTACATTCTAGTAACATTCAATCATTTACCTTCATTTTGGAACAAACGGGAAGTCTCTACCACAATATTTCGATTTATGGTGAATTTTTGAAAAAACGTTTTCCTTCCCTCTCGCGTGCTAACTCTGCTGAAAATCTCAGAATTTCTTTGGTCACCTTGTCGTAATTTTCGCACCGTTTTATATTAGGCCTTACATAAAGTGTTATACATGAAAATGTGTGCAATATCATGTAGAATACAACAAAAAACAACTCATGGTTGTAGCTTTTATCAGTTTTGAAATATTTTCATATAAATCACGATAAATAGAAAAAATTTGATCTTCGGTCAACTTTAACTCAACCGAAATGGTCAAAAACTGCAATTGTAAGCTAAAACACTTACAGTCTAGTAATATTCAATCAATTACCTTCATTTTGCAACAAACGGAAAGTCTCTAGCACAATATTTCAGTTTATGGTGAATTTTAGGAAAAAACTTGTTTTTACATCCACGTGTTACGAATTAATGCATCATTTTGTGATAATATTTTCTATGTGTTGCTTTAATCGTTTTACAATTTGTTATATACCAAAATCATCGTAATTTAGTGTACAATACAAAAAAAAAAACTCATTAGCTTTAACCGTTTTGCTCACAGCACGATCTGTATACAATTATATATGAAATTTTTTTTGCTGTCATATATTCCAATATTTATATATGATAATGATATTTTTTTCATTTCTGATGGTTGCATACTAAACTTCAGTCAATGACAAAAAAAGGAGCCAAAAATGAACTCTTAATCTTATTAACTAAGCATCCTGTGATTTTTTGAAAAAAACTTTTTTTCCGTTTCGGCGCTAACTCCCGAACGCCACCAGCATAAGACAGACACTTTTGTAAATAGAGGCTCGGCATTTAAGGGTTAATAGAAACTTAAAATAATGTACTTGGAGGTAGGTTGTAGCAGAAAACTTCATAACTTTCCATTTGTTCCATGGAGGGGGGGGGCTCTATTTCAAAACACCCGGTAAGTTAATTGATGAAGTATAAAAATTAATTTATAAAAATACAAAATCCCACGGGGCCAACTAATATATAAAAAAAATCAGAATTTTAAAAATTGTTAAAGTTTTGAGAATTTTGTCATTACTCAGTTTTATTAACCCTTAAACGCCTATTGGACGTATCATACGTCGACTAAAATTGTCTGTTGGGTGCCGAGTAGACGTACCGTACGTCGACTACAAAAAATTTCAACCTTCGTTCAACTTTGACTCGACCGAAATGGTCGAAAAACGCAATTGTAAGCTAAAACTCTTACATTCTAGTAATATTCAATCATGTACCTTCATTTTTCAACAAATTGGAAGTCTCTAGCACAATATTTCGATTTATGGTGAATTTTTGAAAAAAACTTTTTTCTTATGCACGGCGGTAACTCAGCCGAAAATTTCATAAATTCTTTCGTCATTTTGTCATAAGTTTTGCACTGTTCTATATTAGCCGTTACATAAAGTTTTATATAGGAAAATGTGTGCAATTTCATGTACAATACAGCAAAATACAACCCATGGTTGTAGCTTTTTATCAGTTTTGAAATATTTTCATATAAACCACGATAACTGCCAAAATTTCAACCTTCAGTCAACTTTGACTTGACCGAAATGGTCAAAAACGCAATTTTAAGCTAAAACTCTTACGATCTAGTAATATTCAATCATTTACCTTCATTTTGCAACCAATTGGAAGTCTCTAGCACAATATTTCGATTTATGGTGAATTTTTGAAAAACTTTTTTCCTTACATCCGTGCCAGAAATTCTTTTTGTCACGTTGTCGTAATGTTTGCACTGTTTTATATTAGTCGTTACATAAAGTTTTATATATGGAAATGTGCGCAATTTCATGTAGAATACAACAGAAAATAACTCATGGTTGTAGCTTTTATCAGTTTTGAAATATTTTCATATAAATCACGATTACTGCCAAAATTTCAAGCTTTTGTCAACTTTAACTCAACTGAAATGGTAAAAAAACGCAATTATAAGCTAAAACTCTTACATTCTAGTAATATTCAATCATGTACCTTCATTTTGCAACAAACGGGAAGTCTCTAGCACAATATTTCGATTTATGGTGAATTTCTGAAACAAAAATTTTTTTCCTTACGTCTGCGCGCGGTAACTCGGGCGAACATCTCAGAAATTCTTTCGTCATGTCGTAATGTTTGCATCGTTTTACATTAGTCGTTACATAAACTTTTATATATGAAAATGTGCGCAATTTCATGTAGAATACAACAGAAAATAGCTCATGGTTGTAGCTTTTATCAGTTTTGAAATATTTTCACATAAATCACGATAACTGCCAAAATTTCAACCTTCGGTCAACTTTAACTCGACTGAAATGGTAAAAAAACGCAATTGTAAGCTAAAACTCTTACATTCTAGTAATATTCAATTGTTTAACTTCATTTTGCAATAAATTGGAAGTCTCTAGCACAATATTTCAATTTATGGTGAATTTTTTGAAAAAAACATTTTCCTGACGTCTGCGCGGTAACTCGGCCGAACATCTCAGAAATTCTTTCGTCTCGTTGTCGTAATATTTGCACCGTTTTATATTATTCGTTACATAGAGTTTTATATATGAAAATGTGCGCAATTTCATGTACAGTACAACAGAAAATAACTCATGGTTGTAGCTTTTATCAGTTTTGAAATATTTTCATATAAATCACGATAAATAGAAAAAATTCGACTTTCGGTCAACTTTAACTCGACCGAAATGGTCGAAAACTGCAATTGTAAGCTAAAGCACTTACAGTCTAGTAATATTCAATCAATTAGCTTCATTTTTCAACAAACGGGAAGTCTCTAGCACAATATTTAGATTTATGGTGAATTTTTGAAAAAAACATTTTTTACGTCCACGTTGTTATTTAATTCATGCATCATTTTGTGATAATATTTTCTCTGTGTTGCTTTGATCGTTTTAAAATTTGTTATATACCAAAATCATCGCAATATAGTGTACAATACAACTAAAAAAATTACCTCATTAGCTTTAACAGTTGTGCTTACAGCGATTTGTATACAATTATATGTGTTTTTTTTCGCTGTCATATATTCCAATATTTATATATGATAATGATATTTTTTTTCATTTCTGATGGTTGCATACTAAACTTCAGGCAATGAAAAAAAAGGAGCCAAAAATGGACTCTTAATCTTAAAAAACTAAGCGTGCTGTGATTTTTTGAAAAAACTTTTTTTCCGCTTCAGCGCTAACTCACCGAACGCCACCGGCATACGGGAGACGTTTTTGTAAATAGGGGCTCGGCGTTTAAGGGTTAATATATAAGTATAGTAATATTAAATTTTTTAAAATGTGCATAAATTTAAAAAAAAAATTTTTGTCTCTCTTTTTGTGAATTACGTATATGTAAATACCAATGTTCTCCCCCAAAGGGATGGCTTGTAACTGTATGAAAGAAAATGTGTGGCTGAATGCGTAGGGGGAACTGGATTATTTTCACCTACAGCTGTAAGCCATACAGTATGTACGTATAAATGTAACGATAAAATGTTTAAGACGACTTGGAAATTATATTAATAGTATCATTTCAAAGATTAATACAGTAATAAGGTAATAGTTTAATGTATATTTGATGTAGGCTTGTATTTTTAGGCATACAGTACTTTGGTGTTTGACCTTTCATGGTAGACAGGTACAAATATACATAGTATTAAATTTTTAAAAATGTGTATATGTTTTTTTTTTTTTGTCTCTCTTTGTGAATTACATACTGTATACATAAATACCAATGGTTCCCCCCGAAAAGAAAATGGGACAGCTCGTAACTGTATGAAAGAAAATGTGTGTGGCTGAATACATAGAGGGTACTGGATTATTTTCACCTGCAGCTGTAAGCCATACAGTACGTACGTATAAATGTAATGATAAAATGTTTAAGATGGCTTGGAAATTATATTAACCCTTAAACGCCTGTTGGACGTTTTAAACGTCGTCCAAAATTGTCTGTCGAATGCCGAGTAGACGTTGCAAACGTCGACTGAAAATGCTTTTTTTAAATATTCGCGGAAAAATAATTATAGGCCTAGTTTGCGGAAGATTTCAAATCCCACGCCTCGGCTGATGCTGGGAGTTCACGGATCCAGCTTTTGTTTTGTTTCTGAGCGTCACCCAGACGCGCATGCGCGAATTTCCCCCATCTCGCATCAGAGAGCATCAGAGTAGCGCCTTGCAGGAGCGATATTTTGATGCAGACGTGTTTTGTTGAACTTTTGTGAGTGTTAGCGTATTCGTGCTGCAACAGAACGTTTGCAGAGATGTCGCAAAGGCGTCAGGAGCGTGAAAGGCGCACATTGCCTGTCGGAAGTGAGCGTGTGAGGCGAGTTTTGGACTTGGATGCTGGAGAAGGACCCAGCAACCAGAGTGACCCAGCTTCTCAGCAGCGTGTTGTTCGGCCACGTGTGACCTATGGCGACCAAGGACCACATCCCGTTCCTTTTACGACCCCTAGGAAGCATCGGGGTGTCCTGAGGGGCATCCGAAAACATTTGGGAGGCCTCCAACAGAAGGACATTGACGAGTACTTGTTGGAGCTCGATCGAGAGCAGGTCGAAAGTCTTGATTTCAGTGGTAGTTGGTCATCTAGCGATGACGACATAACGCCTGACGTCAGCGATGACGAGTATTTGCCACCAATGTCCGTACGGGATCCTCAGCAGGAAAGTGAATTAGAGTTTAGTGGGTTTAGTGCCTACGAGGGAGAAAGTGAGTTGGAGGAGGAGGAGGATGACTTGATTGTGGCCGGTGGGGACGAAACAGAAAGTGATGGGGAAAGTGAAGGAGACGGTCCAGCTGGGAGTGTAAGAGTGCGAAGACGTGCGTGGCACGCGCGCGAGCGCAAACCCATAGAAGGTCGCAACGTCGCGGCAGCTCGGGTGAAGGCCGTTCGTCCGAAAGTGATGAGGGTGGTCGGAGGACCCCACCCCACCTAACATGCACCCATTCACGGCAGTACCTGGACTGACTGTCCCTGTGCCTCTCACGGTACTGGGGTTCATTCAGCTTTTCCTGACGTGGGAATTGCTTGAATTCCTGGTTGGGGAGACGGTAGATTACGCTCGGTACTGCCATGAGGAATTGCAGACGACGTTGTCGCACCGCTGGCGGGCTGCAACCTCACGGACATGGCGCACTTTTTGGGGCTCCACATATTTTTGGGATGATGCCTGCTGCTGACGTCAGGCAATATTGAGGCGGAATTTTTTTGGCACGCCTAATGCTAATATGGCCGGCGTTATGTCCCATGATAGTTTCCTGGCATTGACAGGTATTTCAACGCCTTCAACCAAGGGCTATACCCCGAATAACCCCGACCGCCTCATCTTAGTCCGCCCAGTGTTGGAGTTCGTTCGTGAACGGTGCCAGACTCTCGTGGTTCCTTCAAGAACCTTTCTTTGGATGAGGGTATGATGCCATACAAAGGGCGTCTAAGTATCAAAGTGTACAACCCGAAGAAGCCAAAGAAGTATGGTGTAAAGTTATTTTTATTACGGAAGCCAACACTGGATACGTCGTGGACTTCTTGGTGTATTCTGGGGTCTTCCACGCTGCGTGACACTGTCTTCGGTCTTGTGAATCGTTTCGTAACCAGGGATACCACCTGTTTATGGATAATTATAACTCGGTATCCCTGGCCCAGGAACTGTATGAAGCAGGTGTGCACGTCAGTGGTACCCTTCGGTTGGTGCGTGGGGCCCCGAATGTCCTCGAGGTTTGCTAGCTACCCGCAACATCTTGCAAGAGGAGAGACAGAGTGGCGGCGGAAGGGAGATGTCTTCGTCATCTGTTGGAAGGGGGTCCGACTCGTGCCCATGATTACGAGGAGTCATGAGCCCATCCAAGAGGAGATCACCCAGCGGAAGAAGACACGCCGGCAGGGCCGAGTTACATATGAGGAGTTTCATGTCCAGCGCCCTACTGTCACTGTCATCGGGCACTACAACAGGCACATGGGAGGAGTTGATCTCTTTGATCAACTCATCCAGTATTATCCCTTCGCCAGGAGAACCAGGAGGTGGACACAGAAGCTCCTCAAATACCTCCTTCAGTTGGCCCTCCAGAATGCCTACATCATATACTGTGGGTATAATTCGGACGCCGGAGGTTGACCCACATCCAGTTTCTTGAGGTGGCTGGGAATGCCCTCATCAACTTCGATCCGGAGGAGTGGCCTTCCAACGGCGCCCCTGCCCTGAGCTCCAGCTCTGAAGAGGAAAGGTCAGATGTCGTGAGATACCCCGACATCATAATTCCTCATCCTGCCGGCACCGCCCTGCTGCCGCCGACCTTGATGATGACGCTGCCCCTGAAGATGCCGCCGCCTGAAGGTCGACCTCGATTCCAGTGTCCTGTCGGGTAGCCGACCCTGTGTGTCGGCTGCAGCCAGGAGATCACACTGGAGCTCATCGAAGGGGGCAGACAGAACGGTGCGGGTGTGCCATATGAATGGCAAGAGGAGAGACAGCCGGTATGCGTGTGTCGCACCTGCAAGGTAGCACTTTGCAGGTTGGATGAGTGTAACCGCAGGTACCACAATGCGGTTATTTATTGGAATGCGCCTGCCCGAGCGACACTGGAGGGGCAGCGAGCCGCCGAAGGGTGGCCCACCAGCAGTAAGGCGCGCGTCCTCCTCCTCCGCTTGTGCCCGTCATGTCGGGAGGAAAAAATGCAAGACTCTTCAATGGAGGAGGGAGAAAACAAGAAACAGCACTAAGAGTCAGGATTACGAGTGAGTATTCTGCATTTTTTTTTTTTAGTTTTTTTTATTTACGAGTGAGTATTCTGCATTGAATTTATTTTTAGTTTTGTATTTATTTTTGAGTGAGTATTCTGCATTGAATTTATTTTTAGTTTTATATTTATTACAAGTTTTTATATATCTGTATTCATTGCTGTTTTGTATAATTTCGTTTTATGCAAAAACAAAGTTTTTCAACAACCATTCCTTTTAGTTATGTTTTCGTAACAAAGTAAAAAAACTATAATTTATATGTGTTTATGTATGAATGTCTATATATATATATATATATATATATATATATATATATATATATATATATATATATATATATATATATATATATATATTATATATATATATTTTTTTATATATAATTTTTTTTGGGTCTCTTTTGGGTAAGCAAAAATCTCATATTCTGGTGATATTCAATCCTTTACCTTCATTTTGCAACAAACGGAAAGTCTCTAGCACAATATTTAGAATTTTGGTGAATTTTTAAAAAAAAAAAAATGTCCTCCGCTCACATGCTGGACTCCGCTGAAAATCTTGTCATTTCTTGTGTCAGCTTGCCGTAATTTTTCTCCTTTCATATTATTCGTTACATAAAGTGTTATACATCAAAATGTGCGCAATTTCATGTAGAATACAACAAAAAATAAATCATTCCTTTAGCTCTTCACAGTTTTTTAATATTTTCGCCGAAATCACGTTAACGGACAAAATTTTAACATTCGGTCAAATTTGACTCGACCGAAATGATCGAAAAACGCATCCGTAAGCCATAATTATTACATGCGAGTAACAATCAATCACGTACCTTCATTTTGCAACAAACGGAAAGTCTCTAGCACAATATTTAGATTTTTGGTGAATTTTTGAAAAAAAAAATTTCCTCCGCTCCGCACGCGCAGACTCCGCTGAAAATCATGGCATTTCTTGTGTCAGCTTGCCGTAATTTTTTCGCCCTTTCATATTACTCGTTACATAAAGTGTTATACATCAAAATGTGCGCAATTTCATGTAGAATACAACAAAAAATAAATCATTCCTTTAGCTCTTCACAGTTTTTTAATATTTTCGCCGAAATCACGATAACTGACAAAATTTTAACATTCGGTCAACTTTGACTCGACCGAAATGATCGAAAAACGCATCCGTAAGCCATAATTATTACATTCCAGTAACAATCAATCATTTACCTTCATTTTGCAACAAACGGAAAGTCTGTAGCACAATATTTAGAATTTTGGTGAATTTTTGAAAAAAAATAATTAACTCCGCTCCGCGCGTGCGGAATCCGCTGAAAATCGTGGCATTTCTTGCGTCAGCTTGCCGTAATTTTTTCGCCCTTTCATATTATTCGTTACATACAGTGTTATACATCAAAATGTTTGCAATTTCATGTAGAATACAACAAAAAATAAATAATTCCTTTAGCTCTTCACAGTTTTTTAATGTTCTCGCCGAAATCACGATAACTGACAAAATTTTAACGTTCGGTCAACTTTGACTCGACCGAAATGATCGAAAAACGCATTCGTAAGCCATAATTATTACATTCGAGTAACAATCAATCACTTACCTTCATTTTGCAACAAACGGAAAGTCTCTAGCACAATATTTAAATTTTTGGTGAATTTTTGAAAAAAATAATTTCCTCCGCTCCGCGCGCGCGGAATCCGCTGAAAATCGTGGCATTTCTTGCGTCAGCTTGCCTTAATTTTTTCGCCGTTTCATATTATTCGTTACATAAAGTGTTATACATCAAAATGTGCGCAATTTCATGTAGAATACAACTAAAAATAAATAATTCCTTTAGCTCTTCACAGTTTTTTAATATTTTCGCCGAAATCACGTTAACTGACAAAATTTTAACATTCGGTCAAATTTGACTCGACCGAAATGATCGAAAATCGCATCCGTAAGCCATAATTATTACATGCGAGTAACAATCAATCACGTACCTTCATTTTGCAACAAACGGAAAGTCTCTAGCACAATATTTAGATTTTTGGTGAATTTTTGAAAAAAAATTTCCTCCGCTCCGCGCGCGAGGACTCCGCTGAAAATCATGGCATTTCTTGCGTCACCTTGCCGTAATTTTTTCGCCCTTTCATATTACTCGTTACGTAAAGTGTTATACATCAAAATGTGCGCAATTTCATGTAGAATACAACAAAAAATAAATCATTCCTTTAGCTCTTCACAGTTTTTTAATATTTTCGCCGAAATCACGATAACTGACAAAATTTTAACATTCCGTCAACTTTGACTCGACCGAAATGATCGAAAAATGCATCCATAAGCCATAATTATTACATTCGAGTAACAATCAATCATTTACCTTCATTTTGCAACAAACGGAAAGTCTCTAGCACAATATTTAGAATTTTGGTGAATTTTTGAAAAAAATAATTAACTCCGCTCCGCGCGTGCGGAATCCGCTGAAAATCGTGGCATTTCTTGCGTCAGCTTGCCGTAATTTTTTCGCCCTTTCATATTATTCGTTACATACAGTGTTATACATCAAAATGTGCGCAATTTCATGTAGAATACAACAAAAAAATAAATAATTCCTTTAGCTCTTTACAGTTTTTTAATGTTCTCGCCGAAATCACGATAACTGACAAAATTTTAACATTCTGTCAACTTTGACTCGACCGAAATGATCGAAAAACGCATCCGTAAGCCATAATTATTACATTCGAGTAACAATCAATCATTTACCTTCATTCTGCAACAAACGGAAAGTCTCTAGCACAATATTTAGATTTTTGGTGAATTTTTAAAAAAAAAGTTTTCCTTCGCTCCGCGCGCGCGGACTCCGCTAAAAATCATGGCATTTCTTGCGTCTGCTTGCCGTAATTTTTTCGCCCTTTCATATTATTCATTACATAAAGTGTTATACATCAAAATGTGCGCAATTTCATGTAGAATGCAACAAAAAATAAATAATTCCTTTAGCTCTTCCCAGTTTTTTAATATTTTCGCCGAAATCACGATAACTGACAAAATTTTAACATTCGGTCAACTTTGACTCGACCGAAATGATCGAAAAACGCACCCGTAAGCCATAATTATTACATTCGAGTAACAATCAATCATTTACCTTCATTTTGCAACAAACGGAAAGTCTCTAGCACAATATTTAGAATTTTGGTGAATTTTTGAAAAAAATAATTTCCTCCGCTCCGCGCGTGCGGAATCCGCTGAAAATCGTGGCATTTCTTGCGTCAGCTTGCCGTAATTTTTTCGCCGTTTCATATTATTCGTTACATAAAGTGTTATACATCAAAATGTGCGCAATTTCATTTAGAATACAACAAAAAATAAATCATACCTTTAGCTCTTCACAGTTTTTTTAATATTTTCGCCGAAATCACGATAACTGACAAAATTTTAACGTTCGGTCAACTTTGACTCGACCGAAATGATCGAAAAAACGCATTCGTAAGCCATAATTATTACATTCGAGTAACAATCAATCACTTACCTTCATTTTGCAACAAACGGAAAGTCTCTAGCACAATATTTAGATTTTTGGTGAATTTTTGAAAAAAAAATTTCCTCCGCTATTAAAAGAAAGGACTCCGCTGAAAATCATGGCATTTCTTGCGTCAGCTTGCCGTAATTTTTTCGCCCTTTCATATTACTCGTTACGTAAAGTGTTATACATCAAAATGTGCGCAATTTCATGTAGAATACAACAAAAAAATAAATCATTCCTTTAGCTCTTCACAGTTTTTAAATATTTACATCGAAATAACGATAAATAGAAAATTTCAACATTCGGTCAACTTTAACTCAATCGAAGTGGTTCGAAAAATGCATTGTTAAGCTAAAAAATTACTTACTCGAGTAATAATCAATCATTTACCTTCATTTTGCAACAATTGGAAAGTCTCTAGCACAATATTTAGATTTTTGAATTTTTGAAAAAACTTTATGTCCGCGTGCGGATTCCGCTGAAAATTCATGCATCATTTTGTGATAATATTTTTCTGTGTTTCTTTAATCGTTTTACAATCTGTTATATACATCAAAATCATCTCAATTTAGTGTACAATACAACTAAAAAAATTAATTCCTTTAGCTCTTTACAGTTTTTTAATTTGTTCTCGATTTGTATACAATTATAATACAAAATTTTTTTTTTCTGTCAATATATTCCAATATTTATGTATGATAAATGATATTTTTTTAATTTCTGATGATTGCAATACTAATCATTTAGGCATTCTGCAAAAACGGAAAGTCCAAAATTTGATTTTTTAATCTTGAAATCTTGAAAACTAAAAATCATGGCATTTCTTGATTTTTTGAAAAACTTTTTCGCCCTTTCATATTATTCATTACATAAAGTGCATACATCAAAATGTGGGCAATTTTTGAAAAATAGGGCTTTAGCTCTTTAAAGGGTTAATAGTATCATTTCAAGATAAATACAAAATTTTAATAATTTAATGTATATTTGATGTAGACTGGTATTTTTAGGCATACTGTAAGTGTTTGACCCTTCATGGGAGACAACAATCAATCATTTTTCATTTTGCAACAAACGGAAAGATTTGACCTATTTAGAATTTTGGTGAATTGTGTAATCTCTTCTCCCATCACATAATCATTCTTGTCAATGGTTTGTTCCTCTACTATTTCTTTGATGTTCTGGGTATCTGTTCCACTGGTTTTATTATTACTTTGGGGACAAAGTATATTCTTATTTTTGGTTTATGTTCTTTCTTGGGATAACTTTGTTTTAATGGATGTATCTCTAATAATAGTTGGTTTTTGTTGGTCTTGGATGGAGTTCTTCTAAAGGCCTAATTTTTTTCTTTAGTTTCTAATTCATCATAACTGTCTTCTAATTTTCTGTGGTGCTTGTATTGTCTTGTAGTGATTCCATTTCTTTTTAATATCTCAAATGAATTTGAGCAAAGATTTGTATACATTTCTTGGAAAATTTGCTATATTAGTTTCTCCTTGCAAAGTGGCTATTTTATTGTTGAAATTGTTCTATCAGGGTCTTGTTACATTAATTATTTCTATTTTTGTTTCATTGTTTGATCTTATTACTGTAGAAAATTTCATTTAATATTTTCGCGGAAATCACATTCCTCTAAATTTTAATTCTAATTTGGCCTCTTTTATAGGCATTCCTGTCCTTTCCTGAAGTAATTTTAATTCTGTATTTTGAAAAATTGTATTATATATATATACAAACGGAAATACAATATTTAGATCTTTTTGGTGATTTTGTCCACAGTTCACACATTTTGGTTCATGTCACTTGCGTCCACTGTGTGGCATTTCATATTTTGTCAGATCCACAGTATACACATACAGATGTATACAACAAAAATAAAGCAATTTTTCCTTGTATGTCGAAATATACATAGAAAAACAACCTTGATTGTTTTGGCACTCAATGAAGTGGTTTTGAAAATATTGGTCTCAGTTCTCTGCTTTGGCCTAAGATTTTTATTTTTAATTGGTAATTCATGGCCTTCAAATTTTAGATTTTTGCTATTCTTAGTGGTTTTTCATTACTCCGTCTACTGGTTATGTTGTATATTTTGCAATATTTGTACATTGTTTACCGTTTTTTAATGGAATCTAGCAATATTTTCTTTTCTATTGGTTCATCACTATCAGGATTAACAGTACTATAGCTTTAACCCTGTACACTGTTCATATTGTTATGTTTTTAATATGTACGATTTTTTTATATTGTCAATATTTTTATATTTAAGCAATTTTCTGATTGATTTCTTGTTGAGGTTTCTATCTTCACATCTTTTCTTTTACTTGTCAAAATGACATTTCAGTAGTTGAAAACGATTCAACAGGAAGTTTTGAAAATTTCAATGCCGATATTTTTTCCCATTTCTATCACATCACTGTGATTCGGCATACAAACATTAAGCTACAAACGTAAAGGGTTAATATCCATCATTTCAAAGATATCTACAGAAATAATATATTTTCATATATTTGATGAAGTGGATTTTTAATATACTATGGTGTTTGACAAACACACTACATGAGTCAGGCATGGCAGAGGGGGGTTGATAAGACTCTAAATACATTTGACCTAAGTTCAACAGGGATTTGTAGATGGGAATCTCTTCTCCCATCACATAATCATTGTTGTCAATGGGTTTGTTCCATCACTATTTCTTTGATGTTCTTGTTGTTTCACTGGTTTTATTAGCCTTTGGGGACAAACTATATTATTTTTGGTTTATGTTCTTTCTTGGGGTCTCCGCCTTTGTCGGTTACTGGATGTATCTCGGTTTTATAATAGTTGGTTTTTTGTTGGTCTTGGATGGACGTCTCTAAAACTCTTTTTTTCTTTAGTTTCTAATTCACTGATAACTGTCTTCTAATATTTCTGTGGTGCTTGATTGTCTTTAGTGATTCCATTTCTCTTAATATCTCAAATGAATTTGAGCAAAGATTTGTCGGTTACATACGATTTGGTCAGTTGTATATTAGTTTCTCCTTGCAAAGTGGCTATTTTTCTTTGAGATTGATATCAGGGTCTTGTTAGTACTTAATTATTATTATTTTTGTTGATTGTTTGATCTTATTACTGTAGAAAAATTTCATTTCTTAAAGGATCTTGCATTCCTCTAACCTTTAATTCTAATTTGCCTCTTTTATGCATTCCTGTCCCTTTCCTGAGTAAGTTTTAATTATGTATTGTATATATAATACACATGGTCAGCATGGTGATTTTGTCCACAGTTACACATTTTAAACTACACCTCCACTGAGTGTCATGTTTGTCAGATGGGACAGTATGCACACAGATGTATTACCTCAATTTTTCCTTGTATGTCCAACATACTCACTTTAGTCACTGTGGTTCTTGAACTTTACGGTCTCAGTTTGAGCTGCTTTGGCCTAAGATTTTTATTTTCAACTAAAAATTCATGGCCTTCAAATTTTATCTTTGCTAATATTTTAGTGGTTTTTCATTAGAGCAAACTGGTTATGTTGTTGTATATTTTGCAATCTTGTACATTGTTGTACCTTTTTTTAATGGAATCTAGCAATATTTTCTTTTCTATTGGTTCATCACTATCAGGGAGTACGGTACTATAGTACCCTGTACACTGTTCATATTGTTATGTTTTTTAATATGTACTTTTATATTGTCAATATTTTTATATTTAAGCAATTTTCTGATTGATTTCTTGTTGAGGTTTCTATCAACCACATCTTTTCTTTTACTTGTCTGAATGACATTTCAGTAGTTGAATATATCGATTCAACAGGAAGTTTTCTAATTTCAATGCCGATATTTTTCTCCATTTCTATATATATCATATATGATTCATATATATATATAAGCTATAAACGTATTAATATATCGCTTCTATCGGATATAATATATTTATATATATTTACGGAAGTGGAATTTTAATATGGCTATATATAAACACATACATGGTCATATGGCAGAGGTGGGGTTGATATATACTCTAAATACAAATATATATAGTTCAACAGGGATTTGTAGATGGGAATATATATAATATATCACTTGTTGGCCGTATATAAAGGCATATAGTCCTGAGTTCTTTTCACTGTAATACTACATGTAATATGAAAATTATTATCAATAAAACACTATTTAAACGTTGAAACCATATATTTGGCGACTTGTTTTTACAGCCCCTGTTCATAGCATATGGACAGATTTTCGTCACTGATAAGTTACAATGGTATATATACAAAACATGAAGGTGTGGCCTTGCGATTTTCCGATGTTAAGGAGGTGAACGGAACTCCCGTTTCTTAAGAAGGAGGAGAATGAAAAAATTCCCTGAGTGGTTTTTTGGCCTGATATTAAAGGACGTTTGGCGATGGATCTGGTGATCTCGGCGTTTCTTGGGTCATCTTCTTCAAGAGGGTCTGAGGATTAAGGTACAAATACCCGCGTCCGATTTCCAATGGTCCTCTGACAGGTTCATATTGTTGGTTTGATTGATGATAGCAGATTCCTGCAACGGACAGAGGGCTATTAATATTATCGAATAAAATATACTACAGAGGTCCCATCACAACAGACAAATAGATTTCTGAACAAAATAAAGACTTCCATGCAGCTTATGAAAAAACATTCCAAAAGGCCATGTGAGCAACTCAGTTCTAATAATCCTTTCATTTTCCATTATATATAAATCCATATAGTTATATATTATATATATCTTAAATAACAAAGGGAAGAAGCGGAGTTTACAAGATATATGTAATTGTCATGACATCTATATATATATATATGTATATATATATATATATAAAGAATAACATAGCACAAAAGATCATATACGTTATATCGGAGAGTTGTATATATATATATTTCCTACATATTAGAAATACAGGGCATGTCATTAACTTATATATATATATATAGTATAATTTTCAAGAGTAGCTGTCCGTATAAAAGAAAGATCTGTATATCTATATCATCAATCAAACCAACAATATGAACCTGTCAGGAGGACATTATAATATATTATATATATATATAATATTCAGACCCCTTGAAGAAGATGATATAAGAAATATATATGCCAGATCCATATATAAATATGAATATATATAGGCCAAAAACCACTAGGAATTTGGTCATTTCCTCCTTATAAGAAATATATATATATATATATAACATATGTAGGTATAAACACCTTCATATATTTTATATATATATATATAATATATATATATATATCCATATTCTATATATGAATATATATATATAAACAATATGTATGTAAATATATGGTTTCAACGTTTAAATAGTGTTTTATGGGCCTATATATATTTTATATATATATATATATGTATGTTTATATATATATATATATATATATATATATATATATATATATATATATATATATATATATATATATATGTGTATATATATATGTATATATATATATATATATATATATATATATATATATATATATATATATATATATATATATATATATATATATATATATATATATATATAAAGTATTAAAAGCAAATGACAGAATTTATGAAATGAATAAATTAAAACAGATAAAACCTGTTGTTGGAAAATGGGAGTTCATCATATCTGACATGTCAGTAGGCCATACTTGTCTCTGACACATGGGCATTTAATGAAAAGCCCACATAACCCTCCTCCTAAATGCTCAGAATGCAAAGTAGTGACAACAGTTAGACATGTTTGTGAATGTCCAAAATATAACCAAGAGCAATTATAAAGTTTTGGAAATAAATCAATAGGTGAAATTTTGTCAGAATCTTCAACATTTTCAATTATTCCAATTTTGATATTTGTGAAAAACAGTAATTTAATTGGTAAAATATAAAAAAAGCAAATAATGAAAATACAAAAACTCTTAGGGCATTTAATGAATTTAAAAAAAGGAATTAACAATCTTAGTAATTCTGATTTTTATCATTTCATGTTTTTTTCAGTTGTGTGGATGGCTATTCAGATTAAGAAAATTACTTTCAGGTTAGGGTAAACATGATGTCCATCATAAATTAAATAGTAGAAAAATGAATGAATGATTGTAGGTTAGTTCCTGATAAGGAAAGGGTTGTTTCTGTGATTTATTGTCAACAGGAATACAGAGATAACCTGTTCATGCTGACTAAAATTTTTTGTAAATAGAATTAGTAGCAAATAAATTTGGGTTAAGGAGTGATTTATGATTTACTTCCCAAGATTGCTGTAGTAAAACCACTGCTCTTGCTCCATACTTCTTCAGTTGATCAACAGTGGTTCCTAAATAAAGACCATGATAAACTGATGGTTTCTCTTTCTGTAGGAACAGACCCCATAGAGAGGTAGCGCTCTCATGTACCTCACGTACAGTGCACCGAGGCATTACTTAAGGTTCTTGCAGTGTCCCTTTGACCCCTCGCTGCAACCCCTTTCATTCCTTTTACTGTACCTCCATTCATATTCTTTCTTCCATCTTACTTCGACCCTCTTCTAACAATTGTTTTGTAGTGCAACTGCTAAGTTTTCCTCCTGTTACACCTTTGTAACCTTTCACTCTCAACTTGCCTTTCATCCCTGAATGTCCTCTTAGGTTCTAGCGCTTGGTTGTTCCAACACGATGTACAAACCATCGGTCCTTTACATTTGGAATTACTTACGGCGAAGCTGGACATGGCCGTTAAACTCTTGAACTAGGTGGCCCCCTTGATGTGGGGCCACCTTGACGTGGTGAGGGGGCTCTTGAACCCCAGGAATTTGTTCCCAGGGGTTGAGTCCAAGAGTCCCACATATTATATAGTACAGTACATTGGTTTGGATGAATTTTTTCAGAGAATTTTCCACTTTTGCTAAAATTTATAGGACCTGATAAAAGGAAAAGATATCATTTTGGGATTGGGTTTATATTTGATTTAAATAGTGGGAACCAAGGACCATCATTTTGCCCAATAATGTTCTTCAGGTTTGAGAGTTATCAAGATTGATAGCTCAAAGGCCCTGGTTTTCTTTAGGGCTGGACCTGGATTCTAGAGGGGTCTGGTTTGGGGATTCACTCTTGGCATTCTGTCCGGTTTGCCCATAACATGATTAGGATGGGGATGATTGTATTCTAGTAAAATTGTCAGTCCTAAGCTGGTCTGGCCAACACTTGGCCCATAATCTGGAAAAGTTAAGTATACCTTAGTTTTACAAGACCACTGAGCTGATTAAAGCTCTCCTAGGGCTGTTAGTAAATTGACTTATTTTTTTGGCAAAGAACCAGTTCTTTATTTAGCAAACCTACAGCTTATCATTAGATTCTGAACCATTTACAGTGTAGAGAAAACAATTTCTATCACCAGAAATTTCTCTAACTCTTCATCAGCTGGGGAAATTGAACTCCGGCCCATGTTCTGACAGTCAGCTCACCGACTCACCCAGAAAGGGCTTGGTACTCTAATCATGTTGTGCCATTCAGAGTGGGGGTAGAGAGGAGCAGACATTTGGGAGTCAGTTCTCACCAGATGAAGCCAAGGAAGAATAAACTCCATGCAAGGCTGATGATATCTTTTTAAGGTTTCCAGCTTTATTTATTTATTTTTTTTTTATATACAGTACCTCAATCTTTATGCTTAGTAGTGTTAAAGATTTAAGTACCCCTGGGCCCTTTGATGGTAGCTGGAACCTACAGAGACAACCTCTCTCTGAAAAAAACAGAAAAATACTAATGTAATTACACTGGAACCTTACGCTCTAGTACAAAACAAACCCAAAAGAAGTAAATATGGTCTTGACCCAACCTTGGCTTTGACTCAATGCCTCTTTGGGAGTGGAAGTTGGTCAAGGTTTCTAACTTTAGAAACAGAATGGAAATTTTCAGCCCCAAAGTTAGAGAACTAACTATTAAACAGACATTCGGTGTGGACAGAAACGTACGTTTAGACATAAAAGACAGAGTCAGTCTGAGGACTATATGGTCTATAACAGCAATAGGTTATAAATGTAAAATTAAAAAGCATGACACTATGAATAGCATTGATCACCATTGTGCTTCCTGAGAGCAGTGAATGAACCAATCGAAAGAATATTCTTCTTGGACTCTCTTAAAGAAAGATATCCGTTGAGTTCAAGATTTGAGGTATATAATATACCAAGTAAACAAAAAAATAAGAAAATGTTAAAAATCACAAAAATAAAATTTGAGGGTCAAGATCTACCCCAAAAAATAAAAGTTGTAGGTCAAAACAGAGAAATAAGGCCCTGTGTCCCAAAGCCACTGTAGTAAATATGGGGATTAAAAAAAATATGGAATCCTTCCAGAACCTGCAATGCGTATTGTGGATCTGAAGAACATGCCACACAGTGGAATTGCAGCATACCAAAATGTATTACCCCTCAAGTAGGACGCCTTGACAAGGTGAGGGGCTAAGGGACCCTGGCCTTTGGGCCCAGGTCCTGACGAATCATCCTACGTAGTTTTTGGTTTAAATGGCGTGGACATTTCCACATTCGCAAAATTTTACTGTTTAGGCAAGTCTGAGAAGGGATCGTTTTTTGGAAGGGGTTCGCATTCGAAGCTAATTGTGGGAGTTGTGGCGGTTGAGTCGCCACCAGATATGGCTTAGACCTAAGAGGTGGTGATGGGATTTTTCCCATTGCTATCTTGAGGGCAGAACCATCTCCGGGGATCAGCCCATTGGAATCCAGCCCGGGGGGGGGGCTGGTTTTTGGAGGTGGGACTCCTGGCTTTTGTCTGGAAGCCCACCAGTATGGTTTTGTCTGGAAGCCCACCAGTATGGTTGGAGTGGAGAGTCAGCCCCATTAGTGGGGGCAGAATTCCCAGCAGGCGGATTGGCTTATACAGGGGCCACTGCAAGCATATTGGTGCTATCCTGAAAGGGTAGGGTATGGGGTGAACTGTTGGGAGTCAACTCTCACTTGTGCCATTTGTGGAGAATGCGAATACCTGACTGACCCACGATACTTTCTTGATATAACCAAGCAGTTTTGGGTGGGTAGATGAGCCAGTTTGTGGTGGTGGTGGTCTGATGTGTGCATACTTGGCATCTTGGGGTCTCTTCGCGGGCTTTGGCAGTGTGTTTGGATGGGGAAGCTGGGCAGTAGAAGCTGCCCGGTTTTCCCCTTTTTGATGTGCTGTCAGGGTCTGTGGGGGGGCTCTTGGATGTTGGGTATGCACTCTTTGGACTTCTGCATGTGGACTGATTTAAATTTATGGATTTGGCTATTAGTTCTCCCTCCCTTGGATCCAACGACGTAACGGCACTGGCAACGACTTCTGGCATGAACATGGATACGAGCTTGGCTGTTGGACAACCAAACACTGAGACACCAGGGTGTTAGTAAATCTGGTGGATTTGATTCAAATAATAGGGTCCTTTATTGCACTAATGTAGGCTTATCATTAGATTATGAATGTTTATACAGTGTAGTAAAACAATTTGGCATGGTGGTTCTGCTGAGGGTCTCCCTCCTGCAGGGAGAGCAGCCCGGGAGGACCATGTTCTGGAAGGACCCGAAAGTCCTTTCCCTCAGGACATGGGTACCCCTGAGCTGCAGAGGACCTTTTCAGAGATCTTGGGGGGACCTAAGAAGGAACCCAGAGCCTCGTTGGGCCTGCCATGGTCCAATCTTTCTGAAGGGGTTTTGGAGCAAGTGAACACTCTAGTCTCTGGGCAAGAGAATTCACTTCTAGCCGCCCAGATAAGTTGCTTCGTCCTCCTTTCCCTTGGTAGAAGTGCTTCTATACCCCCTCGGAGAAGCCCTTGCCACCCAAACAAGTTGACCTGGACTTGGTTTGTCTGGGTCCAGGTCTGTCACTGCAGCAGCTTGGTGGTGAGGGTTTCATCCTCTCATAGCAAGAAGCAGCGTACCTGGAATCGACTGCCATGGCAGTGTGTCAGGCAGTCTCATGGCTGGACTTGTGGTTCACATTGACCAAGGTTGCTGCTTCTTTGGGTTCCATGACCCCTGAGGAGGAAGCCACCTTTGTAGGACTGAGCCGGTGTGGAGGTAGGGCCATCACCTACTTAGCCCACCAGATGGCTAACCTGTGGGCAAACTTGGTACTTAAGAGGAAGAGCGCTGTCCTGAATCGGGTATCCAAGTTCTTGGCCCCAGAGTTGGCATTGGCTTTAAGGAATGGACCATTGCTGGGTTCCTCTTCTCTCTTCCCTCAAGAGTTTGTGGATGTAGCAGTAGACAAACGTTGGGTCGAGAATAATGACCGGCTTGTCCACCAGGCAGTGGCAAAGACCTCCAGGTCTTCATGTGCCATAGCGGCTTGACCTACCAAAGGTTTGCACTTCTCCTCCACAGGCCAAAGTCCCAGGCTTCAAGGGTCCACTGTGGGAATAAAAATTCCTCCTGTCCCCGCAAGGAAGGGTGCACAGCTATACTCCTTTCAGCCCTCCTTCCAGTCAAAGGGGGCCAGGGGCAAGAAGAGAGGACAATGCTAGGGGCAGCATTCCACTCCACGGGCTGCCATTGGTGGGGGGTTGCCTGTCGAGCCATTGGGCAACATGGCAGAGATATGGAGCAGAGACTTCGGTATTGATGTCCTTCAGGGTGGATATCTACTTCCCTTCGAGTCTCAGCCACCTCTCAACTAATAATCTGGTCCATCTTCAGATGTACGTTCCTGGCTTGTGGAAAGACCTCGCCCTTCAGGGAGAGAAAGCGATGCTGAAGAAAGGTGCTGTGAAAGTCGTGACAGACTTGTCCCCAGGCTTTTACAGCGGAGTCTTTCTCTTAGAGAAAGCGACAGGGAGTTGGAGGCTGGTCATAGACTTTCCCTTGAACCGATTTGTTCGCCAGACTTGGTTCATAATGGAAACGAGGCATTCTGCCCACGCAACCATCAGGGGGTCTGACTTCATGTTTACAGTGGACCTGAGGGATGCATATTTCCAAATACCCATCCATCAGTCCTCTCGCAAGTACCTCCACTTTTTCCTTGGGGTGACAGTATTCCAGTTCTGGGCACACTGTTTCGGGCTCTCAACCACTCGCCAGGTGTTCACGCGAGTGTTCGGCCTGGTGTTGTATTGGGCCCATTCACATAGGATACATCTCCTGAGGCACCTCAACAGTTGGCTAATCCTGGTGAGCTCACAGTTGCAATTGCCCCAGGACAGGCGATTGTCTTCTTGAGTTTTGCCATGAACTAGGAGTGTGATAAACTTTGAGAAGTCCGATCTCATACCCAAGCAGAGGATGAAGTACCTGGGCATGCTGATATATATAGCAGCAGTGAGAGTCTTCCTCTCAGACTCGTGTATCAGCAGGTTCAGGGAGGCAGCGAGTTGTTCCTGTCTCAACGGGAGCAACCAGCTCGGCAGTGCCAAGTTGTTCTCAGTCACCTGATGTCCTTGGAGAAGCTGGTCCCTCCTATGCGGCTTCACCTTAGTTGCCTTCATTGGAGAACGAAGGAGTTCTGGTCTCCAGCAAGGGACTTCCCGTACCTTCCTATTCCTCTCTGCAGAGGAAGTGAGACAGGACTTAGCCTGGTGGCTAGGCAAGAGGAACCTTGTAATAGTAGTGTCTCTACACACACCCCTCTGGAGATACTTCTGTTCTCGGATGCATCGACCGAGGGATGGGGCGCACACCTGGACGAGTTGCTGATTTCAAGTGTGTGGAGCCTGAACGACAGGCACCTTTACATCAGTATCCTGGAGCTCAAGGCAGCCTTCCCAGCTCTCCGAGAGTTTCAGGATCAAGTGATGGGGCACTCTGTGGTGTTAATGAGCGGTGACACCTCGGTAGTGGCATAAAGTATGTCAACAAGCAAGGAGACCTAGTGTCCCTTCTGCTACGCCTGTTGACAGTGCAGGTGCATGAGTGGGCAGTAGCATACTTGGTAGATCTGTCAGCCAGTTACATTTCTGGCAAGAGGACTGTAGTGGCAGAGAAGCTCAGTCGCCAGGTCAGGTGATAGGAACAGAGTGGTCCCTTCACCCAGAAATTATGGAGAGAGTGTTCGACCTTTGGAATCGACCATCCATCGATCTGTTTGCCACATGGTGTAGGGGCTTTTTATGGTACACAGTTGGGGCAGTATGATGGGAATAAATTTGGAGGCTATTAAATGAAACTTTACTTTCCTTAGCCTAATACCACAGTGGTCATAAAAAACCTTAATCTGATTCATAAATCTTAATCTATAGAACGGCAACTTACTTAACCTTATCACTATAGTTCATCAAAACTTACTCTACTCCTATAGTTTTCCCCACCCTTCTACCAAAAGAACCTTAACCTAATTAGTTACGTTACCATACAGAACTGTAACTTAAGCTATTTCAGTCTTATATTACCACGAATACCTAAAAGAAGCTAATCTTCTCATCAACCTTAATCCACAATCCTCCCGCAACTGTCACTAAAACCCCAATACTCCAGGTTTCCACCAACTATGGTCTTTAAGACTTCTTCACATTTGAAGTCAGATTGCTCAGAAGTCAGCTGGCTCAACATCCACCAATATCCTTTTTCCCATTGGAGAGATCAGCATCTAGTTTTGTTCCTTTCCAACTGCTGTGATTTAGCATTGTATATGGAGGAATGGGAAGAAGAGCGGCCTGACCAAGTGTTTTTGTTTCTTTTCTGCAATCTGGCAGCTTTGCATTCTCTATGTTCCTTATCGCTTCTCTGCCTTATCCATTCCTGTATTTTCAACAGCTCTTCTACAGTAATTGTCCTCGTTTATAATATTCTAATCCCTTGTCCTCTGAAGTAAATCCACTGCATCACTGCAAATTTTATTGTTTCAACAGATGCTACAGCCACAGGTAGACCAACAACAACTCCAAAGCAGACTTTTCACCACAAATCCCGTCAGTAGATAACTACTCCCAAATAGCTTCTGCTAAGGAAGTATCCTAACTTCTCAAGCCGCTTACACGTTGGGTTGAAGGGGAGCAAGTCACTCTACCCTGACACACTCAGCAAACTACAAGTAAAAAAAGAAAAACAAAAATTAAACTTAAATAATCAAACAATCACATACCAACACACAAATACTTATAAAAACAAAAACAAACAAGCACACAAACCCATTTTTTCACACCACCACCACCACACTCCCCCTTACTAAATAAAGGATTTTTTTTTTCTCGCCAAAATCCCTTCCTCACTACCCATTCATACTCCGGAACTGGACCTTGACTTCAGGTCCATGGCCTCTCATTCACCACCTCTTTTTCACTCACTTCTACTCTAACCGCACTAGACTCGCCCAGTCTTGGTTCCAGACTATTTACACCAACTTCATTCAAACTCTGGAAACATGTCTGCTCCAACGTCACTAACACCTGATATGGCTTCTGTCATCTCTTCTGTACTCTCACTCAATTGCGCTAGGCTCTGACTCAAGTTATTCACAACTCCCCCACTCACACTCCTTATTGGTGCTAACTCTTTCTCACTCACACTTACTCTTTCAACACTTTCACTCAAAGGAAACTCACACATACTGTACATACCATCTTTTTCATGACTTGGCGTTGTTTCCTGTCCACCCAAATCCTGTGTATCCTCGTCCACATTCCTTGCACTCTCCAAGTTCACTCCTTCCACATTGCGATCAAATACCTCAAAATGAATTATACCCTCATTCACACTACCACCAAACAATACCGCAAGGGTATTTTCACTCCTCAAGCTTACTGACTTCTCAAACCCTTCAAAATCAAACATCCTATCACGCGTAATCTCTCAAACAACTTAGTTAACGTACCCTTACTCTTTCTACTCCTCCTTTTAGACCTTCTCTTACATTCCACCAACACTAGCTGTTTATCTCCCCAATTTATATCTTCTTCTATTTCTTCACTCCTTTTCCCTCTCCTCCCATACAACTTCCTAATGGGATGCTCCATTGTGTACTTTTTGTGATAAAACTATTAAAATACTCAGGTATAAGCATTTTTACAGGGTTTTTCTTGTGTTTAAACTATCAAAATGGGCAGTTCCATGTGTTTTTAGAGGGTTTTAAGTAATTGCGGATTTTAGCTATTCACGGGCGGGTGCGGTACATTTTAATGTTCATGAGGAACTGTGATTTAATTGATAAAATATAAAAAGTAAATAATAAAAATATGAAACCTAATGAATTTTAAAACAAGTAAATTTAAAAATTTTACTCTATTTTGAATTTTAATATACCTTTTTAGTGAATATATATGGAAACATGAGTATAAATGTATATATTGTGTGAGTGTGTGCCAGTATGAGAGTGTATGCCTTTGTGCAGCTTTTAATTTTATTTTCATTCACTCATCACCATACCGAGTGACCTATTTGGTCACAGTGCTAGGCGTCTACCCTAGACCTGTCATTTCATCCAAATCCTTCGAGCCAGCCCTATGAGAGCTGACAGTCAGCTCAGTGGTCTGGTTAAACTTTTTTTTTTAATAATACAGTAATTATAAAGTATTTGAGAAAAATTCAGCAATTCGCAGACTTTTTCGTTGTGAAATATTCACTGATTGGTGTATTTTGATGTTATTTTCATGACTAAATACATTTTTTTATGATAAAAAAATGATATACTAATTTTTAAATATTATTTAGATTAATAATAATAATAATAATAATAGTAATAATACTGTAAGATTAAATAATATGTAACCCAAAGAGAGAGAAACTGGTTTTCTCCCCTCCATTCAGGATGGACCCGACCTTATTAAAACGAAGATAGATGCTCAGAATTGATACTATTGAAATACAGTATTTAAATTTTATTAAAGTACTATTGAGATTATATTAAAATGATATTTAAGTGTTTCAGGATGATAGTTTAAGCATTTTTAAAAGGTACATTTTATGATAAAATAATGATTTACGGTACATACTAATTTTTGAATATTAATATTAAGTTTAGTAAGGTTAAGTAATAACATTAACCCTTAAACGCCGACTGGACGTATCATACGTCGACTAAAATTGTCTGTTGGGTGCCGAGTGGATGTACCGTAAGTCGACTACAAAAAATTTCAGCCTTCGGTCCACTTTGACTCGACCGAAATGGTCGAAAAACGCAATTGTAAGCTAAAACTCTTACATTCTAGTAATATTCAGTCATTTACCTTCATTTTGCAATAAATTGGAAGTCTCTAGCACAGTATTTCGATTTATGGTGAATTTTGAAAAAACTTTTTCCTTACGTCCTTGCGGTAACTTGGTCGAAAATTTCAGAAATTCTTTCGTCATTTTTGTCGTAATTTTTGCACCATTTTATATTAGCCGTTACATAAAGTTTTATATATGAAAATGTGTGCAATTTTATGTTAAATACAACAAATAACAACCCATGGTTGTAGCTTTTATCAGTTTGGAAATATTTTCATATGAATCACGATAACTGCCAAAATTTCAACCTTCGGTCAACTTTAACTCGACCGAAATGGTAAAAAAAACACAATTTTAAGCTAAAAGTCTTACATTCTAGTAATATTCAATCATTTACCTTATTTTTGCAACAAATTTGAAGTCTCTAGCACAATATTTTGATTTATGGTGAATTTTTGAAAAAACTTTTTCCTTAAGTCGGCGCCAGAAATTCTTTCGTCACGTTGTCGTAATGTTTGCACCTTTTTATATTAGTCGTTACATAAAGTTTTATATATGAAAATGTGCGCAATTTCATGTAGAATACAATAGAAAATAACTTATGGTTGTAGCTTTTATCAGTTTTGAAATATTTTCATATAAATCACGATAACTGCAAAAATTTCAACTTCCGGTCAACTTTAACTCGACCGAAATGGTAAAAAAACGCAATTGTAAGCTAAAACTCTTACATTCCAGTAATATTCTATCATGTACCTTCATTTTGCAACAAACCGGAAGTCTCTAACACATTATTTCGAATTATGGTGAATTTCTGAAAAAAAACTTTTTCCTTACGTCTGCACGCGGTAACTCGGGCGAACATCTCAGAAATTCTTTCGTCACGTTGTCGTAATAGTTTGCATCGTTTTACATTAGTCGTTACATAAACTTTTATATATGAAAATGTGTGCAATTTCATGTAGAATACAACAGAAAATAACTCATGGTTGTAGCTTTTATCAATTTTGAAATATTTTCAACCTTCGGTCGACATTTGCAGGTACTTGAGTGTTCTATAGCGCACTCGATAGCTCAATTAACCAGATGCATTCCTGGTGGGGATGTATTGGTAGGCGAGCTTGACCTCGGGTTTGAGTGATCTGGACGGAACATGCTGCTAATTCTTTTCTTCACGAAGATTCACGAAGAGACTGCTCAACTGAGAAACCCCTACCATCTTTCTGTTGCCTCCCTACACAACAAGTCGGTAGTTTTTCTTGCTCCTCTGTACCAGACCCAGGGGCTGCTACGGTAAGGGATGCTGTCTTTTTGGGAAAAAATCGATATCTACGTTTTTCCCCTGCATATTTGCCTGTTTCACTAGGGGTTCACTAGCTGCCCAACCTGATAACTGAGGCACTGAGAAGAGTTCTGCTTGACCCAACCTCCTGTAGCAGCTACACAAGAAGCGGTTTCTGAGGCAGTACATCCGTGTGTTCAGGACTGAGAGACCTTCCAGCTTTCCTTGCAAGCACAGGCTTTCTCGCCGAGCGGCAGTGGATATAGCTGGATACCTCTTGAAGTCCTCTGCAACACTCCCAGGGACTGGATCTGTCTTTGCTGGTGGGTGTCGTTGACGGAACTACTTCTCAGGTCAGAGTCACTCTTCAAGTCTGGACTTCCTCGTCTTCTCCACTGAGGGTTGCTTCTCTCCCTTTCATTTGTGAAGAACGTAGGCCCTTGCGACCTAGTCTTCTATCTGAAGTAGTCTTCTTCTCCTCAGTCGAGACTTAGCTACGGACGAGAAGCTTCTTCGGTCATGCTGTCCCAGGGAACTGTTCCCTGGGTGTCATGTAACTCTCGTTTAGGGTTCCTATCTCGTGCTCTGCACATGCCCTTATGAGAGTCATCGGATAGAGATGTGCTCTCTTAGGACCATCTCCCATCTTGCTCTGGCCTTGGCATAGAAGATGGAGGAACAGGTGAAGGGGATCAATACCTCGACTTCTTCTCGGATGTCGTAAGTGGACTCTGTATCCATCGGCATCTATTGTCGGATTCGAGTCCTTCTTGTTCCCCTCCTATTTAGACTTTCTGTCGATGATCCAGATCATTCGTTACTTTGTCCTATTAGGGAGCTGTGGTACTTTTCAAAAAGGCCCAACATTCCTAACCTGGATGTCGTCGACCTTTTCGCTAGTACTCTTTCTCCCAAGGAAGAAGTGTTTAAGGACACATCTTTCTCCTGGCCTCGTGTAGTGATCAAAGGAGGTATTCAGCAGCCGGCAACGATGACACCGGTACTTTCCACCCGAGAGCTCACGAAGTCAATGGCTTGGTCCATCCCCCGCATTCCGGAAGTTTCTGTCAGTCTGGAAGCAAGACGTGGTTTCATAGACCACACTCTTATCTTCCTTTGGTCTTGCCCACAGGCCCTTGGAACCTTTCTTCCTTGGCTCTGTGATGGCTGCTCAACAAGTTGTGTTTTCTTACCGGGCTCCTTCAAGAGGACGAGTAGCATCTCACCTAAGGTGTTGGTTCTAGAAGTGAGGAGGATACCGAGAGTGACTGGCCTCTCTTCCTCCTCCTTCCCCTCCTTCGGGATGAGAATAGGACTTGAACCAATACTTGCTGGATCTGGTGCTTATGTGGTAAGACTACACGTCAAGCACCCGAAGACTACACGTCAAGCACCCGTTCTATTTTTCTTCTAGAATCATAGAAGCAGTTCTGCTCCTTCCTCTAGCAAGGGGAGGAAGGAGAGACTGGCAATAAGGGAACCGTATGTCAGCTTTTCCTTACTGCCTCCGACTCTAGATCCTTCCAGCCTATTTCACTGGAGTTACGTTTCCTCACTCATGTGAAAAGGTCCAGTATTTGACATTTGATCTTGCAGTTCCTACACTCCGATCAGTATGTCAGAGGCACGGTACTCCTCCTTGCTCTTTCGACCAGGAGGAATAGCCCAGGTGTGCAGAACTCCAGTCAGTTCAGGAGACTCACTCAGATTCCTCCCTCCAACCAGTGAGTCTGCCTAATGTAAAGGACCGACGGTTTGTATATCGTGTAGGAACAAATCACAATTTTTGAAAGTAAATTGTATTTTTCCTAACTGTACAAACCTGAGGTCCTTTAAATTACATATTATGCCCGCCTCATGCTACTCCCTAGTCAGAACTTTGACCGAAGTTAAACTGGAATGTTCACATCCAGGCAGGCAGGTATTCCTGCCCACCTGGTGGTAGTTACTGCCAGACCACCTTGCTCAAGAGTTTAACGGCCATTTCCAGTCTACGCTGAAAGTAATTCCTAATGTAAAGGACCTCAGGTTTGTATAGTTAGGAAAAATACAATTTACTTTCAAAAATTGATTTTCTCTCTCTCTCTCTCTCTCTCTCTCTCTCTCTCTCTCTCTCTCTCTCTCTCTCTCTCTCTCTCTCTCTCTCTCTCATTTAGATGAGAAAATTTTTCCGACATAATATGTACGTATGTTTCTTTTGTATGATAAATAATTGATTCACCTAATAGGTACTAATTTTCAAATATTAAGATTATTAATAATAATAATAATAATAATAATAGTAGTAATAATATATATATATTATATTTTCCATGCATTTGTTTAGTAAATTTTTTTAACAAAAATCTTAAACAAACAAATAGTGATTCCCAGTCTTTTTATCCTCAACTTGAGAGAGGAGGGGGGAGGGTAAATGTCAGTTTACTTGGCTGTTTGACATTGGTCGGAGGGGAAGGAGTGTTGCCCACAGAAGCTCAAAGATTTCAATCTTTTGAGATCGTAAGCCGTTTTTCTCCTCTCTCTCTCTCTCTCTCTCTCTCTCTCTCTCTCTCTCTCTCTCTCTCTCTCTCTCTCTCTCTCTCTCTCTCTCAGGAAAAGATACTGTTTGTGTGTGTGTGTTCATAGTGTTTTAAAAATGTGTAGTAAAGGTATTACATCTTTGGAAGACAAAAAACAAACATATAAATTTTTTTGTTGTCAGATTAAAGAGATAAACTCACTCTCTCTCTCTCTCTCTCTCTTTCCTCCCAGCCAGCCTTGTTGGCTGGAAGGCTTAGAAGTGCATATGTATATATTTTTATGGGTAAAATGTTTAAGATGACTTTGAAACTATACTAATAATATAATTTCAAAGATTAATACAGAAATATAGGATAATAATTTACGGTATATTTGATGTAGGATGATAAGTATACATTTGGTATTTGAACTTTCAATATAGGCAGCTGTAAGCCTTTTTAGATGTTGATAGCAAGTATTCATGGATTTGAACTATTCGTGGGGGGTGGTCTGGAACGCATCCCCTGCAAATATGGGGGTGTACTGTTTTATATATATATATATATATATATATATATATATATATACATACATACATACATACATACACACACACACACACACACACACACACACACAGTGAACCCCCCGTATTCGCAGGGGATGTGTCACCCCCCCCCGCAAATAGCTAAAATCCGTGAATACTTAAAACCCCCCTAAAAAATCTTAGAACTGCCCATTTTGATAGTTTAAACAGAAAAACCCTGTAAAAATGCATATACCTGAGTATTTTAATAGTTTTATCACAAAAAGTGCATTTATTCATGAAAATTATGTGAAAATACAGTAATTAGTGAATATTTCTGAGTGAAAAATACCGCGAATGGGCGAATTTTCTGCGAATAGTGGCTAGATATATTCCACAGAGAAACCCACAAATGCATGAGTCCGCGAATCATGAGAACGCGAATCTGAGGGGGTTTACTGTATATATATATATATATATATATATATATATATATATATATATATATATATATATATATATATATATATACAGGCAGTCCCAGGTTCTTCAACGGGTCTGGCTTACGACATTCGAGGGTTACAACGCTTTTGAAACACATTCATCAGAAATTATTTCCCGGTTTACAACGCATGTTCCAGGGTTATGACGCATCAAACGCCGATCCAACGGAAGAATTATGGCTCCAAAACGGCAGAATAATAAAAATTTTGAGTTTTTATGAATAATTCAATAAAAATGCTGTTTACATTGTTTTGAATACACCCAAAGCCTTAAAAGTAAGGTTTTCTTAATATTTTTTATGACTTTCGACGATTTTTCGGTTTACGACGATTTTCGGCTTACTACGCGGCGTAGGAACGGAACCCCCGTCGTAAACCGGGGACTGCTTGTGTGTGTGTATATATATATTTCAGAAAAATATGGCCGCTTTAACATTACTGTGTTATATAGTGTGATGAAAGAGAGTTAGCTGTAAGATGGAACTGGGGCAAGCCATCAGTTGCAGAATCGTTGTACTCAGCAAATACTTCGTTACATCTGCAGTTAACTTGATGAACACACGATATTGGCTCTGTCATATGACCGAGTTGGTATGTGCGTACATGAGTTCGTACGTTAGAAATCTAGATTTTGTGTCTAATTCTGCCCAAAAATTAGTCCGATCGTTCATTAGCGGAGCTAGAGCGGTATCGTCAAGACATTATCTTTGAGTGTTGCAATCTCTTAGAATTGGCAGAATAAGGTATAGTTCAGACTCTTCGTTTTTCTGTGTGAATTGTGGACTTATGTTTTTTACCATGTTTCAAGACATTTTTGAACTTGTGTGGGAAGTGGACGTAGCCTTTTACCATTTCAATATTCTATTTTATTGTGTTCTATTTACCAGTATGCTATTTACTCATGCATTTTAGACTTTTCATTATTATGTTTTGCACTTGCATATTTTTGGGAGATTATTATTTGTGCTTAATTATTTCGACAGATGTCTGTGGTGGTGGTGGTGGGAACATTGTGGTGAGAACATTGTTGTGGTGGAATGACATTGTCGGTGGTGAGAACATAGTGAGAGGACATGAGGTTATCAGGGTTGTGTGATTATAGAAAGACAGATGCAAACCTTTGCAATGTCTATTATTTTTATGTGGTAGACTTCTGAGACTAGACTACAGTGTCTAAGATAGAGTATGTGAGAGTTTTTGAATTTGCAGGCTATTAGCCACAATCAGATTTTTAGTTGGACTGAGACTAAGTCTTGAGTTAGATGTTTTTTACTTGACAATTTCATTTATGATGCATTTCAATCTTTGCTTTGTTTATCCATTACTTGTTGGGTTGCTTCAAATAATAAATCTATTTTTGTAGGAAAGATTGCGTTTCCTTAGATGACCCATTTCATTTCTTTAATGTGGAATGCGAGAACGAAAGAGATCTTTGTGACATCAGAGAGAGGGAGAGGGGATGCGTGAAACTCGCTGAGAGAAAAAGAAGAGTGTGTGGGGCCTAAGGGGGAGTATTCAGGGAGAGAGAGACCAGGGTCGAAATTCCATTGCCTTCTGGAGTTAGACCGCCAATCGGTACGTTACGTAGTATTCCTACACGGAATATTGAGTCTGTTTCCAAGGGAGTTACATATATATATATATATATATATATATATATATATATATATATATATATATATATATATATATATATATATATATATATATATAGTAATACCCCAAACTTGACTGATTCAAGTTGCATGAATTCACAAACAAACGAATTTTTCATTCTAACCTAACCAATGGTCATACACAAGTTTTTCAATGACACGCGAACATTTGCAAACACTGAGAAACCCTGCAAAAGCGTTTGTTTAATTTTTATGTAATTTATAAGTTTTCAAGCTTTCATGTGCAAATTAAATAACATTAAACATTATTAAAAGTAATAAGTCTCTCTCTCTCTCTCTCTCTCTCTCTCTCTCTCTCTCTCTCTCTCTCTCTCTCTCTCTCTCTCTCTCTCTCTCTCTCTCTCATATAGTTAGCAATCACACATTTTTACAACTTACTAATTCTCTGTACATCTTTCCCTGTACAGTAGATAGTTTAAATTGATCTAATTTGACCTGTACCATCTACAAAGTGTAAATGCGCTAGTGTTGCAAATATGTTCTAAAACATAGAGACATAATAACTAAGAGTTGTATTAGTCAAAATAAGAAATAATGTTTGTTCATGAAAAAGCATTTCAGAACAAAGAGAGAAAGACGCAAAATAAAGAAGTTATTAAAAAGAGGTTGAGCCGACTTCTAAAAATAGATCGGTTGGAAGGGGAGAAAGACAAATTCTCTTCCAACTCTCAATTTTTATGTCAACCATTTATTTCCTTTAGTAAGGGTAATGTATTAAACTAACTTTTAAATGAAATTACAGTAACTTTAATTTCATTTAAAAGTTAACTTGATAATTTGGGAGCATGATTAGGTTTATATTTAGTGTTTAAACTTTAGAAATAAGCATATATTAGCATTTTTAGAGACCGTGCCAAATTCACCCTGCGAGAGGAGTTCTGGAATCTAGCTTGAGTAAGTTTTGTATGACTATATATATATATATATATATATATATATATATATATATATATATATATATATATATATATATATATATATATACATACATATATACACACACATATATATATATACATACATATTCAGGCAATCCCCAGTTATTGGTGGGGGTTCCATTCCCGGCAGTGTGACGATAACCGAAAATCGCCGATAATAGCAAATTCCCAGTTATCGGTGGGGGTTCCATTCCCGGCAGTGTGACGATAACCGAAAATTGCCAATAATAGCAAATCCCCAGTTATCGGTGGGGGTTCCATTCCCAGCAGTGTGACGATAACCGAAAATCGCTGATAATAGCACCGATCCCCGGTTATTGGCACTGCTGATAAGTGGGGATCGACGCCGATAACTGAGTGGTGCCAATAATTGGAGATTGGTGTTGAAAATCCGGTTATCTTCGTCACTAGACAAATGCCGTAAAACCGGATCGCCTTTAACTGAGGGTGCCAATAACCTGGACCGTCGATAACTGGGGACTGCCTGTATGTATACACACACACACACACAGTCGTCCCTCAATTATCGCGGGGGTTAGGTTCTAGACCACCCGCTATAGGCGAAAATCCGCAAAGTAGTGACCTAATAATTATTTTATTTACTGTACACGTATATATTTTAAGATTTTATAAACCCTCCCCACACTCTCATGACCTTTCCCACACTTTTAAACACTTCCAATGCACTTAATTTCTATACTCTTAAACGTACATAATAGTTCACAGAACAGAGCATCATCAGTGATAAAATTCACTTGTGTATGTAAATGTTACAATGATTTAATAATTTTCAAATACTAATATTAATGTAATCACATTATTATGTTATATAAAAACCGATTGTCCCACATTTGTAATGTTTACGTTTTGAGAATCAGCTGACTGAAGCTGTCCACTACTACCGAAAGAATTAGGTAAATATTTTTTTTTGTTGCTAAAAGAAACAAATTTATTAATGGATTATTATTTTTAATTTTGTACATGAAAGTTTATGATACAGTAATTCGTATAAACGAAGTCTCAGCACAGTAGCTTGGGACAAGACTAAGTCTTGACTTGACAAGCTGGGGATGAGAGAGTATACAGTAACCTTGAGTTGCTTACATATGAAATTCAGATTTCAAACATTTTACAGTGATTAGAGATGAAACATCAGCAGTGATAAAATATTTTCTTGTGTACTGTTATATGTGTGATAATCATAGTCAACTACTAAACTTGTAACGAAGCACAGTTCAGTAAATCAGAGAAAGAAAAAAATATGGCAACACATACCTACAGTAAAAACAGTTACAGATGTCGGGACTATGGTTTTTTATACATATATTACGATAATAATAGATCAATATAGTTTATTCTGCAAGTGAGATAAAATTTTATTGGAATTTTGCTGTTTTCATTAAAAGATATGCATACTGAGAGAGAGAGAGAGAGAGAGAAATTGAATTGGGGTGTTTATGTATACTGGTAAACTGTTTTGTGATTTTGTGGGATTTTGATTTAGCATATTATATATTTTTTGCTGTTTACATTAATATTAATAATTGAAAATTAGTAGATAATTTTTTTATCATAAAAAATTTATTTAGTCATGAAAATAAAAATGATAAATACTCTACTGCAAAATCATGCGAGATAGCAAAAAATCCGCAATGCAAATTTAGATATATTAAATTAAAAAATCCGCGATGAGTGAACCGCGATATGGCAAGGGACGACTGAGTATACATATATACATAGTAGAACCCCGGTCCTCGACCGTACCAGAACTCGACATAATCGGATTTCGAACCGAAATGTCAAGTAAATTTTGTGTCAGAGCTCGAACAACAAACCGGAATCCGACCCGATGAATCGTGATGTTTGTAAAAAAAGTTTCGGTCGGCTGCTGCTAGTTGTCGTTGGTGGCTTTCTTCCCTCACGCATTTAAAAGCGTTTAAAGCCCACACACACACTGCTACTGTTGTTTGGAGAAGTACACGCTTGTACAGGTATATCATAATTTTTTTGGCGCTCTGCACTGAATTTTCATCCAATCATGGGTCCCAATATGTTGGGGTATCATAATATTTATTGAAAGATGTTTTACAGTGATTTTGTACACTATTCCAGTAGACTCTGTATGAAATTTACCATAAATATGTTTACATCTGCTCATGCCACAAACTGCCGAGTGCCGACGTAACTTAGGAAATTTTTCTTAATTTTATGATAACAAACATACAGTAATTCGGCTTATAAATACTGTATTATTAATTTACTGTAATAATCAAGTTTGTTTTTCAGTATTATTATTAACAACAGTTTTTGTGTGTACCCGTTACAGTACTTTCTGGTAGTGCCTATAGGCTACCTAGCCTTTGGCACTTGGTCTACCATCAGTAATACGGCCGCATTGGTTATAGGCCAATTTTTTTTTTTATACAGTATGCATTTAAAAAAGTAAAAAATGCTTCTGATACGGTAAGTTATGTAACTCAGAACTTATTTAATTGTAATTTGTGTAATGTGTTGTATAAAAAGGCAAGGTTGGGGTAATGACTGGTAGTCAGGAATGGATTAATCCGTTTTCAGTTATTTCTTATGGGAGAAATTGAATCAGAGTTAGACTAAACTAAATCGAATCTTGATGCTCCTTCTGGAACGGATTAGTGTCGAGGACCTGGGCTGTACTGTATATACAGTTTATATACATATATTGTGTGTGTGTGTATGTATATATATATATATATATATATATATATATATATATATACATATATATATATATATATATATATATATATATATATATATATATATATATATATATATATATATATATATATATATATATATATATATATATATATATATATATATATATATATATATATATATATATATATATATATATATATATATATGTATTGACCATCACTAATCCGGCATCATTGGGACCTGGAGGGTGCGGATTAGCCATTTATTACGCTAGAATACACGAAATCCAGTAGCTAAGCACCTCATCTTAGAATTAAAATATCCTATAAATCAGTACAAGTTGGTTAATAAAGAAAAGACAATTATCAAATACAGGTAGTGCTCGAGTTACAATAGTTCGACTTACGATATTTCGAGTTTGTGATTATGATGGGGTTAGCAATTAATACTGGCAGTGAAAATATTTAAGAAATATTTTTAGAATTCGCGCAGGCGCAGGCAGCAGGTACAATCAGTCAGCGAGAGAGACCAACTTACAATAGAATAACTTCTTTTCCTCCATCTCTTTATTCCATCTGCTAGTTAAAAAAGTAAAAGAGAATGATAAAAGTATTGTTAGTAATGTTATACTCTTGCGTAAATGCGTAGCGCCATAAACAGCCGAACGGGAAACTGTTGTTTTGCTAATAATTGTATTGGATAACAGCTGTGTTTTGCTTGTATTTCAAACATCGTACGATAATACACAATTACCGTATGTATGTTACAAATGACGTTAAAAGATAAGTAAGTAAAGCTCGTATTATGATGAAATCAGAGAAAATAGCGAATGGAATCTTGATTGTTTTTTACACAAAACAAACATGCCCCCAAACGGCCATGTTTGTATTTAGTTTTGAAAAGCATTGTGTTTGGCTGTTTCGTGTGTATTTAGAAAAGCATTTTGTTTGGCTGTTGTATGTATTTAATTGTAAGTATATGTGTGTAATAATGCTTAACCCTTAAGGGACGGTATAATTTATCAATGTGCAGCACCCCAGATGAGAAGGAAGATTCAGTAACTTTTTTTTTACTTTTACATGCTTTTTCTAATATTTCTTTGCAATTTTCTTTGTAAAATTACATTTATAACCGACATACTATCGTAAAAGACAAAAACAAAAGCAACAGCAACCCCTTCGTATATTTACAAGCAAATTCACAAAAAGACTCGTGTGAGAGAGAGATGCAGTACCTTTCCCCTTGAAGTCACAAGCATTACTGATACTGGCCTAACTCTCACGTCTGTATAAAAGTTGCCATTAGTGAATTTATTGCATATAGAAGTATTGGTACCTTTGTTTCAAATCATTATTACCATAACAGTGGTGCATAATTCTGCTTCACACTGAAGCTGAATCCATCCACCTCCCCAAACCTGTTTTACTTCACACTGAAGCACAATCCGTCCACTAAGGGTTAAGTATGGGTCATCGGTTGTTTATTGGTTCGGTTTTTAGTCAAATGTTTGGTGTTGGTCGGCGACGGTTGTGAAGTCAGTCTCTCTACAGCTCTGGTGCAGTGTAGCTGTGTCTAGGGAGGACTCAGGAAATTCAGCCACAGTTGTTGGTGCCTTCAAATCTACTTAAGTATTCCTTTTCTTCTTGAAGTTCATTTAGGGAGATTTCCTTTAGGAGAATTTCTTGGAGTGCGCTTTGGATGAGGGTTATGAAGTAGAGATAGTGCTCACGCCAATCCCAATCTCAGTTCAGGCTAAGAATATCGAATGCGCCATTTGAACTAACAGTAAGTTTGTACCATTTATTTCTTGGATAATATACACAATGCAGTATGGTTTTGATTGTGAGTTAGAATAATGTAGTTGAAGTAACCTGGTTGTCGTATCATAAAACTTAGGCTACGATACTATACTATAATGTGTAAAGCAACAGCATTGCTTATCTTTGGTTATGGAAGCAATTTATATGGCTCAGCATCAGAGGCAATGCTAAAAAAAGTTGGATCCAGTTCACAACAAAGGCCTTAGAATATGTTCAGGAGCCTTTAGATTAACACCAAAGTCATCTTTACAAGTTGAATGTGGTGAACTACCACGTCTCTCCATAGAGAGTTAGTAATTATTATGAGTGCCCTGAGAATTCAGACAAGTGATTCTCGAACAAAAAGTACAAAAAAAATTATTTGAATTAAGAGATGTATTTATAAACAATAGTTCACCACCTTTCCCTGTTAGGGCTAGATTGTTTGAGTGAGTATAAATATTCAGTTGCCTTCAATAGTAAAATTACCTCCTCCTTGGACTATGAATAAAATGAGAATTTGCACACACTTGAAATATTTATCAAGAAGTTACTTATGTAATCCAGACCGCCATAGACAACATACAATAGAACATATAACCTGAAAAGGTCCACATTCCACAATGTACACAGATTGATCTAAATGAGAGCTCTCTGCCTTATAATGCCTCAGTATTTACAGCCGAGTTGTGTGTAGTAGCATTAGCCATAAAAATAATTAAACTTCATGTAATGATTTTGTGATTTTTAACAACTCAAGAAGTGCCATAGAAGCCATTCAAAGTTGCAAACTAAAAAGTAACATTGTACAACAGATTAAGGTATTACTCTGTAAGTTGTATAGTAAATAGGAAAAATATAGAAATATGTTGGATCCCTGCCCATGTAGACATTAAAGGAAATGAAGAGGCTGATAAAGCAGCCAATATGACAACATCAATTGTAAATAACCCTATTAATGATTATGTAACACATGAAAACAGATATTATAAATAAATGATAAAAAATATGGAATGAAGAGCCTAAAAATAATAAATTAAAACAAATACAACCTGGTGTTAGAGCAATGGAGTTCATTGTACCAGAGAGAGAGAGACATACACAAATAATTCTGACACAGTCTCCGAATAGGCCATAATCATTTGACACATACACTTAATGAGCAGTCCACACATAACCTTGCTCCTGAATGCTCAGAATGCAAAGTGATAACAAACGTGTTATGTGAGTGTCCGAAATATAACCAGCAACAGTTATAAAGCTTTGGAAATACTGTAGATCAATTGGTGAAATTTTATCAGAATCTACATTTTCAATTGTTCCAACTTCAATATTCTTGAAGAATTGTAAATTAACTGATAAAATATAAAAAGTAACTTATGAAAATACAAAAACCCATGGGACATTTAATAAATGAAAAAAAAATACAAATTTTAAAAATCTTAAAATATTCATATTTTTATGTTACTTCCAGTTTTTTTTATTGTGCAGATGGAAACATGAATAAATGTTTTTAATGTGTACATGTGTTTGTGTTCGAGTGTAGAATATGCCTTTTTTGCGTATTTTTTAAAATTTCATTTTCATTCATCATTTAGTCCCATTGGTTAGTCTGTGGCCTGGACCAGGTACTCCATTTCATTTTAATCCATTGGGCCAGCCCTATGAGAGCCATTAGTCAGCTAAGCAGTCTGGTTAAACTATTTTAATGATAATAATAACGTATTTTAGGAAAAATACAAATTACTTTAAAAGTTTGCTTTTTTTCTAGGCCATTCATCAAGGAAATGTCATCTCTGCTGAGCTTCAAACAGATTTGTAAGTAGTAAATACCATGGAATATCCTTTTCTGCAATAGGCTAACTGATAAACACTTAATCGGCATCAGTGATCATTTTGCATCAGGCATTTGCTCCTACACAAATAAAAACCTTTGTTCTTTTATACAGGAGATTGCTTCAAGTGTGAGCTGAAAACAGCTCATCAGACTTATGGGGTCAGGGAAAACCTTATTCTCTATGTTCTTCCTTAAGGAAACACATATTTAACTGTAATAATCCTTGTACAGAGCATTGAGAGTAGCCATTGGAACAGTGGGTTAAATTTGCATCAAATAGGAGGAAGGAACCTATGAACTTTTTCTCTGTGTTTTCATAGGGCAACACCCTCTATGACACTGTTATGACCTCTAAAAGAATCCTAATTCTAGAGCTCAAAAACATAATACTAGATGTTTGGTAACTTAAAAAAAAAAAAAATCCATGATCATTAAGGCCAACAGAAGTTTGAAACCAGTTACAGGCAGTCCTCGGTTGTCGGCAGGGATTCCATTCCCTTACAGCATAACAATAACCGAAAATCGGCGATAATAGCGCCAATCTCTGGTTATCGGCGCCAATAACTGGGGATTGGCGCCACCGATAACTGGGGATCAGTGCTGATAACCAGGGATCAGCACCAATAACTGGAGATCGTCACATATTGCTGCCGAAAATCCAGTTATCGTCACTAGACAAATACCGTAAAACCAGATAGCTGATAACCGAGGCCGCTGATAACCGGGAACTGCCTGTACTAGTTAAAAGGATTCTTGAATTAATGTATTTATACTTTATTGCTAAATAGTTTTTAGCAGTTCATTAGGTATGGATTGATGGACACACTAAAATGTAAAAAAAAATAATTTATTACAAAGAGAAATGTTACTTCTGTACTCAACTCAATACTGTATACGCCGAGTTTGTCTCCTGGACAGCTTTATATACGTATACATGACAATGCTAAACTCTTCATAGATCTTGGGTTCACGTAGTAGTTAATGACTGTTGTCCTGGAAGTCCGCTGAAGGATGTAAAGCATTTTATCAGTCTGCGACTTCACATAAGCAATGAAAGGTGTTCCAAGAAGGGATGTGAAGTCCTAGCCAGGTGCACGGTTCCACTTGATGATGAAGTGTGTGAAGTCCTCCACTGATATCTCCAAAAAGGGCTAAGCATAGTCAGTGGCCATTACTACAGAGTGGTGTGCATATCCACATACAGAAGCATTGTGGGGGAGAGAAGTATTACAGGCAGGTGGCAGACCCTTCCAAAACATGGGCAGACAGACCCTCACCTCACAAAGTTATGTAAAGTCCAGGTAGGCCTCTCCATTCCCAGTCGTACAGACACGCGCTGAGTAAGTAAAAAATCTATTCTTCTGTCTTTTACTGAAATGCCGGCTACAGCCAGAACTGCCGCACCCATCTTTCACTTTTCGGCTTCGGTGATTATGCCTCATCCTATTATATAATTATTAAAGATGAGCATCAGGTTCCCCTGTGGCTAGTTTAGATGTTAAAACCCCAACTACTGTCTTATTAGGCTTAAACTAATAATGTAATGATTAATTAATAATTATATAACAAAAATTTCGGCCATCCCAAAGTACTGTAAGAATGCTGTTGACAAATTAGCAAAGCAACTCACCTCATAGGTGACATCCCCTCACCAAAAGTATGAATCCTAACCGGCATACAAATGGAATTTAAATGCTAATAAGCATACACATGCCTCAGATGCTGAGATCCTTCCAGAGTAATACTGTATGCAAAATAATACCCTGATTAGGACACACAAAAAGAAAAATCTGAAGCAATTAAAAACTACAAAATAACAAACACCTTATTGAAAATTATCTCCCAGACGGCCCCTTGGGAAAAAAACTGGAAGCTGGGCCGTTTACTTCTTATACCGTTCATACATTGGAAAAGAATAGCTGGATAAATTAAAACTTTATACATAGACAAAGTAATTTGGAATGACTCCCTTGTCTGTGACCATTACCCTTACTCACCAAAACTATTGTCAGACTCCAGGGACTTGTGTTAGGCCTAATCAAATCATTAGCCAACATATAAGCTATTTCTTTTTTAACAGTCTCTCTTGTTTGGCGATTTAAACAGTATGGATACTGCTTAACTGGCTTACAGTCACCTATCTCAACATCATGAGTAATCAGTTTCGTTATACCTGCTGAATGTTTAAATATATCTAGAAATTTTGCCATAACTTTAGTAAACTCTCAAACCTGTTTCTCATGGAGATGGTTTAAGATTTTATCGGAACTACTCAATACTTATAGTTTTCTTTAGGCCAGTTAAAATTTTTATTGACCTCATACTCTTCTTCCCCATCCTTATCGAAATTCAACAAAATAACACTCTCTTTGGTATTGTACAGCTGAGGCATATATGACATACTGTTTTCTTCTCTGGCAACTGAACAACGTACTGATAACCACTAAGCTTCCTTACAACAACATATGGACCATCAAACTTTGCTTGTCATTTATGACCAGGAGGTTGTATTAACACTACAGCTGGTTCACTTTAAGGTAGATTCTTGTGTGAGCCCTATGCCTATGAGATGTTTGTTTGGCAGTCTCTGATTGGCTGGTATCAGGAGGTAGACAGCTCGCTCACCGTCTCATTTTTACGTCTGCAGCTTAGAAAGCTAGCATTATGTTTATATTTCTTCATTTATCTCATGTTTTGCACAAGATGGGAAAGTTTTTGTCATACCATAGGATTCAGTATTAATTGTACAACTAAATCATGATTACCTGAAAGCAGTAAGATAAGACACAAAGGAATTACAATGAGTAAAAGTGAAGAGAGAAGCATTTAATTCTTTATACCTGTTTTTACTTATCATTGGATTTTGCGTCATTCATACGATCAAGATAAAGTAAAACTTCTGTTCTCATACAATAAATTCACCCTGAATACACTGGTGCTTTCACATTTTAGATGAGTGTGATAAGTGAAGAGAAAATGAAGAATATGCCATATTTTGTTGCATCTGTACTTAACTCAGTTTGCCAAGACACCACATTGGTCCTCTCAGCTGTGGACAATTGCCAGTTAACGATATGAGAAGTTTGCAGTTTTGACATTATTTACTGTATTATTATGTCATTGCATTTGTTACACAGTCGAGAGGAAATTTCATTGCTTAAGTTTTTCTACAAAGTCGAGAAGCCCCATCTATTGATAGCCTGACAGTGACCGCATCAAAAAGGCTGCTGGTAACATACATTCGTACATACACACGCATTCTCTCTCTCTCTCTCTCTCTCTCTCTCTCTCTCTCTCTCTCTCTCTCTCTCTCTCTCTCTCTCTCTCTCTCTCTCTCAGGTCTACAGCAAAACAAGCTTTGCCCAAAATAATTTATTTGACAATAATCTAACATAACTGGATTGCAAGAATAAGAGATGAAATAAAATGGAATACTAATGTTCACCCATTGATCAAATATGTTAAAGTCCACCATATTCAACTAATTATTCTCCTTAAAACCTTTTTCCACAATAGGTCGAAATAAGTCAAAGTCCAGTACATTCCCAATGAGTAAATATGTAACCTCTTTCTCAATAAAACATCTGAAGAAGTAAAATCTCAATAAACATCTGAAGAAGTAAAATCTCAGCAAAACATAAGAAGTCAAATAAAAACCCTTGTTAAACAAATTCATATAAATAAAGGTATGGGAATTCTTCCCATGTTACCTATAAAGTACACACAATGTAATAAATGCTTGAAACAAGTGAGATATATGTTAAATGAAAAGAACAATCTACAGTTTGGGAAATCTAAAGTGGTTCTTACCTTCAAACAGCGATGTTCACAATTCTTAATCTACAGGTCTCGAACCACAGAGTCTTCACTGAAGACTTCTAATAATATTCGGTGTTGATCTTCAAATGACAAGTTGTTTAATAACTAATCCCTTCACACCCTGGGACTTCTCCCAAAAGAAACGCATGTACTAATGCATTTGCCAGAACCTGGACATTTCTGGTGAACGCACTCACAAAGTCTTGTCGCGAGGCAGAGATGTTCTCACGGCTCGAGAATACCTGACATATTTAACACGTATACAGTTTTATTAATTAGGAAATTTGTCAAGACAACAGCTAATCATCCTCTCAAGGTTCTTCCCAATGCCTTTAGCCACACTTAATAATCGAACATCTACTGTGCATTGTAATTTAGGAAATACTTTTGATATATGAACTTTTCAGATGCTCGGCTACCCAAAGAAGTGTTGCTCCCGGCACTAGGGAGAAAACAATCATTAATTGCAAGATTCGTACACTAAATGGACAGCCACACCCCTGGGTGATCTTCAGGCGAGGGTTTACTCACACAGTGTTTTCGTACACAGAAATACCCCACTTCACAAAGAGTCTGATGACAAAGGCCCTGATCACCGACAAAGTAGCGATGAGGATGAAAGGTTTGCTTTCCGGCATTGGAGGAAGTGGTGGAATTGTGACAATCTCCCCTTAAAGGCAGAACTGGAACAACTTGATGTTCCCCATGAAGATACCACATGAAGGTTCGAGTAGTCGAGTTGAAGACATTCTTGTCCAAGACTTGAAACTTCTGCGTGACCAGTCTTTACATCGCATCGAAGAGGCGGGATTCTCGCAGAAGAAATGTATCTGATGAATTTTGGCACCAGATTTAGATCTCACATGTATTGCAGAACACTGTGTTGAGAGCCTTCTTAGAGGCCACCTTGTATTCATGTTGGAGTATTCGAAAGCCACAGTCAGAAGGAGTCTGGTTACGTACTAACATCATCTCACATCCTAACCAGTTGACGTTTATGAGCATAAAGATACTACTGTCACAGATATATCTATCATGAACTAAAACACATCTTGACCTATAGTTAACAGCCGAGGATTGAAGCTGGTCCCCCAAAAGGTACATAGTCTCCTCACTATCCCATACTATCACTGAACCAAAAGGTCGTATGATATAACTATGAAATGATTTCGAGTTACTAACTGGGATTTCCACAAGCAACCCCCTATCAGACACTTTCACTTTTAAAATTCCATAATAACGATTCAAATTCTCCCCAGTAAAAATTACATGTGAACCATACAGATATGCTGCATTCATCAAAGTTGATTCTAAAAAGCAAAAATATCCCAAAAATTCGCCCCATAGAAGTGGCAACCACTGCCTGAACCTGTATTTGAACTTACGACAATATGGATTCCGCTTCTTTCCCAATATTCAACAAGGTAGTTTGACTAAAAGGCAAAACTATCATAACATCTAAGTCTCCCCCTATCCTATCGACTGTGACCAATAACCCATTTAAAGACGTCCTTAATGTCTCAAAACCCTCTCGTAATTTCTCATTACTATCTCATAAAGTCATCAAAGTTTTACCTTGGCTAGCTAATTCTGCCGATACCTGTTCAATTTTCACCAAATTAGCAATTGACATACTAGCAAGCGTTCCTGTGACCATAACGACTCCAATTAACATTGGCGCAGCCCTCTTACTCCTCCTAGAAGAAACCTGAGAAGTCGAAGAACCTAAATTTGGAAGCCATTTTAAAGTCTTCTTAATCTTATTCTGGACCGTAACAGCTATAGCATTAAGTTCAGTTAACCAACCCCGCAACGGATCAGACATATTTCGTCCGGTATTTGTCTCACCCAATAAATTCCTAAGTAACTGAACTTTATTCTGGGATGCTTCAAGCTTATCCCTTGCAGAACCTATATCCTCAAACTCTATACATCATAGTCTTCTTCTATAATAACATCTAGGCCTATCCTCATTATGGAATTAGCCCATGCCATGACTCCTAAAGCCATGAGCAGAAGAAACTTCAGCATCTAAAAAAAACAAAAGAAAGAAACATATAAAGTTACCAGATCCTGAAACAAGAAAAAAAACAAACCAACAAACAAAGAAGAGAAACCCATGTATCTATAAAACTGTATGGCATTTTGCATCTAATTTAACTAAGTTTTGCCCTCCCAGACATTATTGCAAAACACACACACACACAAAACAATTACTCTGAACCACTGCACTTATGTAGAAAAGAAAAAAAAAACTGCCAAAAAAAAGTAATTCGGACTCTTAAAGATTTGTATAATTCTACGGACAGACATCCTCCTAAGTAAAAAAAACTACAAATCACATACCTTTAAAACCCATTTAAAAAAACCAGAAAAGAGAAAAAAATTATCAGAAACAATAGTGCATCACAGGAATCAAGCCACAAGATTTCCATTAATCTGTCTTTTTAATTTTAGACGTGTCAACCGAGACACTCCCGTATTTTCACCCAGAACAAGAAATCTATTCCCCTTCTTTACCTCTGCAACCCAAAAAGGACCTGAAATTTAGGACCTAGTTTATAATTCAGCTGATTCCTTAAATTTATTTTCCCCCAAACCCCATCTAGTGCAGCAGATAATTGCATATTTCATAAGAATTGTTCAGATAGTGAAACAAGCATGAAAATTTTGCACAAGTGCTCTTTAAAGTTCCCTCTATCAGAAAGAGGCTGCTGGCCTGTAAAAAAATTTAATATGTGGCCAAATTCCAAGATGGCGGCCAGTATCGACAGATTTTGGCTAATTTTCACTAGAATGGCATGTATTTGCTTCTAGCAATATGGTAAAGCTCTTCCATACTATTTCTTGTGAATATTATGTTTCTGTAGCTTCCCAGTACAGTTTACCTTTAAATATGGGGCTATATGGCTGCCAAGAAAAGGTAGAAACAATAATTATAATGAGAAATAATGCCGTTCAACAATTATCGTTTTAAGCATGGATCTTGGTTTCTGTGGTTTTAGATCCTAATGAGGCCATCTCTTTTCGAATAACTCATCAATTTTGAAGGAAAATTAATAAATGTAAAAGAGTGTATGTCTGCACACAACCAGGGCACACTGGTGACATCACTGCTGTGTAACTCAGCATGGGGTTCAGTGCCAGCTAATCCAGCTTTACTAATCCTGTAGTCTTAGACTAGTAGTTGTAGTATAGTTTAGTTTAGTGTCCCAAATGCTTTCTAACAGCCCCAGACCAGCTATAGTTAGATGGGCGTGCACCTGAATAGACAGGATGTGTGCCAGGGGAGAGCCGAGCCAAGGGTATGGGAGCTGTACATGATGGTTCATGTACTTACCGGATGGTGTACAGATCACCACGGGGACTTAAATGGCACTGGATGAATGATCGGGCTAGGTGTAGGGGAGACCGAACCTAGTTGAATCCCATACAGGAATGTGTGCTTCGTTTAAGGTGGTAAAAAGGATAACCCCTCGGCCTTAATCAAAAGTGAAATCATGGCAGAATGTGATGCCAATCCAATATTGAGCAGTAGAAAAACAAACTGGAGTTTGTGTTGTCTTTGTCAGAAGGACAAAAGAGGTGAGCACTTGACATCACCTCCAAGTCATCATGTTCTAGACCATGATGAGTACACAATGCTGGCAAGGAACATTCCCATGTTCAGTGAAATTAATGAAATGCCACTGATAATGGATCCAGCAAGGCTGGATGAAGGTGATGACATAGAGGCCACTCTCAGGAAAAATGCAGCAAAATACCATGTGAACTGTCGCTTGTTGTTTAACAACACTAAACTGGACCGTGCAAGAAAGCGACAATCCAATGACCAGACCAGCAACACTGGGACTAGTCGTCAAAACTGCGACGAACCAGTCATGTCCTTCCGTGAGGCCAATTTTGTCCTCTACTGCCAGGCATTGCATGAGCTGATACCCTACTTCTTTTCCAACAATAATACAAACTATGCTCGTTGGCTGCCTATTCACCTCAGGGACATGCTTACCCTAGAGAGTTCACCCAGAGTTGCACAAAGGTTCAAGGCTGGCAACTTTGTTGTGCACAAGACCAGTCGCCAGTTCTCAGCAATGGCTCTTGACCAAGCTCATGAGCAGATCAATGCCTTTATAAAGGCTGATGGCAGTTTGCCATTGGGCTGACTGAAGATCCGTCAGCACTCAGAAGATGGATGGTGGCTGGCCCAGAGATCATCCGCTTGGTGTCTGCATACTGAAACAGAGGTTCAAAGTAAGGAGTCTAATGAGCAGACAACACACCATGAACAAACACCTCTCATGTTAGAAGACATTCTTGAGAGAGTCAGCAAGCTGTCATTGGCTTTGCAACACTTGGGAAGTCCTTTTCAGGAAGAGAGCCAGGATCTGTATCCCATTGACAACAAAAGACATTGCCCACCCCAGCTCAGCAGAACTTCTACAGACACACCTTGACAGAGGCCGCACTAAATTTCAGAAGTTTTCAGACTCTTTGGCAAACAATGCAGTCTCCTTCTATGAGCCGATAAAGAAGAACAGAACTGACTTCTTCAGGCAAGAAGCTGCTCCTGTAGAACAGTCAAAGCAGAAACTTCTGAAGGAGGATTGCCAGCTTTTCTCAAAGCTATTTATATCCTGTCAGAGCGGTGAATGTGATCTGCAGGAATTCTTCCAGCACGAGAATCAAACATTCCCAGCTTCCCTTAGTGAGGGTGGTAGGCTGTACACATGTCAGAAGTCTCAGCTGACCTCGGTCCTGGAGAGTCATGTTACACTAGAAGACAAAGAACCAAAGACTGATGTCCTCATTGTAGATGGATCAGCTTTGGTCCATGCCTTGCCACCAAAGAAAGGGAAAGACCTTTGAGGGCTATGCACTTTGCGACATCTTGCCTGTGATACAATCCTATAGCAGCAAGTACACATCATCACATCTTGTATTTGATGTATACAATACATCCAGCCTCAAAGCTGAGACCAGGCTCCAACGTGGTCAAGGAGGAAGCGCAAGGTGACAGACAAGAACACAATTCCATCCAACTGGCGCAATTTCCTAAGACACGATGCCAACAAGACAGAGTTGTTCCAGTTCCTGGCAGACAAAGTTGCCCAGATGTCTGCCACAAATGTTGTCATTGCCACGAAAGGGTCTGCTGTCCTCAGCACTCATGAGGCTAGTCTTCAGGGACTGCAAAAAAGTGCTCTCATGAGGAAGCTGACACCCGCATCTTTCTCCATGCCAAATATGCCACAGAACATGGAGCCAAGACCATCAGTTAAAGCAAATGACACAGATGTTCTTTTGTCGTTGCAGTCAGTGCTTTCTCCACTCTCCACAATCTAGGGCTAGAGAAGCTGTGGGTGGCATTTGGCCAAGGCCAGAGCCTGCGCTGGATTGCTGTGCATGACCTGTGCAACTCTCTGGGCCAGGAGAAGGTGAATGGCATGCTCTTCTTCCATGCGTTCAGAGCTGTGATACAGTGTCAGCCTTCGAGCAAGGGCAAGAAGACCGCCTGGCAGACATGGAACATCTTTCCAGAGGCCTCCACTGTGTTCTCCAAACTGAGTCACTACCCTCTCTCAGAGTGGAAGAGAGTGACCTGAAGGTCCTGGAGAGGTTTGTCATACTTATGTATGAAAGATCCAGCACTGCTGGCACTGTGGATGAGGCTAGACTTGATATGTTTGCCAGAAAACAAAGGGCATATGAGGCCATTCCACCAACCAGGGAGCTCTCCTCCAACACACCAAGCGTGCTGCGTACCAGGCTGGTTGTGTGTGGGGGGCAGGCCACCCAGTGTCAGCCACAGCCAGAGAACCCTGCTGAGTGGGGATGGCAAAGTCTGGTGAAGCATGGCAAGTCCTCTGGACAACCAACCGCCCTTAGCCAAAGTTGCCAACAGCTTACCAAATGTGGATGCAAAGCAGGCTGTCGGAAAGGTGCAAGTGCTAACAAGCTGGGTCTTCCCTGCACAGCTCTGTGCACTTGCAAATGTGAAGTCTAGATAAATATTGCCCTCTCTTCAGTAGATAATCTAGCTTGAGCATCCAACGTGTCATGCTATGCCTACCTTCTTATCCTCGAATTTTTCAAAGGTGTAGGTTGAGAGACCTATACATAGATTGTTTGCGTTTAGTCCGTATTTCTCTTCTTTTTCTTTTTTTATGGTTACAGTCTTAGACACAATGTTGTATGTGACCATACCATTACTATTTCAGTTGAAAATAGCATATTAGTTAAACTGTCTGATCACATGAATATACCATTAAATAAAAACAGTTGGTCTCTATGTCTGCTAGCGCTGTGGATAGAAAAAACTTTTATGGCAACCATTTTGCACGCCATCTTGGTTACAATTCATTTAGTAAGGGTTTTCAATAAAATGTGTGGTATGGAACATTTTTATAACCTAAAAGTCGAGGTTTAAAAAAAAACTGGCATATTCCATCCAATAGATGCTCCCAAACCAGTGAATCTCAACATAGATGGCGGCCATTTTGAAAAATAGCCGCCATCTTGGATTTTCAGGTGGCCAGCGCCCTTTTCTAAGAGAGCGTAGTCTTAGGAATGTTTGTGCCAAATTTCATGCTTGTTTCACTATCTGAACGATTTTTACAGCAATCTGCTGCACTAATCCCCACAGCAACTTGAACTCTATCTGCTTGAATTGCTCCTGTCAACCATATTCTGAGTTTTCAATTCAAGATTCTTAGCAAGACGCACATACCTCTCTTTAGCAGTAGAGATCAGCGCTTTAACTGTATCATCACCCAATAGAATAGGTAATAAATCGAATGTGCCCTGCACTGGGTAGCCAAACAGCACTTCATTGGGAGACATTCCAATGGTATCACTAACCATAGAATTGATGCTGTCTGAACCTGTGGAATATATCGATCCCAATTTACATCATTGCCCCCTACAGTAATTCTGAGAGACTCAATTACCTTCCTATTTGCCTGTTCACATAGCCCATTAGCCTTTGGTCTATAGGGAATAATAGTGATTTTCTGAATGCCTGTTACATCTGCAAGACACTCTAACATCTTGTTCACAAATTCTCTCCCATTATCTGTAATCAGCACCTCAGGAACCCCATAACGGCAAATATATCCATTAAAGAATGCGACTGCCACCTCCTCTGCTGTTTCAAGCTTCAAAGGAAAAATCTCTACAAACCTAGTTAATTCGTCAACAACCACCAACAGGTGCCTATGGCCATAACTAGATTCACTGAAATTGGACAACAGGTCCATATGAACCCTAGAGAACGGTCTACTGGGAATAGGAAATAAACCCAATTTACAAGAAACGACCCTCGATGGGTCACACACATTACAAACTAAACAACCTCTCGCAAAGTCTTCCATTGGTGTGAGCATATTCTTCCAAAAGAATTGTCCCCTTATATTCTGATGCGTCTTCTCAATACCCAAGTGCAGACTGCCAGACCTACAATGAACAATATCCAGAACCATAGATACTAAACTCCTAGGGCAACTGTTTGCGTCGTATCACCCTTATCCTCACTATTTTTCAGTCTGTACATAATCTTCCTAACTAACAAATTACCCTCTAATTCTATACCTGCAAAAGGCAACTTATAACTCTTCTTAAGTAATCCCCCTCTAAGAAATGCTTTTGCGTCTGCCAAAACCTCATCCTCATCAGACCGAACTAGTATCCCAGTCTGTGCAATCTCCAGATACATAACATACATGAGAACCGTCCGAATCAGAAAAACTTTTACTAAGGGCATCTGCTACAACATTATGTCTACCCTCTATATACCTAAGTTTGGCATCAAAATCCCTGATTGTCAAGTACCACTGGGCTCTTCTAGGGGAAAGATCCAGCAATGGCTTATGTTCTGTAAGAACCTCTACTTGATTGCCCATCAGTAACATCTTAAAATGAACCGAACTAGGCACTACGGCAAAAGCCTCTTTGTCCACTGCTGACCATAGCTGTTCATTACTACCCAGTGTCTTAAACTTCCTGCTGTAAAATGCAATCGGCTGGAGTCTTCCATCAAACTTCTACATAAGGCAGGCCCCTATACCCCTATGACTGGCATCTGTCACCAAAGTAAAAGGATGTTCAAAATCAGGAAACTTCAGCACTGGGGGATTAACTAAAGCATCCTTAATATTCTGAAAGGCTGACTGCTGTCCATCACCCCATACAAACTGCACATCATCCCTCAGGACATCTGTCAAAGGAGACACTAAAGTAGAAAAACTCTTCCCAAACCTACGAAAAAATCCAGCCATGCCCAAGAAAGACCAAATGATTCTTATTCATGGGAGTATGAAAATCAACATTTGCCCTAACTTTATCCTCGTTCACCCAAACACCCTCTTTAGAAATGACATGACCCAAATATACTATCTGCTTCTTCAGAAAATTATACTTAGCTATTTTATCATCTAACCCACTAACCTAAGCCTCCTAGAAACTTCCCTAAGAACTTCTAAATGTTCCTCTACAGAATCAGTGGCAATTAAGATGTCATCCATATATACATAAATGGATTTCCCTAACAAGCCATGCAAAACTGTATTCACTAGCCTAGTAAATGTCATAGAACTACCTGATAAACCAAATGGCATCTGTGTGAACTCATAATGTCCCTTTGGCAAAGAAAATGCCGTATACTTGCGGCTCTCCTTGCTGAGCGGTACTTGCAGGTACCCTTGCATCAGATCAAATGAAGAATAAATATTCTTGCCCCAATCTCAACAAACAAATCTGGCAAACATGCCACAGGGTAACAATCAGGAATGGTTTTCTCGTTCAACTTCCTAAAGTCCACACAAACCTGGACTGAACAATCCTTCTTAGGCACTGCTAACAACGTAAAATTAAAAGGCAAGGAACTGGGCCTAACAATACCTTCCTCCTCCCACTTATCAAACTCTTGCTGTACCGGTTCTCTAATCTTAAAAGGAATCCTGTATGAAGGGACAAAAATAGGCTTAGTCTTATCCTCTAAATGAACCTTGTGTTCTAACACATTTGTTAACCCTGACTTATCCCCTTTAAGTGCGACTATGCCTGCAAACTCAGCCTGAACATCTTCTACACACTCAATATATTCTTTAAAATCAGCATTGGCTAGATGATCCCTAAAACCATGCCTCCTAGCCTGTAAATCTGCTTCTGAAAATTCACACGTCCCCAACAATAGCAACTAAATTATCTTCATCAACCCAGTCAACAAAATCACCCGCATAAGTACCCTTCTGGTAGTTCTGAACTGAAACATCACAGTTTAGCAATTCCACCCAAGTATCCCCTTAACTCGACACATTGCTTATAGATATGGTTCACACTACCCCATTCAGCTTTTCACTACACTCATCCACACACACCTGTCTGAGGTTATGCACATCTCTCACTTGAACTTTCGCCATGGAAACCATACCTGGACCTAGAACCACATCATCTGACAATACCCCCTTATAACACTTCCTACCCACAGAAACATGTTCAGAATCCCCCCCCTCCCCCTCGATATGGGACCACCTTGACGTGGTGAGGCTGCTCTTAAACCCCAGGAATTTGTTCCTGGGTTTGAATCCAAGAGTCTTATATATAATTACACATTGCTTTGGATGAATTTTGTGGAATTTTCCACTTTTGCTGACATTTATTGCGCCTGTTAAACAGGAAAATATATCATAACTGGGATTGGTTTTATATTCGAAGCTAAATAGTGAGAACTGTGGTAGGATCACCAACTACCTGATACTGTTTGGACCTGAAAGATACCAGATTGATATCTCAAGGGCGGAACTATTCTGCGGGGCTGGGCCATGGATTCCAGGTGGCCTAGCTCTGGGGATAGGACTCTTAGCATTCTATCCGGTATGCCCATAATATGATTAGGCTGGGGATGATTGTATTCTTTTAATACTCTCAGTCCTGGTAAGCAGGTTTGTCTTACACTTGGGCCACTCTAATCGTATTGTGCCATCCTCTGTGGGGTAGGGTAGGGGGCAGACATTTGGGAGTCGGCTGTCACTTGTGCCATTAGTGGAAGAAACCCCATGAAAGGCTAATGATATCTTTTTAAAGTTTTCAGGTTTATTATTATTTTTTTCCCCTAATATTTGACCTTTATGAATAGTAGCAGTAAACAGTTGAGCACCCCTGGGCCCTCTGATGATACTGTTTTGGCACAAATGACGACCTCTGCACCCACCTTGGAGATTGAAAATTCTCCAAATGTTGATGACCTATGTGAGAAAAAAAGGACCTGGCATTGTTACAATGGAACCATTCACCTTTGAGCTGGATGTTTCTGTGCATGTGTCCCTATCAAAAACCATGGGCCCTTTGGAGCCTAAAAGAATAAACAAAGAAATTATAAACCTGACTCAACCTTGGTTCAGTGTGATTCCCATTTTGGAGAACCAAACTGGTCAAGGTTTTTTAATTTAAAAGCTGACCTAGAAATATCCGTATTAAAATTGGAAAATTACTTGTTGAACCGATACCCATCAGAAGAAATGAGCATAAGACAAATTAAAAAAAGGGAATGGTTGGTTGAAACAACACCCAGAATCCAATCAGAAAATTATCAAAATATAAAAACAAAGAGAACATAAATATAACATTACAAGGCATGATACCATGAAAAGTGTACAAGGCACAGTTACATTACCAAATCTAGAAGAAGAAATACAAAACAAATCAATGTTTCTAGATTCACTACAGAAAAGATACAGCAATGAGGTCCCAAGTAGGAAAGACGAAAGTAAATCTATCAAAATAGTAAAAATAAAGTTCAGTGGCCAAAACTTTCCCTTGAAAATTAAAATACAGGGATTAAACAGGGAACTGGGATTAAACAGGGAACTAAGACCTTATGTTCCCAAACCCATGCAATGCAAGAACTGTTGCAAATATGGCCATACAGCCATTAAATGCAGAAATTTTTCCAGATGTGCCTATTGCAGTTCGCAAGAACATAAAACACGCTGGGACTGTGGCCAACCAAAATGCATAAATTGTGGCCCAGAACATCATGCCTGATCTAAAACATATGCATTCTATATTTACAATATTGAACTTAAATTACAATAAGAACGAACTGGAATGTCAATCAGGGAAGCAAAGTTAGAACTAGAAGTGAGAGGATTGAATGACCCAGCTAAGAAATTTAGATATGCAGATACTTCAAAATCAAACAATACCCAAACTGAAGTGAATGACAATAAAAATAAAGAAGTACAGGTATCACAAAAAAATACATGATCAAAAGAACCCTTCTATGGAGATTTCATACAATAGTAACATTATCACAGTTGACAATAGATTTACCTCCTTACCAGAAATAGATACGAATATTGGCATAGAGAAAGATGAAGAAGAATTAAAATCACAAGAATTTGACAAAATGGATAACACAAGTCGGAAGAGGCAACTAGATAAGACCCCACCTAATTCCACCAAACAAAGCTGTAAAAAGATAAATAACCCACCAATCTCACCAAAAGCTAAAGTTCAGAGACAGAACACTAAATCAAACATTCCAACTCCCATAGTAACAATAATACCTCTTGGAGCAGAATCACAAAATTCAAATGAAATGGAAAACCAACACATAGATAACTATGATGAAAGCAAAGAAATTCAACCATCATCAATTACAGGCACCACAAGAAAAACCAAGAAAGAACAACAAGCTAATGAACATAAAGATACATGTGATTGTAGTAAATGCTTTGTAGCAATGTGCCACAAAAATAGAACTATAACTAAAGAAAGCCTAACCAACACCATAAGAAATTTCATGAGGTATAGGAATAAGGAAAAAACAGACATCAAATCTCTTGAAGAAGGTTGCATGTGTATTGAACATTTAGAATATTACAAAGAAAAACATATCAGTGTTGTAGATATATTCTAAAAAAAAATCAAAATGAAAAAATTAAATATAGTAAAAATGTAAGTCAACGAAAGTCAAATTAAAAATACAAAAAATGAATCAAGACCTACAAAAATACAAATTAACTTATAACAGATTTAAAAAAAAACTTAAATAATTTAGAGTTTTTTGATAGCGTAGTCGCTGTTTCGTCCTCGAGTTACCTTCCATGGTCTACCATAGTTCCATGGTGACCAAACTAATATCAAAGAATTCTCTTCTAGTTGGCCTTTTGGCCAGGTATTGTGTTGTAATGATTAACATTATAACACATGATGGAGTATATAATGGACTCAAAGATAAGAGAGCATTTTCCCTTATCTTCAGCGAAGCTAAACCCAGTTTTCCCAAGTCAAAAGAACCTGCAAGAAAGAGAAGTGACTATTGCGCATGCGCATCCGCCCTCTTGTTTACAACCGGGCCATTAAAAGACCAAGGAGCCATTACTCTCTGTTTGGTCTAAAGCAAATGGTTCACGTCGTTACCAGCACTCCGAAAAAATTCTACTTTTATCTCCGTTTTAGTATCGAGGGTTATGCAAACATCAAAAATAGCAAGATATGTGCTCAATATTAACTAACAGTCAAAACTTTTAGTTTTAAACTTCTTGAAGCTACACATTAGTAAAAATTTTTCCCCATTTTATATAAGCCTGTGCACTTAAGCATGAGCTAAATAATCCAGGACTAGCCCAGGCATTACCTTATATCAAGTTAAGTGGTAACTTTTCATGAAACATCCCATTTTTGGACTAAATTGTTAGCCTAAACCATGTAATTAGGACTAGATGAAATTGTAATCTGTGCTGGAAGAGATGGTAACCTTGCCTTAAGGCTACATACTAAGGTAGGCTAACTGTGTTTTGTTTATGTAACCCATACACTTAAGTGTGAATTAAATAATCCAGATTAGGCTGGATTAGGCAGTAGCCTAGATTAGAGTATGTTATGGTAATTCTAATACTACTTAGGTAAACTAAGTGATAACCTGGTTATAAGGTTACACATTAGTGATTACTGTTTTATATAGTAAACCAAATAGCCTAGGATTGGATATAAACAACAAACTTGGTTAGAAAAATAGTTCAATAATAAGGTTACATATTAGTAGTTTTAAACTTCTGGAATTTTTATAATTTGTGTGTAAAAGCCGAACCGGCTCGTTGATCGCTAGCCTACCTAGTTTCGTAAAGCGTTGATTGCTACCTAGTTTCGTAAAACGAAAATTGTTTTAAATTCTAACTAAATGTTTTAACCAAAGGAAATGTTCCACAACTTATTATTAATATGGAAAATCCTTTCAGATTATACGATGTCTACAATAATCTAGGCAGTGAGAATAATTCAGACTAGATTAAATTAATAGTGGATGTTGTCTGTAGCCTATGTACATCCTTGGATTACGTATCCTAAGTGGCCTAGCTTAGACCGAGGACCCTACGATCAGATAATAACAATACCTGTGCAAAGTAAATCGATAGCCTAACAAATCGCTCTCCAATGTCACTGCATTATTACATTCTAACCCCTTCTGTAAGGACCTGTTTGAGAAGTCTGTTGTGGCTCAACTCAACGAGCATGCCCACCAACAGAATTGTACAGTTTACACTCTTCTGGGAAAAGAGGAATTCGGGAAACAAAGAACCCAAAATTTCCCTTTACCCAACCCCAAAAAAGGCTCACTTTGATAAAAAATCATATAAGCCTTCAGTCACCCCCAAAAAAGTTTTCCTCAAAAAACAGGCAGGTGGTCAGAAGGGACAATTCCCTGCAAAGGGACAACAACTACTTCAAGGCCATCCTTTTTCACAAGGTCCAAAAACCATCTCATAGGGGGGAAAAGAAAAAACAACACCTGGAATGTCTGTCAAAGGTGAAGGCAGAGGAGGAGGCAGATACCAAGAGGAATTATATTGGTTGGGGGTCAGCTTCGATGACATCACAGATAATGGAAGTTTTCCCTGTGGGGGAACAGTATTATTTATACTGAAAGGTCCTGTTAATGGGGCCTATAGAGAAACTTGCGTATATTCGCCACCAAGTACAGTGAACCCGCCAGTATTCGCGTTCTCAAGGTTCGCGGACTCGCCCACCCGTGGGTTTTTCTAAGGAACCTATCTAAAAAAATTTTTGGGAAACTCACGTGATTCGCGGGCTTTTTCCATGGAACATATCTATAAAAATATTCGGGGAACTCCATATTCATGGATGCAGATTTTTTTTGTCTTTTTCGTATAGCAATAGTATTCTGTATTTTCATATTTATTGTATAATAACATTAAATAATAATGTAAATCAATAATAATGCTGTACTACAGTACTGTACATATAATAGTAATAGAAATTAAATAATAATAATATGTAATAATACACTGGGTACCTTAATAATAATAAATAATACAGTACTGTAAAGTTAAATCATATGAGTAGTAACTGGTGATGAATGTTGATTTCAGTATGCTGTACGATGAATGACGGGAGGCGCTTTCATGTTAAGGTATTTGAACATGGCAACGAAGGTGGTACATTAGGGCTGCATGAGTATTTTACCTTGTTCATGCTCAATGTGGGCGGCCGCAATTAATGTCATGCTGTAATGGGCTGCTACTTCTCCGTGACTTTTGCCCTCTCTTAACAAAACAATCGTGTCTACAGTACTTTCTTCTCATCAGTCATTACAGTAATTGTAGGCTATTGGCCAGAGGCCTTAGAAGAAGCAGAGCATTCAGAGTACATCTTAGTGCACGATTTCAACAAATATTTGTAGGCCATAGTACTGTACATGCAAAACACACAAACATGAGATAGCAATAAAACGTGTTATACTGTATTGGAACATTTGTCGATAATTTGCCACTACAGTATACGCACGTACGTACACTAACACGGATCTTCTGCGCATACAGTATGTACATTTTATAAAATGTTTTGTTGTAACATAGCAATAAAACGGGTTATATTGGGTCATTTGCCGATAATTTCCCGCTACGGTATACGCATGGTACTACTGGTTGCGCGTACATATACTAACACGGATCTTCTGCGCATACAGTACGTACATTTTATAAAATGTTTTGTTGTAAGATTTTTAAATATTACATACAAAAAGTGTTTTAGGATGATACATAGTATAGTACAGTACTACGGGTAGTACATAGAGCATATCTAAAATACGGAAGATAACAGGAATACTGCAGGGTACGTATGTTTACATCTGCGGTACGTAGCATTTTCATGTATGTAAAGTATATATTACTGTAATGACTGCTGTAAGTACATTTTGTAAATTAAAAATGATTTACTAATTTTCAAATATTACAGTACTGTAATATATTAACGTAAACACAGCAAAATTTCAATAATATACATTTGTTTTTCTTAAAAGTGCTTCACCCAAGCCACCTCTCTGCAAATACAAAGAAATCGCGATGCTGGACGCTGTGTACCCAGGATCAGTGATACTTGACACACTATTGGCTGTCATCTGCAAAGCAGCCAATCCAGAAGCACCATTCATTTTCCTTGGCGCTCATTGGCTGTTCACTTGGCGCTCATTGGCTGAACATTCACAACCAACTCGCGAACACGGAATTCTGGGAGGACGCTCCACGGCATCATCTTCAGATTGTGCGTATAGTTCGCAGCATCTTACCTTGTGAAACCATGCGTCTGTCCGTTTCGAGTTTTTATCTTTGTGCATCCGCGGTATTCGGCCCTAAAATGCCTCCTAAAAAACGCCCTGCTCCTTCAAAGCCTTCTGGCAAAGAGTCTAAAAGAAAGAAGTCTGTTATGAAACTCGAGGAGAAAGTGAAACTTCTTGACATGTTAAAAGGAGGGCAAAAGTTTTGCTGCGGTTGGCCACCATTTCAGTGTTAATGAGAGCACAGTGAGATATATCAAGAAGAAAGAGGCGGAGATACGCAAGTCTGTGAGTATGAGCTACTTCGATAGTGCAAAGTGCGGGATAAAACAATCGTGAAAATGGAATCTGCTCTGGCAATCTGGATAAAGGACTGCCGGAAGAAAAACGTGCCCCTTGACTCCAACATCATTTGCGAGAAAGCACGACAACTCCACCAGCAGTTATCAACTGCTAAGGAAGGCGATGACGTAGTACAGGCAGAGGAAGGCGGTGAAGAAGGGGAATTGGAATTTCTAGGCTTTGATGAACCAGCAGAAGAAGAAGAGGGGGAAGAACCCCGAGCAGGACCATCATCAGCGCCTGAAGGTTTCCAGGCCAGCAAGGGGTGGTTCCACCGATTTCAAAAGCTGTTCAACCTAAAGTCTGTTACTCTGCATGGGGAATCAGCATCTGCAGACACTGAAGCAGCCGCGAAATATCCGGAGGCCTTCAAGAAGATCATTGAGGAGAAGGGCTACCATCCAGAACAGGTGTTCAATATGGATGAGACTGGTCTGTTCTGGAAGAAGATGCCTTCCCGGACATACCTTATGAAGAACGAAGCTAAAGCCTACAGATTCAAGGCCCAGAAGGATAGGGTTACCCTCATCATGTGTGGGAATGCAGCTGGTTCCATGCTTAAACCAGGCCTCATTTACAAGGCTGCAAACCCCAGGGCCCTCAAGAATAAGAACAAGGCATTGCTTCCTGTGTTCTGGATCACCAAAGTCCTCACAGAGTACTGGTTCCATCAGAGCTTCATCCCTCAAGTTAGGCAATACCTGAACGACTTGGCCATGGAGTTCAAGGTGTTGCTGATTATGGATAATGCTGGTGGCCACCCTCTCGATCTTTCTTACAAGGGAGTCCAGCTTGGGTTCCTCCCTCCCAACACTACCTCTCTCCTCCAGCCTATGGACCAGGACGTGATCCGTGCCTTCAAGGCACTCTATACCGGGAACTCCCTCCAGCACCTTGTAACTGCAATGGACAGTGACAGTGAATTTACGCTGAAAGAATATTGGCGTAAATTCACGATTGCCACATGTCTGAGCATCATCAGCCGATCACTGAATGACATGAAGAAGGAGACCCTGAACGCATGCTGGAACAAGTTGTGGCCGGATTGTGTTCATGATTACAGGGCTTCTCTCCTGAAGAAATTCAACATTCGGCCATTAATAAGGCTGGCCAGTTGGCGAGGGTTCTAGGTGGGGAAGGCTTCGAGGACATCACCGAGGATGAAATTGGTACCCTTATTGATGCTCACTCTGACCCCCTGATGGACCAGGATTTGGAAGAGCTGACGAAGTCTGCCATTGAGGAGGAAGATACGCCAGGTTCAGGGGAGGAGCAGGAGGAAGAGGAGAGCAGCCTGACTTTGGAACGTCTGTCCCACATGAAGAGAATGATTCAGGATATGCAGGAGTATGTTTCAACATGGGATCCTTTTATTGAATGCTCCTTAAAGTTTTCAAACATGCTTGATTCAGCATGGGAGCCCTATAATCAAACCCTCACCACCATGAAAAAGCAGCGACAGCAGCTGCCTATCACCATGTTCATCAAACGGACGAAGAAGACCCCTCCAAAGCCTCCCAAATCACCCGAAGTAGTGCCTCTCGAATCGCCTGAAGAAGTGCCTCCCCAGTCACCTGAAGTAGTGCCTCTCGAATTGCGTGAATTAGTGCCTCAGGCACTACCCCAATTGCCTGAAGTAGTGCCTCTCGAATCGCCTGAAGAAATGCCTCCCCAACCGCCTGAAGTCGTGCCTCCCAAATCAACTGAAGAAATGCCTCCTGAAGGTGAAGAGGCACCCTCAGATGAGTTGTAACAACTCTGCTTTGCTGTGCAGTCATATCTTTATCATTATTCATCGCACTGCACAACTAATTCATCATCATCATCTTTAATCAACATTCATTGCTGGTGAGTACCCGTGTGATTTACGTATGTAGTAATCTTAAGTACAGCAGTATAATATTTTTTAAAATGTGCATAAATTTTTTTAAAATTTTTTGTCTCTCTCTTTTTGTGAATTACGTATACGTAAATACCAATGTTCCCCCCAAAAAGAAAACGGAATGGCTTATAACTGTATGAAAGAAAATGTGTGGCTGAATACGTAGGGGGGACTGGATTATTTTCACATACAGCTGTAAGCCATACAGTATGTATGTATAAATGTAATGATAAAATGGTTAAGATGACTTGGAAATTATATTAATAGTATCATGTCAAAGATTAATACAGTAATAAGGTACAGTTTAATGTATATTTGATGTAGGCTGGTATTTTTAGGCATACTGTACAGTACTTTGGTGTTGACCTTTCATGGTAGACAGGTACAAATATATGTAGTATTAAATTTTTTAAAATGTGCATACGTTTTTAAAATTTTTGTCTCTTTTTGTGAATTTCTTACTGTATACGTAAATACCAATGGTTCCCCCTGTAAAGAAAATGGAACGGCTTATAACTGTATGAAAGAAAATGTGTGGCTGAATATGTAGGGGGGACTGGGTTATTTTCACCTACAGCTGCAAGCCATACAGTACGTACGTATAAATGTAATGATAAAATGTTTAAGATGACTTGGAAATTATATTAATAGTATCATTTCAAAGATTAATACAGTAATAAGGTAATAGTTTAATGTATATTTGATGTAGGCTGGTATTTTTAGGCATACCTTGGTGTTTGACCCTTCATGGGAGACAGGTATAAGCATTTTTAGATGGGCATTGTAAGCATTCGCGGATTTGACCTATTCATGGGTGGGTGTGGGACGCATCCCCTGCGAATACGGGGGGTTCACTGTATGTCTCTTCAGTGTCCTCAAAAGAGACTCATCCAAAAGAAGAGTGATCCTCAACCAATCAACATTGAACAAGCACATTGTTTGCCGAAAGTTTTGGATAATTACCGTTGCCTAAGTACATTGAATCATTTCAAAAAGGGACTCAGACAGTTTCTATGGATCTGAAAGATGCACACTGGCGCATCCCTATAGCCGTTCCCTTCTGCCCCTTCCTAAAGTTCTGAATAGGGAAAGATACATACAGATTCAAAGTCATGTCCTGTGGGCTAAACATTGCCTAAAGAATACAGGCAGTCCCCGGTTTACGACAGTTCCGGCTTACGACGTTCCGAGGTTACGACGCTTTTCAAATATATTCATCAGAAATTATTTCCCCGCTTACAACGCATGTTCGGGGTTCGACGCGTCTGGTCAGACGCTGATCCGACGGAAAAAATATGGCCCCAAAACGGCAGAATAATCATAATTTGAAGGTTTTTGATGTAAAACTCAATAATAATACTGTTTACATCATTTTCAATGCACCCAGAGCATTAAAAGTAAGGTTTTCTTGATTTTTGATTTTTGACGATTTTCCGGCTTACGACGATTTTCGGTTACTGATGCCGCGGTAAGAACGGAACCCCGTCGTAAACCGGGACTGCCTGTATTTTTCAAAACTAGCAATGGTATTTGTTGTTCGAGAACTCAAACAAAAAGATCTGGGGACCCATAAGAAAAGAGTGCTTGAAAAACCTAAGAGCAATGGTCAACAGACTACAGTGCAGTCAAAAGGTTTTATTATAAATATGAAAACATCCTGCCTCACGCCCAATAGACACTTTCAGTGGCTGGGACTGTGTTGGGATACTCTTCACGGCCTGTTGTCTCTCCCCATCATACTCAAAACAGAATAAGGCAAGTCCTCAAAAGGTTCCTTGCACAGCCCAGAGTTTCCAGGTGGCAATCAGTACGTATGATGGGCCTGTTGCAGTTCTCGTCAGTAATAGATCTACAGAAGCCTTTCTTCGTCTACGATAAAAGGATATAGATCTATGCTTAGCTCAATCTTGAGACACAGAGGTTTAGACATTTCTTCCAACCAGGATATCTCAGATCTTATTAAGTCTTTCAACATGTCCAAGGTTGACAAGGAGGAGGTATGCCCTTGGTCATTAGATGTAGTCCTCAAGTGGCTATCTGACTCAAGATTCGAACCCGTGAGTTCATCATCGTTGAAGGATCTGACTAAGAAGACTATTTTCCTGGTTGTGCTAGCCACTGTGAGAAGAGTGAGCGAACTGCATGCAATAGACAAGAGGGTAGGTTTTCTCAATGTGACGCAGTCTGTTCCCTTACCCTTGGCTTCTTGGAAAAAACAAGAATCCTTCACAGCCATGGCCTCATTCCTTTGCTATTAAAGGTTTATTGAACATCCTGGTTCCAGAGGAAGAGGAGAGAAGTCTGTGCCCAGTAAGAGTGCTTAGACATTGCATCAAGAGGACAGAGGAGATTAGAGGCCCAGCAAGGAATCTTTGGTGTTCAGTTAAGAACCTGGCCAGACCTATATCTAAAAACGCTTTATCTTTCTTTGTTAGAAACCTAATCCTCAAAGCACACACTCAAATCGGAGAGAACGTTCTGCCTGGACTTAAGGTTACAGCGCACGATGTGAGAGTAGTGGCTACATCAGTTGTTTTTAAGCATAATCTCTCTCTCACTGCGATTTTACAGACTATGTTCTGGAAATGTAGATCTGTTTTTACTATGCATTATTTGAGAGATGTGGAGATGACGTACGAAGATTGCAGTACACTTGGACCTTTGTCCGTGGCGTAGTGTTGGGGAAGGGAATGTAGGAAGCAACACTTCCTACTTTTTTCCTTCGCCTTGTCAAGGTGTTGAGTTCATGGGGAGACTAGAGGGTACAAGGTACCTAGAGTGCCCACCAGATTTTTCTGTGTATGTGGTGGTTATTTTTATTTATATTGCTTTTTATGTGTGGTGTAGGTGACTATTTCTCTGGTTTTGTTTTTATTGTAGTGTGCCTTGGGCAGGGGCATTTTATTGTTGACTTTGTTAATGATCGGAGATTCCTTCATTGCAAAGTTTACTTCATACTTCATTAGTGATCAGAGTACTCCTCCGCTACGAAGTTGCTCATTTCAGTAGAGGTGACCCTGGCTATACCGCCATGCCGCTACTCGGTTGAGATGAGCGCCAACCAGAGGTAGTATCTACCTTCGCAAAGCTCTCTCACCAGGTAAGAAACAACAAGCATTTTTTCAATGCTAAGCCTATTTATTCTGTTCTCATTTCATGATCATTTTTATGTTAAGAGTACAAGATGTTCATGAATCCCACCTCCTTCAATATGGATCCAGCTAAGTAATTACTGGGTGAGTTACTTATATGATAAAATAAAGTTTTATATATGTACACAGTAATTATGAATGGAGCCCTCCCTCCTCCCATCACGTGGACCATAGAGCGTAAAATAGTTGTTTCTCTCTTTCACCCCGAAAATGGGTGGGGTTAGTCACCTACGTAAACAAAAAGCTATCGCTACCGCGAATTTCAAAATTGAAGCTGCTGTTGAGTTAGAAACTATTAGCTGAGTAATTACTGGGTAAGTATATATAAAACTATTTTGTTATAAAAATGTCATATTAGCTATATTTAAAAGTACCATTTTTCTCAAATGATAAACCTTACTTCTAAAGAACAAAGGTTTTGTTTATAGTCAAGAATTATAGATATCGTTACTGTACCTAGTATTAATGCAAAACTACACCTGTCCCTACTGCCATTTTAAAAGTAATTATGAACCATTTGACAGCTTAGCTGGAGGATATTCACTTTTGTGTACAACAGTTTGAAGTTTTTAGAAATTTTCTTGTCCAAAAATTTTGACATTTTCTTGTCATGTGGAACTTTAACTTAACTTACTCAAACTTCCAGTTGAATATCCCATTTTGTGTGATTTCATAAATCTGTTTTCTGGGCTCGACCTGTGTCACCCAGTGAAATGGTTCCAATAGCACACATTTCTAGGTATAAATATTGCTAAATATACCAGAGAAAAAAGCTATGCATAATGCCAGGGTTACTACCCCTGGATCGATCACCACAATGGTGTCGGTATGCACTAAGGGGTGAGTGGTAGCCACTATCACAGATGCTTCGCCCAACAGATTTCTCCATTCTCAAAGCCCCCAACATGGGTGGACCGATCCACCCATTACCTTCCGTTTGCTGCCACCTACCACTCGCGCCCGCTATCTTCATTCCAAAATCTAGCACAAACAAGTGAACACCGTGTCTCTTTTTTCTTTGTGATTTAGATCCAATTTCAGCTTTAATCATGTCATCCCACGAGGATTTCACACCATCTAAGTTGAGTACTTTATCTGGTTGGTTTGTTAAACGTGAGAGGCACAGTATTTATGAACTGTACGTAAAATATGTTTACCAGGTGCACAGCCGAACGTAGGCCATGCTTGCCTCTGTTGCGTTTTCGACCTTCAGTCTCCGCATTATCGTTAGCAGAACGAAATTCTGCTAGATACTTTCCATTTACTCCATTTCGGTTTTTGGAGCATATTTTGGAGAAATTACCATGTCGCTGGTTTAGAGGCAAAGGAACTTTTGTATCATGGCTTGAGCTAGGCTCACCTATTTCTGATCATAGATTTTGAGTCCTTTTATTAGTTTCCTTTCCTCCACCAGCGAGTTGGTGCCTTCTCGATGGTGTTATTATTATTATCATGATTATAGCTAATGTGTATAAGGATGGATGACATGTCCATTCCTGGATTAGTTTATGCATGTGATTCGGCGTCAGAGGTAGGCCATCTTGGTACCTAATGTTACCTACGAATGATTTTTGGGTTCCTTCTCTGTCACCGAATCATTTATGTTTATATATATATATAATCTTTAGGCTAACCCACATCATGGGTGGTTAACATTATATTTTATATTATTTGCTCTAATAAAAAGGTTGGTTTTTAATTCTATCAATTTGGTAGTTATTAGCCTAGCCTACCTGACCAGGCCGTGATATGGTTTTGGTGGGTTAGGCTAGGCATGACTTGCGCTCTTACACGATGCTCAGGCTTCCTAGCTCACCTGACCAGGCCGTTTTTACGGTTTTGGAGGGTGAAGTCAGGCTAGTGAGAGAGTTCCTCATTCACACTTAGCCCGCCTGACCAGGCCGTTAGGTTTTGGAGGTTGAGGTTAGGCTAGTGAGAGAGTTCCTCATTCACACTTAGCCCACCTGGCCAGGCCGTTAGGTTTTGGAGGGTGAGGTTAGAATAGTGAGAGGACTCCTCAATTCATACCTTGCCACCTGACCAGGCCGATTCGGTTTTTTTTTTTTGGAGGGTGAGGCTAGATTACCACGTAGGTTCTTTCTCTCCCACACCTGTAGCGCTCATCCTAGCCTTCCTGACCAGACCAAAAGTTTTGGTTTTGGAAGGTGAGGCCAGGAACAGGAGGTTATGCTCCGGCTTTTTACGTGTATTTAGCCTAGTCCTTCTTTACCTGAACGATTAGAATCTGGCGACGTTGCCTGGGCGACATCCTCGTAAGGGGAAAGCCGATCGCACGCTTTCGCACCTCCACGTATAGGAGGTTGTACTCGGCTTCTCGGAGGGTGCATCCACCTGACCGGTCGCCATTCCATCGGGTTTCCGCCACTCACTTACCTTTCCCGTGAAGGCAAATAAGAGTTACGATATGATAGATTTAGTTGTTTTTAAAAGTACTTTGTGTTTACCGCCTGCTTGAGGTGGCGGAATCTCCGCCAGACTAGTCGGATCTCTCGTTTGTTATTGTCATTTTAACCACTCGGTGGGTATGGTTTCGGCATGTTTTACAGTTTCCGTTATTTGGAGAGATGATATGAGAACAGAGATTTCGCTCAATTTATGCCGAGATGGGCTATATGCGAAACTCTATTTCTTGTCACTTAAATATGTTAACCGATTCCATATTATGTGACACAATAGGTTTCTGCTCGGACTCAGTTCGGTCTTGCCTTGATGATACTCATGTACTATCATCCATAATCTTGTTAACCCTTAAACACCTACTGGACGTATCATACGTCGACTAAAAATTGTCTGTTGGGTGCCAAGTGGACGCACGTGCACGTCGACTACAAAAATTTCAACCTTCGTCAACTTTGACTTGACCGAAATGGTCAAAAACGCAATTGTAAGCTAAAACTCTTACATTGTAGTAATATTCAATCATGTACCTTCATTTTGCAACAAATTGGAAGTCTCTAGCGCAATATTTCGATTTATGGTGAATTTTTTAAAAATACTTTTTTCTTACGCCTGCACGGTAACTCGGCCAAAAATTTCAGAAATTCTTTTGTCATTTTGTCGTAATTTTTGCACTGTTCTATATTAGCGTTACATAAAAGTTTTATATATGAAAATGTATTGCAATTTCATGTACAATACAACAGAAAATAACTCATGGTTGTAGCTTTTATCAGTTTTGAAATATTTTCATATAAATCACGATAACTGCCAAAATTTCAACCTTCGTCAACTTTGACTCGACCGGAATGGTAAAAAATGCAATTGTAAAGCTAAAACTCTTACATTCTAGTAATATTCAATCATTTACCTTCATTTTGCAACCAATTGGAAGTCTCTAGCACAATATTTCGATTTATGGTGAATTTTTGAAAAAACTTTTTCCTTACGTCCGTGCCAGAAATTCTTTAAATCACGTTGTCGTAATGTTTGCACTGTTTATATTAGTCGTTACATAAAAGTTTTATATATGGAAATGTGCGCAATTTCATGTAGAATACAACAGAAAATAACTCATGGTTGTAGCTTTTATCAGTTTTGAAATATTTTCATATAAATCACGATAACTGCAAAATTTCAACCGGTCAACTTTAACTCGACCGAAAAGGCAAAAAACGCAATTACAAGCTAAAACTCTTACATTCTAGTAATATTCAATCATTTACCTTCATTTTGCAACAAACTGGAAGTCTCTAGCACAATATTTCGATTTATGGTGAATTTCTGAAAAAAAAAACTTTTTCCTTACATCTGTGCGGTAACTTTCGGCTGAACATCTCAGAAATTCTTTCGTCATGTTATCGTAATGTTTGCATCGTTTTACATTAGTCGTTACATAAACTTTTATATATGAAAATGTGTGCAATTTCATGTAGAATACAAAATAGAAAATAGCTCATGGTTGTAGCTTTTATCAGTTTTGAAATATTTTCACATAAATCACGATAACTGCAAAATTTCAGCGTTCGGTCAACTTTAACTCGACCGAAATGGTCAAAAAACCCAATTAAGCTAAAACTCTTACATTCTAGTAATATTTAATCGTTTACCTTCATTTTGCAATAAATTGGAAGTCTCTAGCACAATATTTCGATTTATGGTGAATTTTTAAAAACATCTTCCTTACGTCTTGTGGTAACTCTGCGAACATCTCAGAAATTCTTTCGTCTACGTTGTCGTAATATTTGCACAGTTTTATATTAGTCATTACATAAAGTTTTATATATGAAAATGTGCGCAATTTCATGTAGAATACAACAGAAAATAACTCATGGTTGTAGCTTTTATCAGTTTTGAAATATTTTCATATAAATCACGATAAGTAGAAAAAATTTGACTTTGTCAACTTTAACTCGACCGAAATGGTAAAAAACTGCAATTGTTAGCTAAAACACTTATAGTCTAGTAATATTCAATCAATAAGCTTCATTTTTCAACAAACGGGAAGTCTCTAGCACAATATTTCGATTTATGGTGAATTTTTGAAAAAAACATTTTTTTATGTCCGCGCTTTATAAATCATGCATCATTTTGTGATAATATTTTCTCTGTGTTGGTTTGATCGTTTTACAATTTGTTATATACCAAAATCATCGCAATTTAGTGTACAATACATCTAAAAAATTAACTCATTTAGCTTTAACCGTTGTTGCTTACAGCGTGATTTGTATACAATTATATGAGTTTTTTTTCTGTCATATATTCAATATTTATATATGATAATGATATTTTTTTCATTTCTGATGGTTGCATACTAAACTTCAGGCAGTGACAAAAAAAGGAGCCAACAATGAACTCTTAATCTTAAAAACTAAGCGTGCTGTGATTTTTAAAAAACTTTTTCTGCTTACCAGAAACTCACCCCTGTCAAGGGCGTTCGATGTTCTCGGTGAGGATACTATCCCCACCCCCTGCGACTAGGTAGTTCTGATTACCAGTCAGGCAGGCATTGAGAACTAAGCCCTTCACAAGGTTTTATAAATTGTTAAATTTAATTAAGATTCTTTAAACACTGGATTTCATTGGCTTTTTGTATTACTTTACGTGACTTAGTAGTGGTACTGATTTCAAGTTTTTAGAATATTTTGCTACCTCCATTTCATTTCGTTGGTTTATATTTCCAGTTGTTCTTGCCAGTGCACAGTAAAAAATTACCTTCAGGTCACTAATTTGTTCTCTGATTTCTATTACAGTACTGTGGATTACTTTTTATTAACTTTTTATTAATTTAGGATAATATTTTCTAGACTTGTAATGTGTGTCCTCTCTCAGTACCTTAATTTTATGGGGAATTATAGATTTTTCTTATCATGCCACAACATACATGTGTAAGTTCAGGAGGAAAGTCACGAGCTTGTTTACTTCATCCTTAGGTTGCATCACAACATGTCCTGAACACACATCAGTAACTTATAATACACATCACAAACAGGTTGAATACAAGGTAATGTCTTATTGGTAGTCCTGACCAGTTCTTTCATACAATTATTGGCCATTGGCCAAAGGTTTATTCTCCACTTACAGTCTTGTTTTCATCCTGTTTGTTATAAGTATGTGATAGGATGCTGACTTGTTTATAACATGTTTTGTTGTAGAGTGGAAGACCTTAAATAAGGATCCACTTTTAATGTGCCATTTTGTATGGGCTGACTGGAAAATTGTGCATTTTGTATATGAATTTATAGACCAGTGGTTTTCTCTGCTCAATGATGGGCTTATAATGGTCATGTATATATGGCTTCTGGCAATGGTTTTTCAGACTCTTCCTTTGTAACATCTTGTGTGGGGTTTGTTTTCAAGACTTGAGTCTCATCGAATGGAGTTTCCATGATCAATGCCACTTTGTGTTAAGAGCTCCAAGAGTAGGAAATATCAACCTTTTTCAATCTTGGCAAATTTTGTCACATCGTGATTTATATGAAAATATTTCAAAACTGATAAAAGCTACAACCATGAGTTATTTTTGTTGTATTCTACATGAAATTGCACACATTTTGATGTATAACACTTTATGTAACGCCTAATATAAAACGGCGCAAAAATTACGACAAGGTGACTCAAGAAATGCTAGGATTTTCAGCGGAGTTAACCATGCACGGAGGGAAGGAAAATTTTTTTTGTCAAAAATTCACCATAAATCGTAAATATTGTGCTAGAGACTTCCCGCTTGTTGCAAAATGGTCATGTATATATGGCTTCTGGCAATGGTTTTCAGACTCTTCCTTTGTAACATCTTTGTGGGGTTTGTTTTCAAGACTTGAGTCCCATCGAATGAAGTTTCCATGATCAATGCCACTTTTGTGTTAAGAGCTCCAAGAATAGGAAATATCAACCTTTTTCAATCTTGGCAAATTTTGTCACATCGTGATTTATATGAAAATATTTCAAAACTGATAAAAGCTACAACCATGAGTTATTTTTTGTTGTATTCTACATGAAATTGCACACATTTTGATGTATAACACTTTATGTAACGCCTAATATAAACGGCGCAAAAATTACGACAAGGTGACTCAAGAAATGCTAGGATTTTCAGTATGGAGTTAACTGTAATGGAGGGAAGGAAAATTTTTTTGTCAAATTCACCATAAATCGAAATATTGTGCTAGAGACTTCCCGTTTGTTGCAAATGAAGGTAATTGATTGAATGTTACTAGAATGTAAGAGTTTTTGCTTACAGTTGCGCTTTTTTACCATTTCGGTCGAGTCAAAGTTGACCGAAGGTTCAAATTTTGTCAATTATCGTGATTTATATGAAAATATTTCAAAACTTATAAAAGCTACAACCATGAGTTATTTTTTGTTGTATTCTACATGAAATTGCACACATTTTGATGTATAACACTTTATGTAACACCTAATAGAAAATAAAAAAATTATGACAAAGTGACTTAAGAAATGCTAGGATTTTCAGCGGAGTTACCGCGCGCGGAGGTAAGGAAAAAGTTTTTTAAAAAAATTCACCATAAATCAAAATATTGTGCTAGAGACTTCCCGTTTGTTGCAAAATGAAGGTAAATGATTGATTCTTACTAGAATGAAAGAGTTTTTGCTTACAATTGCGTTTTTAGACCATTTCGTCGAAAGTCAAAGTTGACCGAAGGTTCAAATTTTGTCACTTATCGTGATTTATATGAAAATATTTCAAAACTGATAAAGCTACAACCATGAGTTATTTTTGTTGTATTCTACATGAAATTGCACACATTTTGATGTATAACACTTTATGTAATGCCTAATAGAAAACTGCATGAAAATTGCAACAAGGTGACTCAAGAAATGCTAGGATTTTCAGCGGAGTTCCGCATGAGGGAAGGAAAAGTTTTTTTCAAAAAAATTCACCATAAATCGGAATATTGTGCTAGAGACTTCCCGTTTGTTGCAAAATGAAGGTAAATGATTGAATATCACTAGAATGTTAGATTTTTTGCTTACCAAAAAAGACCAAAATATATATATATATATATATATATATATATATATATATATATATATATATATATATATATATATATATATATATGTATATGTATATGTATATATATATATATATATATATATATATATATATATATATATATATATATATATATATATATATATATATATATATATATATATATATATTATATATATATATATATGTATGTATATTTATGTATATTTATATATTTATATATGTATATATATGTATATACACATTCATACATACACATATATATATTATATTTTTTTTTACTTTGGTACAAATACATAACTAAAAGGAATGCAGGTGAAAAACTTTTTTTTGCGTAAAACGAAATAATATACAAAACAACAATAAATACAGATATATAAAAACTTGTAATAAATATAAAACTAAATATAAAATCAATGCAGAATACTCACTCGTAATCCTGACTCTTCGCTCTGTTCTTGTTTTCTCCCTCCTCCATTGAAGAGTCTTGCATTTTTTCATCTCGACATGACGATGCACAGGTGGAGGAGGGAGACGCATGCCCTTACTGCGGATGGGCCGCCCTTCATGTCCGCTGCGCCCTCCGGTGTCCCTTGGGTAGGCGCACTCCATATATGATGACCGCAGTGTGGTACTTACGGTCACACTCCCGAACCTGCAAAGTGCTACCTTGCAGGTGCGACAGACGCACCGGGTGTCTCTTCTGCCATTCATATGACACACCCGCACCGTTTCTGCTTGCGCCCTTCTAGGAGCTCCAGTGTGTGATCCCCTGCCTGCAGCCGACACACAGGGTCCACTACCTGACGGGACATTGGAATGTGAGGGAGCGGCAGCAGGGACGCGGCATCGGCAGGAGCAGGAAGACTGAGGTTGGCCTTCCAGCGACATCTGCCCTATCCTCTCGGCGCAGATCTGGAGCTCAGGGCAGGGGGGCGGTGTTGGAAGGCCACTCCTCTGGATTAAAGTTTATGAGGGCATTCCCAGCCACCTCGAGAAACTGGATGTGGGACAACCTCCGGGCATCCGAATTGTACCCACAGTAGAGGATGTAGGCATTCTGGAGGGCCAACTGAAGGAGGTATTTGAGGAGCTTCTGTGTCCACCTCCTGGTTCTCCTGGTGAAGGGATAATACTGGATGAGTTGATCAAAGAGATCAACTCCTCCCATGTGCCTGTTGTAGTGCCCGATGACAGTAGGCCATTGGACACGAAACTCCTCATACGTAACTCGGCCCTGCTGACGTGTCATCTTCCGCTGAATGATCTCTTCTTGGATGGGCTCATGACTCGAAATGCGTAATCATGGGCACGAGTCGGACCCCTTCCAACAGATGACGAAGACATCTCCCTTCCGCCGCCACTCTGTCTCTCCTCTTGCCAGATGTTGCGGCTGGCTAGCGAACCTCTTATCATGATCATGATCATGATCATGATCATGAGGACATTCGGGCCCCACGCACCAACCGAAGGGTACCACTGACGTGCACACCTGCTTCATGCAGTTCCTGGGCCAGGGATACCGAGTTATAATAATTATCCATAAACAGATGGTATCCCTGGTTATGGAAACGATCCACAAGACCGAAGACAGTGTCACGCAGCGTGAGAAGACCCCAGAATACACCAAGAAGTCCACGATGTATCTAGTGTTGGATTCCGTAATAAAAAATAACTTCACACCATATTTCTTTGGCTTCTTGGGGTTGTATACTTTTATACTTAGACGCCCTTTGTATGGCATCATCCCCTCATCCGAAGAAAGGTTCTTGGAAGGAACCACGAGAAACTGGCACCGTTCACGAATGTAGTCCAACTGGGCGGACTAAGATGAGGCGGTCGGGGTTATTCCGGGGTATGGCCCTTCAGTTGAAGGCGTTGAAATACCTGTCCAACGCTAGGAAACTATCACGGGACATAATGCTGGGCACATTGGGCGTACTTAAAAAAAAATTCCGCCTCCAATATTGCCTGACGTTGGCAGCAGGCATCATTCCAAAAAAAAATGTGGAGCCCCAAAAATGTGCCATGTCCGTGAGGTTGCAGCCGCCAGTGATACGACAACGCTCGTCTGCAGTACCCGGCGTAATCCGCGTCTCTGCAACGAGGTATTCCAGCAATTCCCGTGTCAGGAAGAGCTGAATGAACCCCAGTGCAGTGAGAGGCACAGGGACGGTCAGTCCAGGTGCTGCCGTGAATGGGTGCATGTTAGGTGGGGTGGGGTCCTCCAACCACCCCCTCATCACTTTCAGATGAACGGCCTTCACCCAAGCTGCTGCGACGTTGTGACCTTCTACGGGCATGCCTTGCGCGCGGCACCGACCTGCACTCCCACCCTCCCCACTGGCCCATCTCCCTCACTTTCACCATCACTTTCTGTCTCGTCCCCACCAGCCACAATCGGGGCCTCCTCCTCCTCCTCAGACTCTCCCTCATACGCACTGAAACCACTAAATTCAAGTTCACTTTCCTCCTGTGGCTCCAGTACGGACATTGGGGGCAAGTACTCATCGTCACTAACATCAGGCGTGATGTCCTCATCACTAGATGACCAACTGCCATCAAATGAGGACTTTCCACCTGCTCTCGATCGAGCTCCAACAAGTCTCTAAATCTTTAACCAGTATTTGTATCAGAAATGAAAGGCATTGGCAATTTTATAAAAATCACCCCAAGCAACCTCAACTATTTGCTTTTAGAGGCAATTAACCCTTAAACGCCAAGCCTCTATTTACAAAAACGTCTCCGTATGCCGGCGGCGTTCGGGAGTTAGTGGCGGAAAAAGTTTTTTTAAAAATCACAGCACGCTTAGTTTTTAAGATTAAGAGTTCATTTTGGCTCATTTTTTGTCATTGCCTGAAGTTTAGTATGCAACCATCAGAAATGAAAAAATATCATCATATATAAATATTGAAATATATGACAGCGCAAAAAAATGTTCATATATAATTTTATACAAATCGCGCTGTGAGCAAAATGGTTAAAGCTAACGGATTATTTTTTTCTTTGTATTGTACACTAAATTGCAATGATCTTGGTATATAACAAATTGTAAAATGATCAAAGCAACACAGAGAAAATATTATCACAATATGATGCATGAATCCGTAACTCGTGGACGTAAAAAAATGTTTTTTTAAAAAATTCACCATAAATCAAAAAATTGTGCTATAGAGACTTCCCGTTTGTTGAAAAATGAAGCTAATTGATTGAATATTACTAGACTGTAAGTGTTTTAACTTACAATTGCAGTTTTTGACCATTTCGGTCGAGTTAAAGTTGACCGAAGGTCGAATTTTTTCTATTTATCGTAATTTATATGAAAATATTTCAAAACTGATAAAAGCTGCAACCATGAGTTATTTTCTGTTGTATTCTACATGAAATTGCGCACATTTTCATATATAAAAGTTTATGTAACGACTAATATAAAATGGTGCAAACATTACGACAACGTGATTTAAAGAATTTCTGAGATGTTCGCCGAAAGTTGTTTTTAAAGGAAAATGTTTTTTCAAAAATTCACCATAAATGTAAATATTGTGCTAGAGACTTCAATTTATTGCAAAATAAAGGTAAATGATTGAATATTACTAGAATGTAAGAGTTTTAGCTTACAATTGCATTTTTTACCATTTTGGTTGAGTTAAAGTTGATCAAGGTTGAAATTTTGGCAGTTATCGTGATTTTGTGAAAATATTTCAAAAGTGATAAAAGCTACAACCATGAATTATTTTCTGTTGTATTCTAAATGAAATTGCACACATTTTCATATATAAAAGTTTATGTAACGACTAATGTAAAACGATGCAAACATTACGACAACGTGACAAAAGAATTTCTGAGATGTTCGGCCGAATTTCTTGGCGCAGACGTAAGGGAAAAAGTTTTTTGTTTCAGAAATTCACCATAAATCAAAATATTGTGCTAGAGACTTCCAGTTTGTTGCAAAATGAAGGTACATGATTGAATATTACTAGAATGTAAGATTTTTAGCTTATAATTGCGTTTTTTTACCATTTTGGTCAAGTTAAATTTCACCGAAGGTTGAAATTTTGGCAGTTATCGTGATTTATATGAAAATATTTCAAAACTGATAAAAGTTACAACCATTAGTTATTTTCTGTTGTATTCTACATGAAATTGCGCACATTTCCAGATATAAAACTTTATGTAACGACTAATATAAAACGGTGCAAACATTATGACAACGTGACGAAAGAATTTCTGGCGCGGACGTAAGGAAAAAGTTTTTTTTCAAAAATTCATCATAAATCGAAATATTGTGCTAGAGACTTCCAATTTATTGCAAAATGAAGTTTAATGATTGAATATTACAATTGCATTTTTTGACCATTTCGATCGAGTCAAAGTTGACTGATGGTTGAAATTTTGGCAGTTATCGAGATTTATATGAAAATATTTCCAAACTGATAAAAACTACAACCATGGGTTGTATTTTGTTGTATTTTACATGAAATTGCACACATTTTCATATATAAAACTTTATGTAATGGCTAATATAAAATAGTGCAAAATTACAACAAAATGACGAAAGAATTTCTGAAATTTTCAGCCGAAAGTTACAGCATGGACGTAAGGAAAAAGTTTTTTCAAAATTCACCATAAATCGAAATATTGTGCTAGAGACTTCCAATTTGTTGCAAAGTGAAGGTAAATGATTGAATATTACTAGAATGTAGGAGTTTTAGCTTACAATTGCGTTTTTCGACCATTTCGGTCGAGTCAAAGTTGACCAAGGTTGAAATTTTTGTAGTCGGCGACGGTACGTCCACTTGGCACCCAACAGACAATTTTAGTTGACGTATGATACGCCCAGTAGGCGTTTAAGGGTTAAACAATCCAAGGATGAAGATTTTACCAGTAAGGTATTCAGTTAAACCCCCTTGGAACCTTCCAGAGGTAAAATTTTGTAGGCGTTTTCATTTAACAAAAGCAGAAATGTCCTGTGAGGCAGTGAAATCAATATTTTTAGATCACTCCTCACAACATGATAACTCTGCTGCAGTTTTACAGGTGGATCAAAGTCAGATGCTGGCGTTGGGTTAAGAGTGGCCTTCCTGATGTAGAAAGAAGCTGGAGATTATCATGTCTTGCATCTATTTTTACAGCAGAACTGCATGGAATTTTAAAGGCCATAAAAGAATTTTTAACTCAAAATAGAAATAATGTTACTATATATTATGATTCAAGAAGTGTTCTTCAGTGTATGGAATCTTTTAACCCTGTACACCCACTGATTTTAGAGACATTGGAATGGCTGCTTTTAGTGAAAAGAAGTAAAGAAATAAATTTTTGCTGGATGCCGTCCCATGCTTGGGTGGTTGGGAATGAGGAAGTTGATCAGCTTTCTAAGTCAGTAGTCACCTCCCCAGAACCAAGATGTCCACTACCTTATTGTGATGTATATCCTCTAGTAGATCAGAAAATTAAAGAATTTTGCCAGTTCCTTTGGGGAAAATTATTTTAATGAATAAAAAATTAGCAGTATTACATCATCAATGTCTCCTTGGTCATATCCTTATATGCCAAGGAGACAAGAAACGATGTTGTGCAGGCTTAGGGTTGGACATGCAAAACTCACTCTTGGGCTCTTGATGTCCAGCAAAAATCCTCCATTCTGCGATGACCTTGACTATGAGACATTTGTTGGTCCCGGTCCACAGTGGGCCAGAACAGTAATATTTTGGACAAAATAATTTTTTGCTTTCACATCCAATCATTATTTTTCATTTTAATTTATAAACTTTTAGAGTATTGTATTTACAAGAATATTTAATAATATGAGTGATATGTTTGCCCATTTTTTGTGTATTAAGTAAAATATAGTGTTAGAACTATATCACCATTGTATTTGATACCTTTATCTATCTCTGCCTTAATTCAATGCAAAAATATAAGAGTAAAAATATGAAAATAAGAGTATTTCTATCAAATACAATGACTTTTAAAGCATTTTACAATATAAGGGATTTTGACAGAGGAAAAATCTATTTCTGAGAAGGTCCCGTGTCACCCGGTGAAATTCCATTACAGCACGAATTTCTAGGTATAACAATGCTAGATATACAGAGAAAAGAGCTTTCAGGAAAGCTGGGGTTACTACCCCCAGTCGATCGTCTTTAGAAGACGTCGGTATAATGAAGGGTGAGTGAAATACCACTACCACGGAAATATACCGAAAGATCTCTCCTTATCAAAACCCCGTAAAAGAGCGGTGAGCCGTTACAGCTCCCATGCTCAACACCCGCCAGGACGGCGACACCAGCGCCACCTACTTCATTCCATGCTAGCACTAACCCCAGACTTGGCATGTGCAAGAAGGGGAGGGAGTACTAGACCAGACAGGGAGGGTCACCGGGTGACACGGGACCTTCTCAGAAATAGATTTTTCCTCTGTCAAAATCCCTTTTCTGAGTTCAGTCCCGTGTCAGCCCGGTGAAATAGTGATAGAGAATCATGCCAAGACTGCTACTACTGGGAAAAAGGGGGTAACCTGAAGAAAAGGCAAAATTGTAACGAAAATAACTTTAATTAAGGAATCTCTTCCATGAAGCAAGAATACTTAAAAGTAAGGCAACTTAATTATAAGGCACACGAACAAACCTAACACTACAAAACACTGGAAGTCCCCGGACTGATGGGGAAAAAACCTCAAAAATCTTAAAATTACTTAAAAGTAGTGAAACATGAAATGTGCACAGAACAAGAAACACAACCTTAAAACTATATGTAAACTTAGGCTTAAACATGTAAGAGACAAGACTAATGAAAATAACACACACAATTATCCGGAGTACATGGAGCCAAACAAAAACTGTCCAGTACCCCATAAACTAAACAATTATGGCTAATCAGGTTACACTTTTCCATCATCAAATACAAATATATCAATATGAAGAGCTAGGCAGTGAGGCATAAACAACCAGGAGAATAAGCAGAGAAGCAAATGAGGTAGGCGGGCGGGGGAAAAGGAAAGGATATAATTATTTAAGGTGGGAGATGACACTTCCCACTGCTATAGTAGAATATTTCAGGGCTTCGAGTGATTTTAAATAGTGGCGTTTAAACACTAGAGGTGATTTCCAACCCGTATATTTTGATAACTCTGAAAGTCCATATTATGAAAATAATTAATAGAAGTAGCCACTGCTCGAATATCATGAACTTTAGGAACTGAGTCTGGGTTGGCTTGTTTAATGAAATACAGAATTTGTTGTCTTATACCATTAAGAGAAAGAGTACCACCTTTCTCCCTGATAAAAAGAGGACCCGACTTACTCTGGGGAGTTCTTGAGAGGTAAGATTTAAGTGTATGGACTGGACATAAAGATTGATCTTGAGGAAGGGGCACCACCTTCCAAGGAGACCACCTGTCCTGTGGGTCTTCGTTTTTAGCTAAAAATCTAGGGTCAGGGGAGAGGAGGACTTCTCCGGATGGGAGGAAGTTAACAAAATTATCACCTCTAGTAAGAGCTGACAGCTCTGAAATTCTAGCACCTGAAGCCAAACTAAGTAAAAATAAGGTTTTCCTTAACAGATCCTGATAAGAGCAATGGAAGTTATCCAGCTCTGACGCTAACTTAAGGACGTCATTGAGAAACCAAGTAACCGAATGTGGACGTGATAAGGTCGATTTTAAAGCCGTAAAGAAATACTTTCTTCAATGCCGACTTGATTGTGGTAATAGTGGCGGGAGCCAGACCTTTCTCAAACAGTGACCTAAAGAAGGAAACTCCTAAATTAGCCGTCATAATTTTGGCTTCAGATGTTTTCAGGAAGGAGGCTAACTTTTTGACTGCTGAGTCATATTGTCTAATAGTAGAATCTCTTTTATCTGATTCTAAAAACAGAGTGTTGACAGGGTCAATTTTTGCTCCTTTTTGAGCTGCGAACTTTATAAAGTCCATAAAGTTAGGGCATCTTGAATCCTTGAGGAAGCTGACACAGTCTTGGTTTGTACTGTCTGGGTCAGAATGGGCTTGGGGATCCGAAGACTCCGCAAGCCCAGTTCCTGAAGGAGAGGGAACCAATTGCTCTTGCCAACAGGGGCTACCAGAGCTGGTTGACCTTTGAATGTTCTTAGTTTGTGTAACACTTTCAGCAGCAAATTTATTGGAGGGAACAGATAAATTCTCTCCCAATTGTTCCAATCTATTGTCATTGCGTCTGTGGCGTAACGCCTGAGGGTCCAGGTTGGGGGCTACGTAACAGGGAGCTTGAAGTTGCTCTCCGTTGCGAACAGATCCACTTGGAGTCCCGGAACCCGGCAAATCCATTGAAAGATTCCGCATCCAGGGACCACTCCGTCTCCAACGGGTAGTCCTGGACAGGAATCCGCCACCACGTTCGGACACCTGCTAGGTGGGTGGCTGACAGGTGCCAACCGTGCTTGTTCGCCAGGGAGAAAATAGCTACCATCACTTGGTTTACTCGACCTGATTTGGAGCCGCCCCTGTTGATGCAATGAACTACCACTGCGCTGTCTAACACCAACCTGATGTGAATCCGATTGGGAGGGCGGATTTTCTTCAGCGTTAGAAAGACCGCCATGGCTTCCAGGGTGTTTATGTGGAACTGCTGAAACATTGTGGACCACGTTCCTTGTACTTTCTGTTTTGGTGAATATCCCCCCCAGCCGCTTAGAGAAGCGTCTGTGTGGATAACTAGTGCCGGAGGGGGAAACTGAAGTGGAACTGTTTTGGACAGGCCCTTGACTGTGGTCCAAGGCCGCAGTCTTGTCTTTAAGATCCGAGGGATAGAGGAGACCTTGTCCCTGAGCTTGGTGTTTGCTCGACTCCGCCACACTCTGTTTATGTCTTTTAATTTGGCTTTCAAGAGCAGGTCTGTTACTGAAGCAAATTGGAGAGACCCGAGGACCCTTTCCTGGGACCGACGGGATGCTGACTGATTTTTGAGAAACCTCTTGGTGAGAGATGCTATCTCTTTCCTCTTGGAAGGAGGGAGAGATAACGTGTGGGAGGACAGGTCCCACTGAAGACCCAGCCACTGAAACCGAGACTCCGGAGTCAGGTGGGACTTCTCCCTGTTCAGCTGAAAACCCAATGACTCTAGGAAATTGGTGACTATGGACGTGACTTCTTGACACTCCGGAACCGTTGGAGCCCAGATTATCCAGTCGCCCAGGTACGCTGCTAGGAGATTCCTTGGGACCGGAGCTGATGTACTACCGTATCCGCCAGCTTGATGAATATCCTGGGTGCAATGTTCAGACCGGCGGCATGACCCTGAAGGAGTAGGCTTGATTCCCGAGTCTGAAACCGAGGAACTGAGAGAAGTTCCGCGCAACTGGGACGTGATAATAAGCGTCTGAAAGATCGATAGAGGTGGTGACGGCTCCACGCGGAAGTAGAGTCCGAACCTGAGCTACCGTAAGCATGCGAAACTTGTCGCATTTTATGTAGAGATTTAGACGCGATAGATCCAGGATCACTCTTTGCTGATCGGAGTCTTTTTTGGGAACAGTGAATAGCCTGCCTTGAAACTTTAGGTGTCTTGCTTTCTTTATTGCTCGTTTGTTGAGCAATTCTTTTACATAATCCTGTAGGATTGATGTGGGTGGCTGGTAAAATCTGTTTGGGGGGAGGATTCTTGATCCAGCTCCACCCCTAGTCCCTTGGACACAATGCTGTGTGCCCAAGGGCTGAAGGTCCATTGGTCCCTGAACCAATACAGGCGACCGCCTACCTGCGTTTTCTCAGTGGGAGGAGCGGGTTTGTTCCCTCTACCACGTCCTCTCCCCCTTGGGGTGGTGTTAGACTTTCCTCTGTAGGGGCCTTGCCCCTTCCTCCCCCTTGCAACCCTATTGAGGCCGTGAAAAATCCACGGCCTTCATATGTAGGGTTGTATGCTGGTGAGGATACATAGGAGGGTGCCGCTGGTTGGACCAACACGTACTGTTGGGGTTGGGACTTAGAGGTAGATGGCTGGGCCACTGCCGAGACCGGGACGGCTTGAACCATCGCCTGATGGGGCCTCTTATGTCTCCTGAACCTTTTTCCTCCTCTCGTCTGGGGCCGGCCGATTCTGGGGTCTTTTTTATAAGTGGGAATTCCCCCGAGCGAGCGCAGACTCTGATTGGCCCGTGTAGCTTCAGACATGACGGATGTAACCTCTCCTTCAGGGAAGAGGTTAGGTCCCCAGATTGAACTTTTAATGAGCTTGTTAGGCTCGTGGCGGATTGTAGCGTCAGCAAAAATAAATTTTCTACATTCCAGCCTAGCCATGACAAACTCATGCAAGTCTAACTGGAAGGTCACCAGGAAAGACTTAGCTAGGACCTGGAAAAAGGGTTCGTCCCGCAGGAGAGGCGGCAGTAGCTCAGTAAGACAGCCGGAGCTCAAGGACCGGCTAACTTAGTCCGGGTCTCAAACTCCGCTTTAACAATGATTCCGGCAGCTTAGGAGTTGCTCGCTAAACTGCGTGGAAGCGCAAAGAGGGTCCAGGTTGCCTACAGTGAAAGTGGACGGGCGTCCATCCAGAACTCGTTACTTCCTGGGAATACCAGGAAGTAGGGTCTGTTTCCCTTAATTGGGGAAAGGGATTCCCATCAAGGCATGCTCGGGTCGAGCCAGAGCAATTTTGTCCATACAAGGAGTGGGAAGATCTTCACCCAGGGTGAACATCGTGAAATTGCCCTTGAAAGGGGTCAATTTTGTGTTCACTGCCTGCCACTCCGTCAGAGTGCGCAGGAGAGCCGACTGGGCTTGGTCTCTAGGGATGATGACAGTCTCCTAGGTACCTTGTCTGACCAATCCAGGCTTCTTCCGTAAGCCTCACGAAGCCAGGATAAGGGGGCAAGAGATCGGGGGAAGAACTCCAACTCCTCCAACCGTCTCGTGCCCAGACCGTCTAAGGTAAGTTTGCCATCATGTTGGATGGCCCGGAGTGCGAACCGCCAAGGGTTTCCGACATCAAACGGCGGGAGGTCCGCAGTGTCGGGAATAGAGTACTGCGGTTCTGCTTTAGGTTGGCGAGCCAAACCTGCCAGTATATTATCATAGTTGGCAAACTTATCTGAGATCTTCTCAAATCTAGAATCCAGGTCCTCCGTGAACTTTTTGTACAGTTCAGTGGCCAGGGCTTGTGCGTCAAAAAGAGGCTGGCGAGGAGGGCTTGGTTTTGCCGCCCTCTTACTCGCGCCCTTGCCGGAGGAGCTAGATTTACTCCCGGAGGCTACCGGTCCTGGAACCTTAGCCTTCGACGGGGGGAAGGGCAATGCCTTCTTGGAAGTCGAGGACTTATAGCCCTTCGCCTTCCATGAAGTCTTCAACTTGGGGATAGCAGACGGAGCTCTATCACCCAAAGAGGAAGACTTCACAAAACCTGCAAAAGATGATACAGATGAAGCAGGGGAGTCAAACAAAGAGGGGCCCGCCCCAACATCCTCACTTACCTCCCCACTTACCACCTGGTCCTGCTCTGTATTCATAGGTTCCAAGTCGAGATTTAGGGCGGGAACATCCTCCGAGACCTCGGCGTACATGATGTCCACTTGGGGTGGCTGGGTCGCATCACAGATCTGCTGGATAATAGGGGTGGCAAGTTCTTCTGGTACTGCAGCTGCCACCCGTGCGCGCCGGGTAAAGCAGGTCCTCAACCTGGCGTCGAGGACGTAGGGCTTCCCCGACGGCACATTCCTGCCGAACCCAGCCACCCAGGGCCGGAGGGATTCCAAGGCAGACTTCTTGGAAGTTTCATCCGCCTGCAAGGAAACCTGCAGTTAGTCAGGAATGAAAAGACAGACGGAGAATATAAACAACGTATCGTATGAGGAGCATGGACTGGAGGAAAGAAGACTTTCACTTACCGACTCGTCTTGGATGGTTGAGGAGAGAGCGAAGCAAACCTCACAGCCATCGGGGTGCCAAACAACCAGGTCGTCCAGTCGGACCGCACAACCAGCGTGGGTTCGCACACCACGTGCCCGTAGGGTTGTTGCAGGGAGGCGGTACACCCCGGCTCCTCACAGCGAACAGTCTGTAAAGGTAACAGTACATGAACCTCACACTCTAAGCAAAATAAAGCCGGCAAGGCCGGGAAACTCAACTACAACCGGAATACTCCGGCGTAGAAGAACTACCAAATTAAACTGGGCCAATAAGCTTTAAATGCACAGAGCGGAAGTTTAAGGATTCAGACCCCGGAGGACTCCGGGGAATGAAGGAACGAGAAACCAGAAACCAACCATAAGAGCTGCCAGAAAATTAACGGCGGAGCCCCCAGGTGTGGGACCGGAATCACGTATATGGTAGAACAAAATAATAATAATAATAACAATAAACAATATTAACAATGATGGTAACCCTCCGGAGACCGGAGGAGTCTGTTACGCTAGCGTGACATAGAATCATCCCACATTCACCTCCCCGCCGGAGACACAAATGGGTAAAGGATCAATGTTCATAACATACGGCGCGGCCACACCTAAACCTTAACATCGTAGCTCGATGGGGAGACGAGAGGTGAGACAGGATCCGAACACGCTCGAGCAAACGAACCACCCACCCCACCACAGCGAAGCTGGGGACGATATGGGAGGGAGCGAATCCCTCTACCAATAGGATAAGTCCCTGACTCGGAGAAAACGCCATCTAGCGTCACCCGCACGATCCGCAAGGCTGATGGGGGGGGGGCGGGTAGTGGAGAGGAGTAGGCTACCGGAAGGGGAGAGGAGACAAGGAGAACATGACACCCGCTCAACTGCAACCTTCCTTCCCAATGAACTTGGAAGGGAAGCCTACTCCAGGGAGCTACACAGCCCAAAGCCCAACTTCTCCTAGGCGTAGCCTAATAAAAACCTAACCTAGTATAGGTTAGGAAGGAGAAAGGGGTGTAAAAGGAGAGGAGGAACCAACAGGGAGAGAAATTTTGTGCCGAGAGCCAACAGGGAACGAGTAGGGGATAAGTAGGCGACTAGCCTAGAGGAACACGTCCAAAGAACTCGATTCCTCCGAAATTGGGGGAAGAGGACTAAGGGCTCACTCTGACCCTAAAACGATCCCTGTGGAAACAGCAACAAAACTCCCTCAACCTGATCTCCGCACCCAGGGCAAGGGATGGAGCCCACACTACAACCATCATATAAAAACAATCAAAAATAAAATTACGTTCACAGGAAGTGTAGCCTACCTCGGGGGGGAAATTTCAAAATATTTTATAAGGTTCACCAGAGGCAAACTACACAACCAAAAACAAAAAACAAATAAAACTAAAAATACTAAACTTAAAATAAGAGCACCATCTTCAAGAATAACATAATAGCCTATGAGACTAAATGAAAAAGAACCCAACCTGGTGGGGGGGGTACAGGATGGAGCAACTCCCTAATTCATTTTCATGAACGTAAAGAATAACATTTTGGTTATACTATTATACTATAGTAATATGAAAATAGAAATAAAAGCATTTAATTTGTTTCAAACAATCTAAAAATATCAAGGAACTTTAACTCGCTTAAGATTACATGATACAAATCGAAGAGTATTTTGGACGATTAAATTTTTGCTTTCCTCAGGTAGTTCAGTTTCTGCAGGTCTGTCTACTCTTCTTAGGGAACTGATCAAGGGATCAGGTGAACAAAGTAATCTTCTCATTAAATCTTCATTTGTCTTTGTTCGTGATGTTTTCCTTGTGAAAGATTCCCTAAACTTCTTGAAGTCTTTATTCTTTGTTTCTTGTGTCTCCTCAGGTAATATGCCAATTGGTAGATTGAAGTTGCGTATCAATGAAACACCATGAATTTAATAACCGATGCAGGCTTTGGGGCATGTAGTAACAGTTATATTTTTGCACATAAAATTTGGCAGTGTCCAAGCAAAACCTTTCAAATGTATTTGCATTGGTATCAAGGCCAGGTGACAATGTTGGATAAAATCACAAAGTTTATAAACAAAGGATTGATCAAGGACAGTAATTTCGGATGCAATTTCTGCATTTCTGAAAAACGTGCGAGCAGTATTTCCATCATTAGATCGGGTTTTGGCATGTCAATTATTAAACCTACTTCATCATGAAAGCTTTTTTTTTTAATCAATTCCTTCCTCTTATTTACTGACTTTTCTCCAGGAGTACGTTCTTGCCATTTCTGTATATCAATTTTGTAAGATTAATGTAGGCAACATTCCATGCACCTGATCCACGCGTGAAGGGTAGATAAGCCGTGTTTCAGTGCTGCTTGACTTGAAGGACGGGTTTTCACTTCTTTGATGTTATTTAGGATTTTAGGAGAGGATCCACATAGAGAACAACACTGCATCGAATTTGTAACTGTTGATAGTGCTGTTGCCACTTTTCTATCAATCATGGTCAAACTTACAGTAGGTAGTAAGTTTGAAATACAATTCTCTATAAACTGTTCTTCATCAACTAACACTTGTCTAGTTTCTTTCGAAAACTTGAATGTAATTGGTCGAATGAAGAGTGATGATGATGGTTTTGCATTTTTCCAGATGACAAACTTGTTTTCACGATTCAATAAAGTTACATTTAGCTCAAGGGGAACCATGCTTGTTATATAAAGACTATTTTCTGCCGCAAGATTTCTTTCAACATTAGCCGAGAGGCTTTGCTTATCAATACTTTGTCTTGATGTTCCCATCAAAACCAACTCTACACTCCAGGGATAACTTATCAACCGCTAAGTTTTCGAGCTTCTCAAAATCGGAGATTTTCATAATTCATTTAACTGTGATCAATCTATTTCTGCATTATAATCTAAAATTCTCCATTCAGAAGCAGGTTTGGCAAGCACGCTTCTTTCGCTTCCCGGATTAAATTATAGGCTGGATAAAGTTTGATACTTCTTTCAGTAGCTCCAGGCCTTAAGAGTTGATAACATCTCTTACTTAGTGAACAACCAAATATTACTTGAGCCAATGCTTCTTCGGGACAGTATTCATTTTTGTCACCAAAAGTTGTTTTCAATGATATATTTGAAAGCTGTTCGGCTAAATTTTTGTACACTATTGTTTTTAAAATCTTAGATGTAGGATAAAACATTCTTCCCGGCAAAGTAAGATGTAGCTGTTCTGATTTATGCTTCTCTGTTTTTTCACTGGAAATCTCAAAGGTCTTATTAGGACGAACGGGACCGGCATGAGCAATTTCTTTCCGCTCACATGCAATGTTATTCAACCAATCAACATTTTTTTTTTTTTGTAAACTTAAATCTTGCTCCTTTATACATCTACCCATTTAGGTTTAAAGTATTTGAGAAAATTAAAAGATATTGACTCCAGAATTTCACCGTCATTCGTTACACTTAAAACAAAGTCTTCAGTGATATACTGTATATGAAAATGTGGAAATTGCAATAACAGCGGTAAAGATTTCCTTATGAAATGGCTCCATGTCTTTCCTAATATACAGGTCCTAGATATTTTCCTGCCCTAACCCAAGCAAACCCTTCGAACAGTTTTAAAATCCAAAACTCATAGCAACCCAACCCCCTTCAACTTTTTAGGCCGGGATTTGCCCCAGACCCATTGAAAACACCATGTTTAAGACGATGAAGTACTCGTTGGCAACCCTCACCTTATGGCGTTCATTACTCAGAATCGTTGGTTACATTGCACGGTCATGATAGGGGAAGTAGCGCCTCGGTTATTATTGCCCACAAAAGCTCCAAGTGCAAATTGGTGCAAAGAAAACAGGTATATTCACTTTCTACACAAGTTCTAGTATAATAAAATCCATAAGGGATATGAAGCAAATGCAAGCTAAAAATTGCCGTGATACTTGTTTTTGTTAAAGCAAAAATATTTTAAGTACTTTTGTATATATCAATATAACATGGATTAATTGCATGTTATACACAATATTTGATATGTTTAGTCACATAAATAACATGTAGTAAACTTGTTGAAAATCATTTATAAACTAATGAAATATGGACCTAATATCACAGATGCTACAGGCGCACAAATCTGATGTAGACTAATCACTGCATACTGGGAGAGAATGTAGTTAGCCAATTGCGTCTAAAAACCATAGCACCAGCCAATCCCATACTACCTAAATAATTATATAGCATAGAGTTCCCTTTCTAAAATTTATTCTAATTTACGTTTTTCATGTAATTATGATAAAACTAAACAATAATTTTTTTGGTTTTTGTCCACCTCTTGGCCCACTGTGCGGTTTTGGGAATCTAAGGCATAGGTTCCTCTCTTGGGGATGTGATAGAGATGGACATTTCATCTTTGCAATGATTCTCGGGGAGGACTGTAATTTAGAGCAGCTATATAGCTTTGTTAGGGAGTTGGGCCTCCTTAACTAAATTTAGATCATATGCAATATGTGTAAGGTAGTACCCCAGTTAATGGCGGGGCTTCCGTTCCTGGCCGAGAGCCGCTAACTGAAAATCACTGATAATTGTGGTAATAAATGGCGTTTATGACGTCTTAAGAGCCAATAAACTGCTTATTGGGCTTATCAGCACTGATAAACCGCTTACTGACGACAATGAAAATCGCTTACCGTTGCTGAAAATCTGGTTAACGACATCCTTAGCCAAGCGCCATAAAACCGGAACACCATTAACCATGCCACCAATAAGCAAGGACTACCTGCAAGTGTATGCATATTATATATGTTTTACAGATACGATTATATATACTGTACATATTTTTGGATATTTGTTATAAGAGACTCCTTTGAAACTTATTTATTTATATCTCTTTACTTTCCTATTTAATTTTATTATGGCATCAATAACCTAGATTTTTACACCAGTTTTAATAGACACAAATCAATCATTACTTGTTTCATTACTAGATGAACTTATAGATCAACGATAGATGAGGTATGGGTGTTTCCCTTAGCAGTAGGCAGGATACTGCCCATAGATGGGCAGTCATGAAAATTTAAAACAAATGTAAGATTTTTAACTTTTAGATTTCTTTCATTTAATATTTGATACTTTTAAGATTTTGTGTTACTGAAGCTGTACACTTTAAACATGTTGGAAACTTTATTTTATTGACTTTTACAATCCATATCATGCATGTATTTATGTTCCAGATGAAAAGCTGACTTTAAGGAAAAACTGACATGTCACACGTTTTGAGTGTGTATGAAGTTATGGAGAAAATTAAAGAGAATAAAAAGATCTTAGATGATTCTGGAAGAAAAAAAGATTCGTGTAAAGATAAACCAAAAGCAAAGAAAAAAAGGGCAAGTAAGAGTGTAGAGGAAAAGGTTGGAACCAGGTCTAAAAAAACAGACAAAAAAAAACTGATGAAAATCACAGACCCTGTCATCCCAAACAATGTTCCTTCAGTGGACTTTGAGCATTTAACCAGTTCTAATCCTCAAGAAGTGGCACCATCCAACTTGAATGAGGCGCCCCTTTCAGGATATACTCAAGGACCTGAAGATGTGACAGAAGTTCTGAAAGTACTTGTTAGCTACAGTGGTGATCTCATTCCAGTGGAATCTATTAACAATCTGTTTCTAGAAATAGGAGCACTTGAAGCTGGAATTTTAAAGGAAGGTAAGTCCATTTTATGTACTTGACTTTTTTGAAATAATTCTTTTCTTTTAGAAGAAGAATTTTTGGTGTTACCAGAATATCATCAAAAGGTAGAAAGGGAAGATATATGAAGTAAATAGCAAGTGCAAGCACACTCGATGGTTTTTTATAAGACACAAAAAATTGTTTACATGATGTTATGGTACTAGACAAGCTTTTTAAACAGCAGGCTTCCAATACCCAGTTAATATGGTAATTTACTTGAGCATGGTAATTTTATATAAGTAACTTACCAAGTAATGACATAGCTAACAATTTCTAATAACTGGCAGCTCAAATTTGAAAATTCATGTAGCAATTCTTTTATTTATTTTGGTGTAAGTAGCTAGCCCCGCCCACTTTCGGGGAAGAAATGAACAAATAGCAAGAAAGTTCAGTTTATTTCTGCCTGTTTCGTGACGGTTGTCTGAGCAGCAGCTATAGTAATTTAGATTTTCATAGGTTTTACTGGTTATTTCCCTAGAAGATCGGTGAAGTATTTTGGATTCTTTTGATTGCATTTTGGCATTTATTTAGTCAGGCTGACTTAATTTGGACAGTTTACCAAATTTTTATTCTTGTTTGGACTTAGTTGTCACTTACTTTGACATTGTCTGGCACAAGTACATTGAGCACTCATTATTGCAGCAAAGGCTGCAATACGAGATTGACTTCTGCCAAATACAATTTACATTGTGTGTGCTAGTTGCAGGGGCCAAAGGTGCTCTATAACTCTTACCTGTGCTGAATGTGTTGACTGGGACCCTAGACAGTGGAAGATTGTGACTTCTCACCTTTCCAGATTGCAAAAAGACAGAATTAGGAAAGCTAATGCTAGGAGTGACAAATCTTTGCTAGTTGGCATTCTTCGAAATCTTTGTCTGATGTTCCTGTAATTTCTGTTATGTCTCCTAATCCCAGTCCTTCAGCTTTGCAACCTGTTCCCATTCCCAGCTTTCATACTTCCGCCCCAATGCCGTTGCCACTCTTGGAGCAAAGTTTGATCGGAAGTTTGAATTATTAATGCATTCTATATCTCAGTTGGGTGATTCAGTTAGTCAAATTATGAACCGTGAACGTAGTGCTCACAGTGAAGTGTTAGTGGAGGAGCTGGCTGTCCATCCCGCCGACTCTCCTAGGCGAAGGTCCCTGACATACTTCCCCTCACCTGGGAGAAGTCATACCAGAGGGCCAAGGGAGGTTGGTGGGGTCTGCCCACAGCAGTCATCCCTCCAATCGCACCTGTTCCAGATTCCCAGTTGTCAACAAAATGCGGTTGGAAAGGCATTTTCTCAGACGTGCACTGTCTTTCCGCCAGTTCCGTAGCATTGAGTCCCGAGTGCAGGCGACAGTGGCACTTTAAGGGTGAATCTAGACCTCTCAAGAGGTCTGCAGTGGATGGGTCTGGCACCCCTCAGGTGCCTTGTAAAAAGTGAAAGAGGCTATTCCCTCTTGTAGTTTTTGGGACAGTCTGGAGTGTTTTTCACCAGAAGTTTCGCCTTCCAAACATCGTGTGTTAGATTCTGATCGATCCATATGTCAACGTGTTTCATGGGAGTACCCATTAGCACCTGAGCTGTCCTCCGTTCCTGAGCACACCTCTTTCTTTAGAGCACCCTCCAGCTCCTGGTGTCGCATCTAGACGCTCCTCTTCTCGTGACGTAGCAGTTTCGGCGGTAGCAGCTGACCATCAGTTGGCACTGCAGTGCCCATTGGCGCCGTTGGTTTCAGCAGTAGCAGTTGCTGCCAAAACGCTTATTGGTGCTGAAGCGCCCATTGGCACCAGTAGCGCCCAGGCGTGTAACAGCTTCCGGGCGCCCATTGGCTCCCGAGTGCTCTGTATCTTCCAAGCTTTCAGTAGCTCCTGAGTGCCCAGTTGCACCTGGTTGGCCAACGACAATTGATCTTACTTCTTCACATCGTATGACGACAGCTTTTTCTTCTGTTAGTGCAGCAGATAATTGCATATTTCATAAGAATCGTTCAGATAGTGAAACAAGCATGAAATTTTGCACAAGTGCTCTTTAAAGTTCCTCTATCAGAAAAAGGCGCTGGCCACTAAAAATTTAATATGGCGGCCAAATTCCAAGATGGCGCCAGTATCGACAGATTTTGGCTAATTTTTCACTAGAATGGCATGTATTTGCTTCTAGCAATATGGTAAAGCTCTTCCATACTATTTCTTGTGAATATTATGTTTCTGTAGCTTCCCAGTACAGTTTACCTTTAAATATGGGGCTATATGGCTGCCAAGAAAAGGTAGAAACAATAATTATAATGAGAAATAATGCCCGTTCAACAATTATCGTTTTAAGCATGGATCTTGGTTTCTGTGGTTTTAGATCCTAATGAGGCCATCTCTTTCGAATAACTCATCAATTTTGAAGGAAAATTAATAAATGTAAAAGAGTGTATGTCTGCACACAACCAGGGCACACTGGTGACATCACTGCTGTGTAACTCAGCATGGGGTTCAGTGCCAGCTAATCCAGCTTTACTAATCCTGTAGTCTTAGACTAGTAGTTGTAGTATAGTTTAGTTTAGTGTCCCAAATGCTTTCTAACAGCCCCAGACCAGCTATAGTTAGATAGCCGCACCTGAATAGACAGGATGTGCCAGCTGGAGAGCTCTGGTGAGGCAGGAGTTGCTTCATCTGGAACTGCAGAATCCTTCCTGTCAGCTGCAAGTGTAACCAGGACACGGCAGATGCACCAGGTTACAGCCTCTAGTTTGTACAAACTCCTGAGGACAGCATACACTGACTACTGTGCTGAGAAAGCAAACAACAATGAGCAGGCATTAGAGTTTGAGGAGTGGTGTGACCTTCGAAGACAGCAGAGTCCACAGTTCCACTTCTGGCATATGGTGTTGTCTATGGAACTTGTGATATTCCTACTGATCAGGTCCTTCCGTGAGGCCAATTTTGTCCTCTACTGCCAGGCATTGCATGAGCTGATACCCTACTTCTTTTCCAACAATAATACAAACTATGCTTGTTGGCTGCCTATTCACCTCAGGGACATGCTTACCCTAGAGAGTTCACACCCAGAGTTGCACAAGGAGTTCAAGGCTGGCAACTTTGTTGTGCACAAGACCAGTCGCCAGTTCTCAGCAATGGCTCTTGACCAAGCTCATGAGCAGACCAATGCCTTTATAAAGGCTGATGGCGGAGCCATTGGGCTGACTGAAGATCCGTCAGCACTCAGAAGATGGATGGTGGCTGGCCCAGAGATCATCCGCTTGGTGTCTGCATACGAAACAGAGGTTCAAAGTAAGGAGTCTAATGAGCAGACAACACACCATGAACAAACACCTCATGCGCAGAAGACATTCTTGAGAGAGTCAGCAAGCTGTCATTGGCTTTGCAACACTTGGGAAGTCCTTTTCAGGAAGAGAGCCAGGATCTGTATTCCATTGACAACAAAGACATTGCCCACCCCAGCTCAGCAGAACTTCTACAGACACACCTTGACAGAGGCCGCACTAAATTTCAGAAGTTTTCAGACTCTTTGGCAAACAATGCAGTCTCCTTCTATGAGCCGATAAAGAAGAACAGAACTGACTTCTTCAGGCAAGAAGCTGCTCCTGTAGAACAGTCAAAGCAGAAACTTCTGAAGGAGGATTGCCAGCTTTTCTCAAAGCTATTTATATCCTGTCAGAGCCGTGAATGTGATCTGCAGGAATTCTTCCAGCACGAGAATCAAACATTCCCAGCTTCCCTTATTAGTGAGGGTGGTAGGCTGTACACATGTCAGAAGTCTCAGCTGACCTCGGTCCTGGAGAGTCATGTTACACTAGAAGACAAAGAACCAAAGACTGATGTCCTCATTGTAGATGGATCAGCTTTGGTCCATGCCTTGCCACCAAAGAAAGGAAAGACCTTTGAGGGCTATGCACTTTGCGACTTCTTGCCTGTGATACAATCCTATAGCAGCAAGTACACATCATCACATCTTGTATTTGATGTATACAATACATCCAGCCTCAAAGCTGAGACCAGGCTCCAACGTGGTCAAGGAGGAAGGCGCAAGGTGACAGACAAGAACACAATTCCATCCAACTGGCGCAATTTCCTAAGACACGATGCCAACAAGACAGAGTTGTTTCAGTTCCTGGCAGACAAAGTTGCCCAGATGTCTGCCACAAATGTTGTCATTGCCACGAAAGGGTCTGCTGTCCTCAGCACTCATGAGGCTAGTCTTCAGGGACTGGAAAAGTGCTCTCATGAGGAAGCTGACACCGCATCTTTCTCCATGCCAAATATGCCACAGAACATGGAGCCAAGACCATCACGGTTAAAGCAAATGACACAGATGTTCTTTGTTGCAGTCAGTGCTTTCTCCACTCTCCACAATCTAGGGCTAGAGAAGCTATGGGTGGCATTTGGCCAAGGCCAGAGCCTGCGCTGGATTGCTGTGCATGACCTGTGCAACTCTCTGGGCCAGGAGAAGGTGAATGGCATGCTCTTCTTCCACATGTTCACAGGCTGTGATACAGTGTCAGCCTTCCGAGCAAGGGCAAGAAGACCGCCTGGCAGACATGGAACATCTTTCCAGAGGCCTCCACTGTGTTCTCCAAACTGAGTCACTACCCTCTCAGAGTGGAAGAGAGTGACCTGAAGGTCCTGGAGAGGTTTGTCATACTTATGTATGAAAGATCCAGCACTGCTGGCACTGTGGATGAGGCTAGACTTGATATGTTTGCCAGAAAACAAAGGGCATATGAGGCCATTCCACCAACCAGGGAGCTCTCCTCCAACACACCAAGCGTGCTGCGCACCAGGCTGGTTGTGTGTGGGGGCAGGCCACCCAGTGTCAGCCACAGCCAGAGAACCCTGCTGAGTGGGGATGGCAAAAGTCTGGTGAAGCATGGCAAGTCCTCTGGACAACCAACTCGCCCTTAGCCAAGAGTTGCCAACAGCTTACCAAATGTGGATGCAAAGCAGGCTGTCGGGAAAGGTGCAAGTGCTACAAGCTGGGTCTTCCCTGCACAGCTCTGTGCACTTGCAAATGTGAAGTCTAGATAAATATTGCCTCTCTTCAGTAGATAATCTAGCTTGAGCATCCAACGTGTCATGCTATGCCTACCTTCTTATCCTCGAATTTTTCAAAGGTGTAGGTTGAGAGACCTATACATAGATTGGTTGCGTTTAGTCCGTATTTCTCTTCTTTTCTTTTTATGGTTACAGTCTTAGACACAATGTTGTATGTGACCATACCATTCCTATTTCAGTTGAAAATAGCATATTAGTTAAACTGTCTGATCACATGAATATACCATTAAATAAAAACAGTTGGTCTCTATGTCTGCTAGCGCTGTGGATAGAAAAAAAAAAACTTTTATGGCAACCATTTTGTACGCCATCTTGGTTACAATTCATTTAGTAAGGGTTTTCAATAAAATGTGTGGTATGGAACATTTTTATAACCTAAAAGTCGAGGTTTAAAAAAACTGGCATATTCCATCCAATAGATGCTCCCAAACCAGTGAATCTCAACATAGATGGCGGCCATTTTGAAAATAGCCGCCATCTTGATTTTCAGGTGGCCAGCGCCCTTTTCTAAGAGAGCGTAGTCTTAGGAATGTTTGTGCCAAATTTCATGCTTGTTTCACTATCTGAACGATTTTTACAGCAATCTGCTGCACTATGTGGTGCCAGTGGTGTTAGACTCGGCTCTGGCTCGCATTCAGCAGAGCCTAAACATTATTTTGAGCTTTTGAAACCTCGACCTCCTCCACCAAGTGCAGTTGATGCGCCTCTATCCCCAGTCTTGTCAGCTGAGGATGACGTTTCAAGATCAGGAAGATGACACTCCTACCACAGCATATCCAGCCCTTTTGCACTTCCTGCTTCACTCCTTTCCCCTACTTCTTTCTCCAGCAGCTCCTTCTTCTCTGGCTTTGACTTTCCAGATGAGTAATCTTCAGTCTGAATCCTCCAAGCTCCCAAATTGGTGCTTTTTACTTCAGGTAAGAAGGCCATAATGAAGTAGTGTTGGTTATGGACAAGAGAGAACAAGGGAAGACTGTGTTCTGTTATCCTCCTTCATGCTTATTGCAAAGGAGATATTCTTATTATGCTACTGGGAAAGTTCCCTCTCTGTGTGTGTCTGCCACTGCCCAGGCGACTTCTCTGGACTCGCTGAAGCCACCTGTAGGTCTGCCTTTTCAGCAGCAAAGGTGATGTTCTCTTCTGCTGAACTTAATCACCTGTTGAAGAACATTTTCAAAGTTTTTGAAGTGGTCAGTTTCCTGGATTGGGCAGTGGGCACCCTGGCCAAGAAAATCCAGGACTTTCCTTTTGTTCCCACAGATTTATCTTTGGATCTTCAGGGCGTACTTTCCTGTAGGGACGGGAATTAGAGATGCCTCTCGGGAAGTAATCTGAACGTATCTGTAAGTATTTTAAAGAGAGAGCTTTGGTGCTCATACTTCAAAGGGGTCACATCTACACAGAAATCAGCTCTTATGTTCTCTCCTCTAGTGCATGACTTCTTTTCCTCAGGCAGTAGCCAATGGTATCGCTTCTTACTTGCAAAAAGAAGTCAACGCAAGATCTCCTGACCCAGTCTTCTAAATGTGCTTGAGAGAATTTTTTCTTCAGTACCAAGTCTTCCTCTTCTGTGCAGCGCCAGCCCTTTCGAGCACCAGGCAAAGATTTTAGCCTAGGCCTCGTGCTAATGTCTGTTTCTCCTTCAAGGCCATCACAAAGTCTTCATCCAAACCTTCTTCCAAAAAGTGAAGAAAGTTTTCCCGTGCAGCAGTGGGTGCCAGGCTCCTTTTTGGGAAGAATGGAGCAAGAGAGGAGCAGAACAATGGGTAATAGAGGTACTCAAGAACGGATACTCTATTCCCTTCATAGATTATCCACCTTAGTCAAGAAACCCATCGCGTTTACTGCATATTTTGAAAGGCTTGAGAAGGTTTTCTGTCCTCTCAGAGGAGGTTTCTGCTCTTCTTCAAAAAGGAGCGATAGAGGAAGTCACAGATGTAGAATTGGAGGAGTTTTACAGACCAGATCTGGATGTCAGTGCACTGAATGTCTTCATATGGAAGACAAAATTCAGAATGGAGACAGACTGCTCAATTCTTGCATCCATTCGTCAAGGGGACTGGATGGTCTCCATAGACATGCAAGATGCATACTTCCATGCCCCATACATCCAGACTCGAGGAAGTGCCTTTGCTTCATCTTTCGAAACCAGATTTTTAGTTCCAAGCACTTTGTTTCAGACTTTGATGGCCCTCAGGTTTTTACCTGCATTCTCGCTCTGATAACTGGTTGGCTTCATCTAGTAGGAATCAACATTGCACTCTATCTGGACAAATGGCTCATTCATTCTCCCACAAAGGAAGATTGCACGGGTTCTCCCATGAAGATTGCACGGGGACGTTCAAAAGACTTGCCGTGAGCTTAAGGAGTTAGGACTTCTGATCAGCCTTCAAAGTCTTAGCTAATTCCATCTCAGCAGATAGTGTATTTGGGAATGAGTCTGAATTCTCATCATTTTCGGGCTTTTCCTGCATCCAAGAGGATAGAATCCAGTCTAAAGACTATAGACGAGTTTCTTGCTCTTCAAATGTGTTTTTGCCAACAGGTGGATAACCCTCCTAGGAACATTGGCTTCCATTGAGCAGTTTGTCTCCTTGGGGAGACTTCAAATGAGGGTACTCCAGCTTTACTCAAAGACAGTCCATTCCATGGGAATAATCTGGTTGCTGCAACTCACCTGGTCTGCTAGTACATTCATCTTGCCTTGCACAAATATCGTTACCATCCTTGTCTGGTTTGAAGAGCCCAGAGAAGAAGGTCCATGCCTGCAAAGGGGAGAAGAGTGAGTTTTCCCTCTGCTTACTTATGTAAGCCAGGATGGTCGATTGTCCGAGTGCACTGCAATGGTCTTGTCTTGAACTCGAAGCAAAGGCTTGCAATCCTACTGTAGACTGATCGCAGTCAGTTCTTTCAAGTTTATATGCCAAGTTTCTGTTCTGATGTCCACCTTCCAGAGATTTCTTTTGTCCTCAGGATCGCACTTTTCACCTAAGCCGGATGCGTCTGCATAGAAGCTCAGGTCGGGATTCAGAGGAAAAGAGACTTCCCTTCTGTAGCCTGTTTTGGATCTCTCTAAAGCAGATGTTTTTTGATCCAGATTGGGAACACAAATAAGTCCCGATATTTCTTTTGATTCCAAATTGAATCAAAAGAAATATCGGTTTTGTTTGTGTTCCCAATCACCCAAGACATCAAGAAACATCTGCTTTAGTGGAGATCCAAAAACAGGCTACTAGAAGGGAAGTCTCTCTTTCCTCTGAATCCCGACCTGAGCTTCTATGCAGACGCATCCGACTTAGGTGGGGGTGCGATCCTGGAGGACAAAGAAATCTCTGGAAGGTGGACATCAGAACAGGAAACTTGGCATATAAACTTGAAAGAACTGACTGCGATCAGTCTACAGTAGGATTGCAAGCCTTTGCTTGAGAGTTCAAGACAAGACCATTGCAGTGCACTCGACAATACGATCATCCTGGCTTACATAAGCAAGCAGGGGAAACTCACTTTTCTCCTTTGCAAGGCGGCACGACCTTCTTCTCTGGGCTCTTCAAAATCAGACAAGGATGGTAGGGTTTCCAGCAGAAGGTTCTTTAGGGAGTGGTGAGGGCCACTAGTGAGGCATGGCAAGTGTCCTGGCCAACCTATGAGGATCCCATACAAGCCTTTGAAGAAGGCATCTGACAGGATCTGACACTGAGACGTTCCTGCTGGCTCTAACCTCAGCCAAGAGTGTTTGGGAGCTTCACGGCCCATCATATGACATTTCCCACCCAGAGGGGTAGGCCTCCTTATCCTTGCATTTTCTCTGAGGCTTTCTGGCCAGGGCACAGGACCCTTCTGTCCCAGACCTCAAGTTTGAGAGGTTCACCATCCCTTCCTTGAAGGACTTCATCTGTAGTGACAGGGAGGAAATGCTTCTGTGTCTGGTCAGAACCATGAGACACTACCTGAAAACAATAGCCGCCCCCACAGACCAGAGTGTAAGTGGCTGTCCATCAGTATCAGAAGATTAAAAGAGGTTTTTAAAAAATACTATATCCTTCTCTGGCTTTCTAAGGAAATGATCATCAGGGTTCATGAGTGCCAAGGTAGCTGGTGAGACACTCCCACAATATCAGTGGCGAGTACCGTGAATCAGTGGTCTAAAAGAAGAACCACTCAGTCCTGCAAGTCCTGAAGGCAAGTGGTGTGAGGGCTCTTCTTGTAAGGTAATAGGGTCAGTTGATGGGAACATAGCAAGAATGTGGTGAGTACTTGATACAGGTTCCCCAGTGGTGATATTTCATCAGTGGCCTGAGTTAGGTAGGGAGAAGTCATGCACGCAGCTCTGGCACCACTACGGCACACCGACCTGCTACGCAGCAGTGAGAGAGAAAGACCTCCCCTCCCTCCTACCTAAGGCTGAGGTTTTATTTTCTCCAAGGCATACAACCATAGTTTTTATAAATGAAGTAACCCTCCTCTGCTACCCCTCATAGTTCTGATCTCTCCTGTCTGGGGAAATGTGACAGTTGTGAATGGGCTGGTACACAGTGGTTGAGGTAGGCTGACTCAAATCATGTAATACAGAGGCCTACCTGATGGGATTTAGTTTTTACTAGTTAGCCAGTGACAGCTGAAGCACACCTTGTACGAGGAACCCTCCATTTATGGAAGCTATTCGGTATATTTTTTGTTTCAGACGAAAACCAAGAAACACCAGTAAATGTGTCCATACTTCACACATAATTGCAGCAACAGCAAATGTACAAAAATTACTATAGTAATGTATCAATAGTTCAGTATGAATACAGATAGGCTGTCAGCATTTTTCTACAAATGTGAGTCTCTAGAAATGCTTTTCATGTAACCATCATGAAAATGTGAATGGCTATGTAATTTACTAGGTGTTGTTTTTTATTTATTGCATATAGGACTTATCTGTATCAATAGCGTAATATTGCTTGAGTAGTGTTATTAGATCTGAGTAAACTTTTAACATTTGTTATTGCCTTTACAGCCTAATTATGTTGGGATCATCAATGTTGCAATGAAGCTGAAGGAGGTGATCGAAAGAAGTTGTCTGCCTGTACATCGTGTTGCTCACTATAAGTATGGAAGGTTCCAGAGCTGAAACTGTCAGGCCACAAAATGCTGTTTTTCCATATATTGGCCCGGTATATGCTTACTTTTGGCGCAGTCACTCTCTATAATCATGATAGTTAGGTTCCTGGACCCCTTATGTTAGTGGAAAATAGATGAAATTTGATAAACCCTTGATAACTACTCAAAACCATTTAGAGCAATAAAAAAATGCCTATACAATATATATTATTACAGTACTGTATTTTAACTTTGATAATATATATACTGCATATTCATTATATAGTATTCCTCCAGTTATTTGCAATAATATGTGCTAGGCCTTGTGCGGATATTGAAACTGCCGATACGATGTAAACATCCTACAAAAACCAAACTGCAGTGTACTGTATGAAATGTATAAAAATATCTATCTCTCTCTACAAAAACCAAACTGCAGGCACTGTATATGGAATGTATAAAAATATTTAACACAGTTCACTCACTCTCTCTCTCTCTCTCTCTCTCTCTCTCTCTCTCTCTCTCTCTCTCTCTCTCTCTCTCTCTCTCTCTCTCTCTCTCTCTCAAACCTACCTGTGAACAATGCTGAAACTTTTACATGAACCAGATTTACAAAAAAGAAAATTTTTTATAGAGAATAAATCAAGAGAGAGAGAGAGAGAGAGAGAGAGAGAGAGAGAGAGAGAGAGAAGCAAGCAAATGCATTAACAGTGAATGCATGTGCATATGTATGCTTAATAACATGTTGATTTTACATTGAACAGAATACCATTTGTATTGCATTTGTGTACCTCCATAGTAAAAATCTAATAAGCATTTCATTCAGATTTGTGTGTGTGCAGATTTGTGTGTGTGCAGGGCTAATTAAAGATGTCTTACAGCAGTGTTATGTATTTTGTATGGAAGAATCCAAAACATGTGGTAAGCTACTGCAGCTTAGGCTTTTGTATATCATTGGTTGAAACCAGTGGTAAATATGTAATGCAATACACTTACTGATTACTAGTTATGTTAATCACAGTCCTTATCATGCACTGTATATCATGTACATTACTTTGAATATGAGCAATTTGAGAAACAAGGTGGATGCCACCTCTAAGGTTATGAAAGTCAACCTGTGGGAACTCAAGGTTTAAAAGAAAGAGAGAGGAGAGATACAACCCAATTGTCATTACCTTTGAAGGCTTAAAAAGTAGTAGGTAGTCCTTGAGCTACGATGTTTCGTAGTTTCAATATTTCAAAGTTAATACATATAATTGCTACAATTATTTTCGAAGTTACGATGAAGCTACCAATACGGGATATTTTAAATCTCGCACAATGGGCTCAGGCAGCAGCGTACGGTATGACGACGTTCAGGAGGTTGATGCGAATCTCTGCCCTGACCGATCCTCACTCGCCCGCATTCATGGAGCAGTTGCAATAGTAAGAATGTGTGCGGATTTTTGTCTGTTTAAGCTGTTTAAAACACAAATTTGTGTAAGATCATTGTCTTCTAAATGCCAAATGAATTTCCTGCTGGTGGTGTGAAGAAGAAGAGGCATTCCATCACTTTAGAGCAGAAAATGAAAATGATGAACCGGCATGCCATGGGAAAGGCAGTCACGGCCATCACATGTGACAAGCGTCTATCACAGTCAACGGTATCCACCATCATTAAGGACGAGATGGATAATGGATGCTATAAAGGCATCTGCTTCAATGCATTCGACAGTTATAACAAAGAATAGGTCAGGGCCTTGGGAAGAAATGGAGCAGTTACTGGTCACATGGATGGAGGACCAAATGCAAAAGCATATGCCACTCAGCCTCTTGACCATTCAAACAAAATTGTGCTTGCTTTTCGAGGAACTAAAGAAAACTAATATGATGATAATCCACATCAAAGATTTTGTAGCAAGTTACAGATGGAGCCATGTTTGAAACCCACCATAATTTTCATCGTGTGAAAATTAGCAGTGAAGCAGCAAGCGCTGATGCTGAAGGAGGCGCTAAATTTAAGGATGCTTTGCATAAGATCATCGTTGATGAAGGGTACCTGCTGGATCAAATCTTCAATGTCAACGAAACAGGACTGTATTGGAAGTGGATGCCTGAATGGTCCTACATCCACAAAGAGGCAAAAACAATGCCCATGTTTAAGACATACAAAGATCGACTGACTCTTCTGCTTGGGGGAAATGTGGCTGGGTATAAACTTAAGCCATTCATGATTTATCAGTCCGAAAACCCAAGGGCATTAAAAAGAATCGGCAAGGTCAAATTTTTTCCATTTATCATGATTTATAAGAAAATATTTCAAAAACTGATAAAAGCTTACAACCATGTTATTTTCTTGTGCAGTACCTGGCCATAATAAGAAAAGCATGGATGACAGCAATTTGTTCAAGACTGGTTTGTTTATTGTTTTATTCCAGTGAAAGAGGATTGTAGAGAAACAGCATCCCCTTCAAAATTTTTCTGATTCAGACAATGCTCCGGCCACCTCAGCACACTGAAAGAGCTAATGACAACGCAGTTGTGTTTCTGCCACCAAACAATCCTCTCATACAACCCATGGATCAGGTGCTGTAAGGTGGCACATTGAAAGTGCCTATTATTATCTTCGTAATGATGTTTGCTCAAGCCGCTCAGGCTATGGATAATGAGGAGAAAGATCTCTGTAACTTTCTGGAAGGAATTCAGTGTTCTTGAACTCCATTATGAATGTATTGGAAGGGCATGGAAGGAGGTGAAGAAAGAGTGTATGAATGGGGTTTGGAAAAATCTGCTAGAAGTGTATGTGAACTCATTTGAAGGTTTTGATAGGGATGAAGAGGTTGTGAAAATTAATAAAAAGATCTTGACATGCAGAAGAAGAGAAAAAGAGCTGAAGAGGAATAGGAAATTGAAGAAGAGCCAAAGCAAAAGTTTATGACAAAAGCATTGGCAGAGGTATTTGCCTCATTTGAACATGGACTGAAATGCTTTTAAGTGAAATGGATGGGAACATGGACGCGTTTGCTAAAGATGAGAGAGCATCGCCAAGACTGTTGTAATGTTAATGAAGTCATTTATGAAGAATACGCACTGAAGAATGAAAAAAATGCACAGTGCAACCTACAGTGGATTACTTCTTTAAGAAAATGACTCAAGTGCCAATGCCTTCCACCACCCTTTCCCCCTCATCAGAGCCTCGATCCTCTGCATCTCATGACAGCTCTTTCCTCGAAACACCTGAACTAACAGAAGAAGAAATACTATCTGAAGAGGAGTGAGTTGATGATCCAGCTGCTTTATCCTCCCCTTCATCTTCTGGAATCTTGGTGAGTACCCTTTACAGTACACGTCTGATTCTTGTTTGTGTTATTCAGTTTCTTTTTGTACTTAAATTATCATAAGTCAATCTGCATTAACTCCAGACTAGCTGATGTTAGTTAATTTAATATATCTCATATGTATAGAGTATACTGTATGTATGGCTAGGCTATCATATATGTATACTATATACTGTGAGTGTGGTGGCTAGGCTAATTCTAATTTGTGTTTTTCAGTATCTCTTGTACTTTAAATTATCATGAATTAATCTGCATGAACCTGCAGAATTAGCTGATATTAATGGTAAACTGCCATACCGCGATATGTTTTTTCCAACAAAATGATGGGGTTTTTTGAACCTAACCTCATTGTAAATAGGGACAATACCATACACACACACACACAGGCGCTTGATTCCCAGTTGTTACAGCGTGGGTTCTGTTCGGCCAAGTGTATTTAACTGAAAATCAGTGAAAATAGCGCATTTGTTCAATAGCAGCGCTGCGCACTGGAGATCAGCCGCTACTGGAGATTGGTGCCGAAAATCCAGTGAATGGTTAGCGCGCCAAACAACCGCCAGAAACCAGATCGCTGTTAGCCCTAAACGAGCATCTATTTACAAAGTGTCTCCTATATGCTAGCAGGGTTTGAGAGTTAGTGCCAAGGAAAGAAAGTTTTTTAAAAATCACAGCATGCTTAGTTTTTGAGATTATGGTCTATTTTTGCCTATTTTATCATTGCTCAGTTTAGTATAAGTACAACCATCAGAAATGAAAAAATATCATTATCATATATAAATATTGGAATATATGACAGCGCAAAAAAAATTTCATATATAATTGTATACAAATCGTGTTGTGAGCAAAACAGTTAAAGCTAATGAGTTATTTTTTTTTCATTGTATTGTACACTAAATTGCGATGATTTTGGTATATACCAAATTGTAAAACGATCAAAGCAACACAGAGAAAATATTATCACAAATGATGGCGAAATTTAACGCAAGTGGACATAAAAAGGTTTTTTCAAAAATTCACCATAAATCAAAATATTGTGCTAGAGACTTCCCGTTTGTCGCGAAATGAAGGTAAATGATTGAATATTACTAGAATGTAAGAGTTTTAGCATATAATTGCAGTTTTCGACTATTTCGGTCGAGTTAAATGTGACGGAATGTCAAATTTTTTCTATTTATCGTGATGTATAAGAAATTATTTCAAAACCGATAAAGCTACAACCATGAGTTATTTGTTGTATTCTACATGAAATTGCACACATTTTCATATATAAAACTTTATGTAACGACCAATAGAGAACGGTGCAAAAATTACGACAAAGTGACTTAAAGAATTTCCGAGATGTTCGGCCGAGTTAGCGTGCACGGATGTAAGGAAAAAGTTTTGTTCAAATATTCACCATAAATCAAAATATTGTGCTAGAGACTTCTCGTTTGTTGCAAAATGAAGATAAATGATTGAATATTACTAGAATGTAAGAGTTTTGGCTTACAATTGCATTTTTACTTCGCTGGTCGAAATAAGGACTGAAGGTTGAATTTTAATTTATCGCATTTATAAGGAATATATATCAAAAACTGATAAAGCTACAACCATGAGTTATTTTTTGTTGTATTCTACATGAAATTGCACACATTTCCATATATAAAACTTTATGTAACGGCTAATAGAAAACGGTGCAAAAATTACGGCAAAGTGACTAAAGAATTTCTGAGATTTTCAGCAGAGTTAGCATGCTCGGATGTAAGGAAAAGGTTTTTTTAAAAATTCACCATAAATCGAAATATTGTGCTAGAGACTTCCCGTTTGTTGCAAAATTAAGGTAAATGATTGAATACTAGAATGTAAGAGTTTTAGCTTACAATTGCATTTTTCGACCATTTCGGTTGAGTCAAAGTTGACTGAAGGTTGAAATGTTGGCACTTATTGTGATTTATATGAAAATATTTCAAAACTGATAAAAGCTACAACCATGAGTTATTTTTTGTTGTATTCTACATGAAATTGCACACATTTTCATATATAAAACTTTATGTAACGAAGCAATAGAAAATGGCATGTACCAGGACAAAGTGACTAAAGAATTTCTGAGATTTTCTGTAGTTAGCGCAGATCGTATGAAAGTTTTTTCAAAATCTACCATAAATCGAAATATTGTGCTAGAGACTTCTCGTTTGTTGCAAAATTAAGGTAAATGATTGAATATTAATAGAACGTAAGAGTTTTAGCTACATCATTTTTCGACTACTTTGCTGAGTCAACGGACTGAAGGTTGAAATTCTGGGCACATATCATGATTTATATGGAAAATATTTCAAAACTGATAAAGCTACAAACTATGAGTTATTTTTTGTTGTATTCTACATGAAATTGCGCACATTTCCATATATAAAACTTTTATGTAACGCTAATAGAAAACAGTGCAAAAATTACGACAAAGGGACTAAAGAATTTCTGAGATTTTCAGCAGAGTTAGCATGTGCGGACGTAAGGAAAAAGTTTTTTTCAAAAATTCACCATAAATCGAATTATTGTGCTAGAGACTTCCAGTTTGTTGCAAGAATGAAGTAAATGATTGAATATCACTAGAATGTAAGATTTTTTGCCTACGCAAAAAAAACAAACATGCTAACACTTGCACAATTTCAGCAAAACACGAATGCGTCAAGAAATCGCTCTCTGACAATAAGTACGCCGCTGATGCTTTCTAGTGGGAGAAGAAAGAAATTGCCAAGATTCGTGATCTGGGTCACGCTTAAACAAAACAACAGCGCAGATCCGTGAACTCCCAGCATCCTCAAGGCACGACTAAAATTTTTCACAAACTAGCCTATAAGTATTTTTCCGCGAATATTTAAAAACTTTTGTAGTCGACGATTTTACATCCACTGCACCCTACAGAATTTTTAGACGAAATACGCCCAGTCGGCGCAAAGGGTTAACCGGGATGCCACCAGTAAGCAGGGACTGCTTTATATATTGTGTATATGTATATATATATATATATATATATATATATATATATATATATAATGTATATATATATATATATATATATATATATATATATATATATAATATATATATAGTTAGTATATATATATATATATATATATATATATATATATATATATATATATATATATGTATATATATATATATATATATATATATATATATATATATATATATATATATATATATATATATATATATATATATATATATTATATATATATATATATATATATATATATATATATATATATATATATATATATAAGGAGCCCATAAAAATGCCAAAATGTAGAAAGTAAATGCTATATTTCAGAGATGAACTGTAACACTTCTCATTCATTACTTGCTTGAAGAGACACATTTGGTCTCTGAAATAAAGCATTTACTTCCTACATTTTGGTGTTATGTAAACAGTAAACCGCTTAGGTCTGAGGATGCACTGCAACCCCCTTGAATACCTAAACTACAAAGACTTAAAACGCTCTAAAAACACTTAGAACTGTCTAATTTGGTGTGTAAACACAAAAACTAAAAATGCTTATACCTGAGTATTTTAATAGTTTTATTATGAAAAGTGCATTTATTCATGAAAAAATATGTAATTAGTAAACAGGTCTTCAGTGAAAAATACTACGCACGGGCGAATTTTTCCGCCAATACGGTATACAGTGAACTCCTCTCTGTTTCGTGGGGATACCCCACACCCCCGCTAATGAGGCAATCACATTGCTTACAACGCCTCTAAAAATGCTTATACCTGCCTACCATGAAGGGTCAAATACCAAAGTATGCCTAAAATAATAAACATGATCAAATATATACATTAAACTATTACCTTATTAATAAAATAATCTTTGAAATGATACTATTAATATAATTTCCAAGTCATCTTTAACATTTTATCATTACATTTATACATACGTACTGTATGGCTTACAGCCGTAGGTGAAACTAATCCAGTCCCCTACATATTCACGCCACACATTTTCTTTTCATACAGTCATATAAGCCGCCCGCTTTTCTTTTCATAGGGGAACCATTGGTATTTATGTATACAGTATGAAATTACAAAAGAGAGAGACAAAATTTAAAAACGTATGCACATTTTAAAAATTAAATACTAATGATATTTGAATGTCTACCATGAAAGGTCAACACTAAAGTACTGTACCGTATGCCTAAAAATACCAGCCTACATCAAATATACATTAAACTGTACTTATTACTGTATTAATCTTTGAAATGATACTAATTAATATAATTTCCAAGTCATCTTAAACATTTTATTCTAAATTTATACGCATACTCGTATGGCTGCAGAATGTAGGTTAAAATAATCTAGTCCCCCCACGTATTCAGTCACACATTTTCTTCATACAGCTATAAGCGCCCCGCTTTCTTTTGGGGGAACATTGTATTTACGATATAATCTGCTAAAAAGAGACAAAAATTCTTTAAAAATTTATGCACATTTTTTTTTTTTTTAAAAATTTCATACTTCTGTACTTATATATTAAGATTACTACATACGTGAATCACACGGGTAATTACCAGTTAAGAATGTTGGGATTAAAGATGATGATGATGAATTAGTTGCAGTGCGATGAATAATGATGAAGATATGACTGCACAGCAAAGCAGAGTTATTAACCATCTGGAGGGTGCCACCTTCAGGAGGCACTTTCGTTGATTTTGGGAGGCACGATCAGGCGGTTGGGGAGGCATTTCTTCAGGCGACGGAGAGGCACTACTTCAGGCGCACTGGGAGGCACTTCTTCGGTGATTTGGGAGGCTTTGGAGGGCCTTCGTCCGTTTGATGAACATGTAGGATAGGCAGTTGCTGTCGCTGCTTTTTCATGGTGGTGAGGGTTTGATTATAGGGCTCCCAAGGAATCAAGCATGTTTGAAAACTTTGATGAGCATTCCATAAAAAGGATCCTGCGGTTGAAACATACTCCTGCAGATCCTGAATCATTTTCATGTGGGACAGATGTTCCAAAGTCAGGCCGCCTTCCTCCTCCTGCTCCTCCTCATCCTGGCGAAAGATCTGCTTCTCACTGGCAGACTTCAGTTTTTCCATCCTGGTCCATTAGGGTCAGGAGCAGTGCATCAACAGGTGCCACTTCATCTCGTGATGTCTCTGGTTTTCCCCACCTAGACCCGCTAACTGGACAGCTTCTTATTAATGGCTGAATGCTGAATTTCTGAGGAGAGAAGCCCTTGTGACCATGAACACTGCAAGCCACAACTTGTTCCATCATGCTGCTCAGGTCTCTCTTCTTCATGTCATTCAGTGATCGGGTTGATGATGGTCGGGGACATAGTGGAATCGTGAATTTACGCCAATATTTTTTAAGCGTAAATTCACTGTCACGTTCATTGCAGTTACAAGGTGCTGGAGGAGTTCCTGGTGATAGAGTGCCTTGAAGGCACGGATCACGCCCGGTCCAGGCTGAGGAGAGAGGTGGTGTTGGGAGGGAGGAATTTCAAACTGACTCCCTTGTAAGAAAGATCGAGAGGGTGGCCACCAGGCATTATCCATAATCAGCAACACCTTGAACTCCATGGCCAAGTTGTTCAGGTATTGCCAAACTTGAGGGATCTAAGCCTTTACGGAACCAGTACTGGTGACTTTGGTGATCCAGGCCTTAGGGTTATGCATCCAGAACACAGGAAGCAATGCCTTGTTCTTATTTCCGAGGGCCCTGGGTTTGGTAGCCTTGTAAATAAGGCCTGGTTTAAGCATGAAACCGGCTGCATTCCCACACATGAGGAGGGTAACCCATTCCTGGGCTTGAACTGGAGGCTTTAGCTTCGCCCTTCATAGCGTATGTCCGGAAGGCATCTTCTTCCAGAACAGGCCAGTCTCATCCATATTGAGCACGTGTTCTGGATGGTAGCCTTCTCCTCGATGATCTTCCTTGAAGGCTTCCGATATTTCTTCGTAGCTGCTTCAGTGTCTGCAGATGCAAAGCTCCCATGAGAGTAATAACAGAGACTTTTAGGTTGGAACTGCTGAAATCGTGGAACCACCCTTTGCTGGCCTGAAACCTTGGAGGCGCCTGATGATGGTCCTGCTTGGGGTTCTTCCCCCTCTTCTTCTTCTGCTGGTTCATCAAAGCCTAGAAATTCCAATTCGCCTTCTTCAACGCCTTCCTCTGCCTGTACTACATCATCGCCTTCCTTAGCAGTTGATAACTGCTGGTGGAGTTGTCGTGCTTTCTCGCGAATGATGTTGGAGTCGAGGCAATGTTTTTCTCTCCGCAGTCCTTTATCCATGGATTGCCAGAGCAGATTCCCATTTTCACGATTGCTTTATCCTCGCACTGTTGCAACTGTCTCTGCACCACCAAGTAGCTCATACCACAGACCTGGCGCATTCCCGCCTCTTTCTTCTTGACATATCTCACCGCCTCACACCGAAATGGCGACCAACCACGCAAAACTTTTGCCCTTAACATGTCAAGGTTTCTACCTTCCCTAGAAGCCTCATAACAGATTTCTTTTCTTTTAAACTCTTTGCCAGAAGGCTTTGAAGAGCAGGGCGTTTTTTAGTGTGGTAAGATTTTAGGGGCCGACACCGCTGATTCACAAAGATAAAAAATCAAACGGATAGACGACGTGTTTCACACAGTAAGATGCTGCGAACTATAATGCGACAATCTGGAAGATGATGCCGTGGAGCCGCCCTCCAGAATTCCGTGGTTCATGAAAGCTGGTTGTGAATGTTTAGCCAATCAGCGCCAAGTGAAATGTTTCACAATCAGCCAAGGAAATGAATGGTGCTTCTGGATTGCTGCTTGCAGATGACAGCCAATAGTGTGTCGAGTATCACTGATCCCAGGTACACAGCCTAGCATTACATTTCTTTGTATTTGCAGAGAGGTGGCTTTTGGGTGAAGTAATTTTTAAGAAAACAAATATATATTATTGAAATTTTTTGCTGTGTTTACGCATATATTACAGTAGTGTAATATTTGAAAATTAGTAAATACTTTAACTTACAAAATGTACTTACAGCAGCTATACAGCAATATATACTTTACATATGAAAATAAGCATGCACGTAGATGTAAACATATGCACCTGCAGTATTCCTGCTGTCTTACGATTTTAGATATGCTCTAGGTACTACCTGTAGTACTGTACTATACTATGTATCATCCTGCAAAACACTTTTGTATGTAATATTTAAAAATCATCTTGCCAACAAAACATTTTATAAAATGTATTATTGGCGAGAAGGTCCGTGGTTAGTATATGTATCAAGAACCAATTGTACCATGCATATACCAGAAGGAAATTCTGCAAATGACCTGAATATACAACCCGCTTTATTGCTATCTTACTAACAAAACATTTTATAAAATATACGACTGTATGCGCAGAAGATCCGTAGCAGTATATGTACGCGCAACCAGTACAGTAGTAACAGCATGCGTACCGCGTAAATTAATGCAAAATGACCCAATACAGTATAAGGTAGTGTAATCCGTTTGGCTGCTACTGTATCTCACGCCGTGTTTTGCATGTATATACTATGGCTCAAAAATATTTTTTGAAATCGCATTAAGATAAACTTTCTGAATGTTTGTTTCTAAGGCTCGCTAATAGCTCATATCATTGTAATAGACTGATGAGAAGAAAGTACTGTAGACATGATTGTTTTACAAGAGGGTAAAGCCACAGAGAAGTAGCAGCCCATTACAGCATGACACACCAAGTGGGTCGCCACATTGAGTATGAACAAGGCAAAAATACTACGCATCCCTTACTGTACCACCTTCATTGCCATGTTCAAATACCTTAACATGACAGCGCCTCCCGTCATTCATACTGCACAACCAATTCATCATCATCATCATCTACAGCACATCAAATCAACATTCATCACCAGTTAATACCCGTATGATTTAACTTTGCAAAGACAGTAACCAGTGTAGTATACACATTATTATTTAATTTCTTATTACTATTATATATAGTACTGTAGTACAGTATTATTATTGATTTACATGATTATTTAATGTTATATTAAATAATATAAAATACAGAATACTATTGCTATACTAAAAGACAGAAAAATCAACCAATATGGAGTTTCGCGAATATTTATAAATATCTATGGAAAAACCCATAACGCGCAGTTTCACAAATTTTTTTAGACAGGTTCCATAGAAAACCCACGATGGTGAGTCCGCGAATCCCTGAGCATCAATACGGGTTCACTGTATACTTTCCACGAGAAATCCGCCAGGTCAGTGAGACCACGTAATACGGGATGCATTGTGATATATATATATATATATATATATATATATATATATATATATATATATATATGTTAATTCTAATAGCCACAGTGCCTCTAACTTTTCGAATTCTTCGCGCTTTTTTTTGACGGTTGTAACTACAAAGCTGTAAGATCCAAACGTTAAAGAATTTCTGCAGGAGATGGGTTCATTCCAGTTCTAATGAATATATCTGAAAACAACAGGTATATGTGTATGTACGAGAGGTAATAGACTTTTGATCCTTCTGCGGGTCAGGTTGGCAACGCACCTTGTGATTAACACGTGACGCGGGCTCATTTCCTCCCATGACCAGCCATCACAGTCTCTTCACTTCTTTATGCTGCATCTACGGCTTTGTAGTTACAAGCATATTCAAAAGTATGAAGAATTTTGAGAAGTTAAGAGGCATTGTATGGCTAGAATTGGTTATGTGTGTCTGGTAAAGGACCAGCAGATTCTATATATATATTTCAGACTAAAAAGCAATAAAATTACTGCCCACTCTGGCTACGATAAGAGGATGGGCTCATTCCAGCCTCTAATAGATATATCTGAAAACGACAGGTATATGTATGTATGAGAGGTAATAGACTTTTATCCTTCTCTTGGTCAGGTCGGCAACGTGGACCTTTGTGATTATGGCGACTGGTTCGCTTCACACCAGCTATCACAGTCTCTTCAATTTCTTGTGCTTGATCTTACGGCTTTGTAGCTACAAGCATATCCAAAAAAAAGCTTAAAGAATCTGAGAAGTTAAGAGGGCATTGTGATATTAGAATTACATATGTGTCTGCAAAGTGAGTGACATATATATATATATATATATAGAAAGAGCAGAGCATATATATATATATATATATATATATATATATATATATATATATATCTATATATATATATATTTCTCATATATATATATATATCTATATATATATATCTATATATATTCATATATATATATATATATATATATATATATATATATATATATATATATATATATATATATATATATATATATATATATATATATATTATCTATCTATATATATATATATGTATATATTTATCTATATATATACAGTATTATATATATCTATATAGAGCCTCTATGGCCAAGTCGGTTAGAGCAGCAGCTTCAGACTTCATAGAGGTCTGTGGCGTGCGTTCAAATCCGCAGCTGACCGGTCAGAGAGGCGGACACTTTGCTATCCGTGTAGACACCCCAGGATTATGTATATAATCAATGGATAGGTTTGCTTAAAAGCAAATAGGTGTTACAGATTAATATACACACACACAAAGCCACCTTAACATCTAAAAATATGTTAGGCACCCTACACGCCTCGAATGTCAACTCAACCATGCAACAAACTCTTGCTGCTGGAAGAAAGGGCGCTGGGCGACTGGTACAAATGATGTAGCATACACTACCGGGTCTACGATGACAGGCAGGGCAGCCGATCGAGACTTGTGTCTACCTAAACCCAAATCAAAATCTCAAAAGAAGGCATCGTGCTTTCCCATACAAATGGTGCCACATTAAAAGAAGATTATGTATATCTACATATCTATCTATATATATATATATATATATATATATATATATATATACATATATATATATATATATATATATATATATATCTATATATATATATATATATATATATATATATATATATATATATATATATATATATATATATACATATATATATGAAAGATATATATATATATATATATATATATATATATATATCTATATATATACCTTTATACACACACAATCGTATATATAATATATATATATATATATATAATATATATATATATATATATATATATATATATATATATATATATATATATATATATATATATATATATATATATATATATATATATATATATATATATATATATATATATATATATATATATATATGGATTTTGACAAAGGAAAAATTTATTTCTGAGAAGGTCCTGACAATCGTGAAATTCCATTATAGCACTAATTTCTAGGTATAATATGCTATACATACTCAGAGAAAAAGAGCTTTCAGGAAAGCTGGGTTACTACCAGATCGAGCTGCCTTTCTAGGGAAGACGTCAAGATATCAAGGGTGAGAAAGATCACTACCACGGAGTCTTACCGAAAGATCTCTCCCACTGCACCCCCAGAACAGAGCGGTGAGTCACACAGCCCCTACACTCAAACACCCGCCAGCTCGGCGACACTAGCGCTAATTCTTACCTCTATTCCATGTTAGCACTAACCCCAGACTTGGCATGTGCAAGTGGGGGAGCACAGGTGAGTCAGGGGAGGGTCACTGAGACACGGGACCTTCTCAGAAACAGGATTTTTCCTTGTCAAAATCCCTTCGGGAGTCCAGTCCCGTGTCAGCCGGTGAAATAGTGATAGAGAATCATGCCAAGGCTGTAAACTACGAGGAAACAAGGTAATCTAAGAAAAACATAAATTACGAAAATAGTTTTAATCAGGGAATCTCTACATGTAGCAAGAACACTAAACCTAAGGTACATCAAAGACTTAATATTACTAAAGTGGGAAGTCCTCGGCACGCACGGAAGAGGCCCCAAAATACTTAATACTAAAGCATAACGACATATGAAATTTGCATAGGTTAAATGGCATTATATAATCTTAAAGCTACACACGTAAACTTAAGCTAAACACGTAAGAGACAAAATCAAATGGGAAATAAAATATGTTGTACATATACATATATCTGGGGTACATGGAGCAAAATAAACCGCCTAGTACCCCACAAGAAAATACAACCATAACATGTCAGATTACAGTTTCCACTCAACAGTATAAGATACATCAATATGAGGAGCTGTAGTGAGGCATGATCAACCAGGAGGATAAGCAGAGAAGTAAATGAGGCAGGCTATGGGGGGAAAGGGGAGGATAAGGATATGATTAGTTAAGGTGGGGAGATGACACTTCCTACAGCCATTGTAGAAAATTTCAGGGCTTCGGAGCCATTTTAATAGTGGCTTCTTAAACACTAGAGGTGATTTAACCCGTACATTAGATAGTTCTGAGAAGTCCATATTATGAAAGTAATTAATGGAAGTAGCAACTGCTCGAATATCATGAACCTTTAGGAACTGAATCTGGGCTACGGTTTAATAAAATACAGAATTTGTTGTCTTATAGCATTCAGTGAAAGAGGTACCACCTTTCTCCCTGATAAAAGAGGACCCGACTTACTCTGTGGAGTTCTTAAAAGGTAAGATTTAAGTGTATAACTGACATAAAGACTGGTCTTGTGAAGGGGCACCACCTTCCAAGGAGACCATCTCTGTCTTGTGGGTCTTCGCTTGGCTAAGTGAATCTAGGGTCAGGGGAAAGGGAGGACCTCTCCGGACGGGAGGAAGTTCAAGCAAAAATTATCACTCTAGTGAGACGATAGCTCTGAGATTCTGCACCTGAAGCAAGCTAATCAGAAATAAAGTCTTCCTAACAGATCCTGATAAGAGCATTGAAAGTTGGTCCATCTCTGATGCTAACTTGCGGATCGCCATTGAGAAAACTATAACGGAATGTGGGCGTGATACTGGTCTCCAGACGAGCGCATGCTCTGGGGATAGATGAAAACAGGAATCTGTAAGGTCGATTTTAAAGTCGTGATAGAAATACTTCAGGGCTGACTTGGCTGTGGTATTAGGTAATGATAAAGGCCTTTCAAACAGTGACCTAGAAGAAAGAAACTCCTGTAAATTAGTCACAGATTTTGGCTTCAGATGTTTGAAGGAGGCTAACTTTTTGACTGCTGAGTCATACTGTCTAAGAGTAGAATCTCTTTTATCTGATTCTAGAAACAGAGTGTTGACAGGGTCAATGTTTGCTCCTTTTTGGGCTGCGAATTTTATAAAGTCCATAAAACTAGGTATCTTGAATTCTTGAGGAAGCTGACACAGTCTTGGTTTAATTGTCTGGTCAGTATGGCTTGGAATCCAAGACTCCGCAATCCCAGTTCCTGGAAGAAGAGGGAACCACCTGCTCTTCGCCAATAGGGGCTACTTTAGGGCTGGTTGACCTTGAATGTCCTGAGTTTGTGTAATACTTCTTTCAGCAGTAAATTTATTGGAGGAACAGATAAATTTTCTCCCAATTGTTCCCAATCTACTGTCATTGCGTCCAGTATGACGCCTCTGAGGGTCCAGGCATTCCGGGCCACATAACAGGAGATTGAAGTTGCTCTCCGTCGCGTAACAGAGATCCACTTGAGACCCGGAACCTGGCGTAACCATTTGAAAGACTCGCCCAGGACCACCTCCGCCTCCAACGGAGTAGCCCTGACAGGAATCCGCCACCACGCCCGCACTCATAGGGGTGGGTGGCTGACAGGTGCCAGCCGCGTTTGTTCGGGCCAGGGAGAAGATAGCAACCATTACTTGGTTTACCGAATCTACCTGGAGTTTCTGTTGATGCAATGAACTACCACCGCACTGTCCAATACCAGCCTGATATGAATCAGTTGGGGGGGAAGTGATTTTCTTTAGAGTTAGAAAGACCGCCATAGCTTCCTAGGGTGTTTATATGAACTGCTGGAAACATTGTGGACCACGCTCCTTACTCTTTTGTTTCCAGAATATCCTCTGTAGCCAGGGAAGCCGCTCAGGTGAACAACTAATGCCGGAGGGGGAAATTGGAAGGAACTGACTTGGACAGGCCTCTGACTGTGGTCCAAGGCCATAGTCGGAGCGGCATCCGAGGAATAGAGGATACCTTGTCTCTGAGCTTGACATTGGCCTGACTCCGCCACACTCTGTTTATGTCTTTAGTTTCGCTTTTAAGAGCAGGGTCCATTACTGAGGCAAAATTGAAGAGACCCAAGGACTTTTCTTGGGATCATGGATGCCACGGATTTTGAGAAATTTCCCTGGTGAGAGATGCTATCTTTTTCCTCTTGGGAGGCGTGGAGATAACGAGAGACAGATCCCACTGGAGACCCAGGCCACTGAAACCGTGGACTCCGAGTCAGGCGGACTTCTCTGTTCAGTTGAAAACCTAACGACTCCAGGAAGCTTACGACCGCGATCGCATTCTGACACTCCAGAACCGTTAAGCTCAAACATTCAATCGTTCAGGCACGCTGCTGGGGGATATCCTCACCGAGTTGTTGAACTACCGTGTCCGCCAGCTTGGTGAATACCCCGCTAATGTTTGTAATCGGCGGCATGACCTGAAGGAGCAGGCTTCATCTCCCATTCGAAACTGAGGAACTGGAGAGAAGTTCCACGCAATCGACGCCGATAATAAGCGCCTGAAAGATCGAGCAGAGGTGGTGACGGCCCACGCGAAGTAGAGTCCGTGACTTCCGAGCTACCGTAGCATAAATTTGTCGCATTTTATGTAGAGATTTAGACGACAGATCCAGGATCACTTGTTGATCGGAGTCTTTTTGGGGAACAGGAATAAACCTGCCTTGAAACTTCTTAGGGTGCCGTACTTCTTTATTGCTTGTTTGTTGAGCACTGCCAATGTAATCCTGTGATTGATGAGGTGGCTGCAAACCTGCCAGGAGGAGGAGGGTCCTGATCCAGCTCCATCCTAGACCTTGGACACAATGTTGTGTGCCTAAGGGCTGAAGGTCCATTGGTCCCTGAATCAATACAGGCGATCACCCACTCAGGTTCTCTCAGTGGGAGGGAGCGGTTTGTTCCTCTACCACGTCTGCAGGTTTTCCTCTTGGGGTGGTGTTGGCTTTTCCTCTTATGAGGGGCCCCGGCCTCTTCCCTTGCTTATCCTGTTAAGGTCATGGAAGCATCCACGGCCCCTCATAGGTGGGGCTGTAGGCGCCGGGCTGGCAACATACGAGGGCGCAGGGGCAAGGAATGAGCTGGTTGACCAGCACATATTGCCAGTGAGCCTTTGAGGTGAGGTGGTACTGTGCCACTGTCGAGACCGGACGGCTTGAACTATCACCTGATGGTACTTTATGTCTCCTGAAACGCTTGCCTCCTCGCCTGGGGGCCGCCAGATTCTCTGGGGTCTTGGCGCCAGTAGGCAGAAATGCCCCAGCGAGAGCCGCAGACTCTGGTTGGCCCTTGTAGCCTCAGCCATAATATTCGCACCCTTCTTTCTGGGAAGAGGTTAGACCCCAGATCAGCCTTTTACAAGCTTGTTAGGCTCAGGATTTGGATAGTGGTGGCATCAGCAAAAATGAATTTTCTGCATTCCAGTCTGGCCATGATGAATTCGAAAAGGTCAGACTGAAAGCCAGCTAGCAGGGACTTAGCCAAGACTTGAAAAAATGGCTCGTCCGCGCAGGAGACGGCAGTGGCTTCCGTAAGGCACCGGGCATCAAACTCCGCCTTTAGCAAAGATTCCGGCAGCTTGGGGAGCTGTTCACTGAACTGTGGGGAAGCACAAAAAGGGGTCCAGCCTGACCGTGAAGGTGGACGGAGCATCCATCCAGAACTCGGGTCACTTCCTGGGAATACCAGGCGGTCTGTTTCAGCTGGCGTAATGATTACTTTCAAAGCACGCCGTGGCTGCAGCCAGAGCGACTTTGTTCAAACAAGGGTGGTAAGTTGTCTCCCAGGAAACATGGTGAAGTTGCCTTGAAAGGAGTCAACTTAGGTTGTTCAGCCTGCCACCGCCAGAGTGCGCAGGAGAGCCGATTGAGCTTGGTCCCTAGGGACGGCGACAGTCTCCTAGGAACCTGATCAGAACGTGCACTCCATGCTCTCTGTTAATCTTAATGCCTGGGTAGGGGGCAAGAGATCGCGAATTCTAATTCTCCAACCGCCTCGTGCCAAGACCTTCAACTGCAAGCTTGCCATCATGTTGATGGTCCGGAGGGCGAACGCCGCGGGTTACCGACATCGGAAGCGGAGGTCCGCAAAATGTGGGGATGCACATACTGGGGTTCGCTGGGGTGGCGAGCTATTCCCGCCAGTATTGTCATGACTGGCCAACTTTTCGAGATCTCGGTGAATTTTTGTGTCAATATCCTCCGTGAACCTTTTTAAATAGCTAGTTCAAGGGCTCACACAAAGGCAGCTGGCGAGAGGGCTTGGTTTGCAGCCCTCTTACTGCCGCTTTGCCGGAGGAACCAGACTTATTCTCGGGAGGCTACAGGTGCGAGACTTTAGTTTTCGACGGGGAAAAGGCGATGCTTTGGAGGACGAGACTTATAGCCCTTCGCTTCCATGAAGTCTTAACTTCAACTTGGGGATAGCTGATGGAGCCTTACTACCCAAGGAGGAAGACTTACAAACCTGTAAAGGAAGAAATGGAAGAAGTTGGGAGTCAAAAGGGGTTTGCCCCAACAACCTCACTCTACCTCGCTATTTACCACCTGTCCTGTTCGTATTCATAGGTTCCAGTCTAAGCTCCAAGGCGGCGACAGTCCTCTGAAACCCTCGGCGAGGATATCCACTTGGGGTGGCGCAGCATCCCGGATCTGCTGGATGATGGGGGCAAGATCTTTCTGGCACTGGCGGCCGCCACCGTGCGCCGGGTAGAGCAGGTCCTCAACTTACGTTTACACATAGGCTTCCCGACGGAACATTCCTACCAAACTCAGCCACCAGGCTCGAGGATTCCAAGGCAGACTTCGAGGACTCGCCCGCCTGTAAGAAAAACCAGCACTAGCAAGAACGAAAAACAGTCCGGAATCCACGTGAAACAATATACAATATGAGAGCGTGAACGGAGGAAGACTGTCACTACCGACTATCTCTTGACGGGTTGCGACACATGCAAACAAACTCACAACCATCAGGGTGCCAGATCAATAGACGCTGCCGACCGCATACCAGCGTGGTCCGCACACCACGCGACCGCAAGGGTTGCTGCAGTGAAGCAGACACCCGCTCCTCACAGCGAAGAATGGCGGAAAGTATGATGAACCTACCACTTAAGTACTCCAGTCGCAAGGCCGGAATTTCGACTACAACCGGAATACCTCGTGGAGAAGAAATCCTTTATCATAAAATTCAGGCCAATAAGCTCTAAATACACAGAGTGGAAGGTAAAAGTTTCAGACTCGGAATACCCGGGAAT